>NC_044038.1:175400592-175708887 GCF_901765095.1 Microcaecilia unicolor | reverse complement strand
GGAGGTTAGGAGAGTTTGGGAGGTTGTGTGGGGGTCTGGAGGTCCACCAGACCTCCAGCCCCATGTCTGGAGGCGGGTAGAGGGGTCTGGTGGTTGTTTGACAGGTCTGGGCTTTTCTTTTTTGACAGCCCAGACCTGTCAAACAATTCTTCTGCGGGAGGATTGTGCCTTGGGTGCATGCCTAGGCACAATCCTCCTGCAGAAATCCCCCCTTGATCAAAACTAACAGCACACATAAATTTACATGCTATTAGTTTTGATCATCATGGCTTTGATTCCCCATACTGTTCCTGTGCTAAGTGCTCTCAGATTAATTTTTGTTTTTGCAAGTCCTGCATGCTAATGGAAAATTAGCACAGGACTTGCAAAACTCAAATAGAAAAAAAATCCTTAATATACTGTTGTGGTCAATCTGGGCTTAGCATGTGCTAATCCCAGGTTTTGTAAGGACTTAGTAAAAGGGCCCCGTGATTTGGTTCAGGAAGAAAAACAAGGCACAAACATTGAATTTCAAATTCACTCATCTAACTGGTCACAGAAACAGCAGGAGCATAATGTCCATCTACTTACCACTATGCAGTTTAGTTGAAAATGCTGTCTATGGATCTCATTCACATCTGATTCAAAAATCAAGCATGAGTTTGAGAGAAAGCTTGTTTGCATTTCAATGGGGAATAAAGGTAGCAGCATTCATTGAATTTATGGTGAGTACAGTAAGTGAGCTTGCAAGAAGTTCTCACCCTCTTCTCTGACAATTACACTCCACCCCCTATTGCAAAATCAAAGCCACATTGCAAATGCGATTCCCTGTTAGCCTGCAGCCCTGCGGAGCTTGGCATGCTTATTACAGTATGTCCAGGCACGGTTTCAGCATGACCTCATATCTGGAAAGACAGTGTAAATACTGTATAAAGTATAAGGCCATGAGGTCTGTCTGAGGAATTCCTAGCTTCATGTCTCTCAATTATGAGGACCAAGAGGAGCAATTTGAAAATGCCTTTCGCTTTTCTTTGTGAAACTAATCAAAGTTTCTGCACTATGTGGTATTCAAGCTAGAGGAGCAGATATATCGAAACACTTTCCTCATAGATACAACACGGAGAAACCCTCTGTACACCTCAATCCTTCCTTTCCTTTATACTCTGTCTAAGATTTATTGAATATGCCCCAACCCCCATCCCTCATGACTTAAAATGGCCAGATTCAGTAAATGGGCTGAAAGTTCGGCACCACTATGATCCATGCTGAGACAGTATTCTGTAAACAACACTCCACACAGAGAGCCCTTTACAGAATATTATGGGAATGGAATGGGGGGGGGGGGGGGGGGCTTGATATACTGCCTTTCTGTGGTTTTTGTAACTACATTCGAAGTGGTTTACATAGTATATACAGGTACTTATTTGTACCTGGGGCAATTGAGGGTTAAGTGACTTGCCCAGAGTCTCAAGGAACTGCAGTGGGAATCGAACCCAGTTCCCCAGGATCAGAGTCTGCTGCACTAACCACTAGGCTTATCTTAGCGCAGATCATGCATATAACTTTTGGGCTGCTGCATGAGCAGTTATGCCCATAGGAGCCATTTCTGTGGGTGCTGTGGGTGCTTGAGCACCCTCAATATTGAACAAGCCCCTTGAATGTGTCCATGGAGAGAACATTTTGGTTGGGTTTAGCCATCCCCCAATAATTTTGGAAAGTTGGCTCCTATGGTTATGTCTGCTTAAAACTAGTGTAAATGCTCGCACCCAAGTTGCGCAATCCAAGTATTCCGTAACATCACACCATATCTGGGAAGACCCCTGACCTGCCCGTGCCCCCTTCTGAGTTTGTGCACTGTCTGCCCCATATTTAAAACCATTTAACCACCCAGGAACGGCTCCTGGGCAGTTAAATGGCACTTAATCGGCTATCCAGCATTCAGTGGGAGATTGCCGGTTATATCCCGCTGAATATTTGCCGATTAGTTCTTACCCTCGGATTCTATATCACGCGCCTAGCATTCTGTGCTGAAATCCAAGCAGATTCTATAAACAGCACAGGTAACTTAATTGGCTTAACAAGCCAATCGGTGGTGTTAACAGCACTTAAGCAATAATGAGCACAAATTGATAATAATTAGAATTTATGTGCACAAATCACTAAGAGTATTCTATAATGCGCACAGTCAAAAGGGGATTTGTTATGGGCAGGGAAATGAGCATTTCATGGGCATTCTAAAATTTACATGCATAGTTATAGAATATGGCTCAGTGCACCTAAATCTACATGCTGGAGTTTACGCTGTGTTTTCATGGTGTAAATAGACGAGCATTGTTCTAGGCGCTGCTTATAGAATACGTTTAGGCGGAAATGTTTTCCACATGGATTTTTTAGGCGCTTTATATAGAATCAGCCCCTTAGCGAATAACTGGTTGTATCGTGCTTTGAAACTGGCTATCCGCTAATATTGAGTGCATCGCTGGATAATTTAGGTTCCCAAAATAGCAGGTATATTTTGACCAGTTTAAAATTAACCAGACAACGCTGAATATTGACTTGGCTGGTTATTTTATTTATTATTTATTTGTTTGTTTGTTTGTTTGGTTGTTACATTTATATCCTACATTTTCCCACCTATTTGTAGGCTCAATGTGGTTACATAGTACTGGAGAGGCATTACAGACTCCGGGTGAAACAAATACAAAGTGATGTTGTGGTAAGATAAAGTTCATGTGGCACAGCCACACTAGGGAATCATACAACAGAAGAGTTGTGTTATGAAGTGGAGGAGTGGCCTAGTGGTTAGAGCACTGATCTTGCAATCCAGAGATGGCTGGTTTAAATCCCACTGCTGCTCCTTCTGATCTTGGGCAAGTCACTTAACCCTCCCATTGCCTCAGGTACAAACTTAGATTGTGAGCTCTCCTGGGACTGAGAAATATCCAGTGTACCTGAATGTAACATCTTGAGCTACCACTGAAAAAGGTTGTGAGCAAAATCTAAATAAATAAAAATCTCCATTAGGGTATGCCTTTATGGTTTCAAGTGGCCAAAAATAAACCAAGTATTCAACGCTGTTCACCGGAAACAGCCTGACATTGAATATCCAGGCACAGCGCTGAGCACAGGAGGCAACCCAAGGGGGCCTGGTACCAGCAAATCTCCTGGAGGCAGGGAGAAGGTTCTGCTCCTTCAGCCTGTCTCTCTGTGTCGGGAACTGGGTGATTGTGTTAATGAGATAACCCAGCCCCCCCCCCCCCCCCCCCCCCGCACACAGGTGCAGGAGAGTGACAGACCGAGGGAGGAGCAGATGCAGGAAGGTAAGGAGGGCGGCAACAGTCCAAGTACAGGGGGGGGGGCAGCAGCTGTAGCCCGAGTGGAGCAGACAGTGGTGGTTGTGGTGGCCCTGACCCAGGCCCAGATTTGTGTCTTGGTAATGAAGCCATTAGGAGCCAATTCTATGACACTGGCCCAAATAAGAAAAACATCATGCATGAGTCTCTGCAAAGTGAACCTTATACAAGCACAGTATAAACAAGGAAGTTGTGGTAAACCTTCAGACAGAGGTCAGATAGTAAGGGTGCAAAGCTTTACTATATGTGCAGGTAGGCTTTCTCCAACCATATAAAATCTGTATTACCTTACGTTTTTTTTCAGCCTTTTTTTTCTGGCTTCATTTTATGACCCTGCCCCCCTCCCAGCTTCTTTTTTGCATAGAAAATTGTACTTTTTCGTACAGTAGAGAAGCTTGTATTCCTTGCTGGGAGCCTGAGATTTCTGCAAGCTTTATATATATCTATATATAAAGCTTGCATAATATTCAAAACAATTGCAAAGATGTTTCAGAAATAGCAAAAACAATGACGAATCTTCAAAAAAATGATATATACTACACATGCGTGGACAATCAACATGCCTTTAATAATTCTACCCGACACAGGCCGTATTTCGGATTCTGCTGCATATTTCAGTGTTTGAAGAATGCATTTGATTTTACATATCCAGAACGCTCTTCTGCTGGTCCTGACTACCCATCTCTTAATAACTTAAGCATTTGCATTTCTGTTTGGGAAGAGTTTTTTTTCTCTGGCTCTGTTGTGAAATGCCTTGAACATTATTGACCCCTGATGCAGGTGTATGGTCCTTGTGTGCTTCTTTTTTGTAGTCTTTGTCTGTGTACCTTTGAACCCGCTCTTCTGCTACCTACTGTAACGCTTGCCATGTTGTCACAGATGGAATTAACTTCTGTCTATAGAACAGTTTTTATTTGGCAACTGTGCTATATGTATTTGAAAAACAGTTAACAATTCAATGCCAGTAAAGTGCAGTGTATAGCTCCACTCGAAACAGACTAAAATTCATGTGCAAATAATCCTGTGAAAATGTACACACTTCCTGACTCTGGTCTGAAGAATTTTTAGAGGTTCAGTAGTACCAAGAGAGAACCAGGTGTCCTTTTACTAAGGTGCGCTGAAAAATGACCTGCAGTAGTGTAGGCGCGTTTCGGGTGCGCGCAGAATCACTTTTCAATGCACCTGCAAAAAATGCCTTTTTAAAAATTTCTGCTGAAAATGGGCGTGCGGCAAAATGAAAATTGCCACGCGTCCATTTTGGATCTGAGACCCTTACCGCCAGCCATTGACCTAGCGGTAAAGTCTCACGTGGTAACCGGGCGGTAATGACCTATGCGCATCAAATGCCACTTGGTGCGTGTCTGATATGCGCATCCAAAAATAAAAATAATTTTTTGGGCGCGCGTATCGGACACGCGCCAAAAATGAAAATTACCGCAAGAGCCAACTCTATTTTGGCGTGTGTGGGCGCATATAGATGCTTACGCAGCTTAGTAAAAGGGCCCCTCAGTCTCTAGATAGAATATGAAGAGACAGTAGAAGGACTGTCCTAGACAGAGCAGCAATGGAATTTAATATAGATATAGATATATTAGGATTTATAACCATCTTTATGAAAACTACAGCAGTTATAACTTGATATAATAGCACTGCAATCGTAACATGAGCAAATGTTAGCATAATTGCATAATTAGAACAAAGAGGTACACTTGGAGATATGCAAATTAAATGCTAATAACACAGCGTCAGAAATACCCACTTCCAGGACTCTGTAAGCAGGGCTTTACTATCCATTGATGGAGTATCTTACATTGCAACTGGCCATCAATGGTTTATATTTGATGTCTTGTTTATGGCTTTGTAAACCTTGTCTGTTGTTTATTTACTGTTTGGGAAATTGTGGGGTATAAATGTCAAAATAGCTGGTCTTTGGCTCCATATACTTCCCTTTTATTACCCTTCTGCTCTGTTGCCCTGATGTTTTCAGAGTCAATTGGCCCAGTATTCAGAGGCAGAACAAGGTCAGTGCTAGGGTCTCTGGTGCACCCTGCAAGCTATCAGTTGGCGCCCCCCCCCCCCCCACACACATCTCCTTTCTCCCTCCCCTTCTCCACCCTGCCCCCTTTTCAGCCCAGTGCCTTAAAAGGTGAAGAACCAAAGTGTGTGTGTGTGTGTGTGGTGGGGGGGGGGGGGGGGGTCACTCAACAGATTTTTAATTTATTTGAAAGCTTCCCATATGTAGATATTTATATCATGAATTGAATATCACTAAAACTGCTTAAAGATTATTGTAGCTGGTGGAAACACGTTAATAAAGGCTGTATTTTGTGCTCCTTTTTCAACACTGTTCTATACGATACAGTAATATATGGCCAAATTTCAGTGAGGATATCCTGTTTACTGATGGGTTCATGTTAACTGTTGTAATCTACCTTGGGAAGCCAGGTGTTATAGATTGGAAGTAAAATTAAACTCGCCTTTGATTGGGGCACATGGAATCACATTTTCACCTCATCTTTTTTGTACAAATGGATTATTCTGTTTTTTTTTTTTGTACAAATGGATTATTTTGTTTTGAGCATGTTTCAGGAACAAGTGGTTTTCAGAAGTTAAAACAATAAAAATAAATATTTTCTTTCACGCAGATCTCTCATTTGCTTAAACATAACTAAATGGACTATAAGCCCCTAATACAGTTCATTGGTGTTCTTGTATTTTGTTCTTGCGATGACTTATATTGTGCCAGAACCTGCCCAGCTGCCGCCACAGCAGTAATGCCGCCATCCCCTTCCTGCATACTACAAACCAACCCCCCCTCTCCCACACACTGTAGCCCTCCCAAGAAGACCTATCTTGATCCTTAAAGGCCGCCCTGGTAGTGTAGTGACCTCTGCGGTTGCGGGCAGGAAAGAATCCCACATCACCTCTTATCACAAAATGCATTAAAGCATTTTGCAGTAAGTATTGTGCAGGTAAGGAGGCATTTTCATTATACATCGGATTTTTTTTTTTTCAATCAGAATTGCTTAACAATCAGTCTTTGGCCCCTGATGCAGGCGCTGTGCGTTGCAACACTGCTCGTATCAGGTCATTAACACAAGATTGGTATTTAAGTTATACAATTGAAAGTGGAGTAGTGGCCTAGTGGTTAGGGTGGTGGACCTCGGTCCTGAGGAACTGAGTTCAATTCCCATTTCAGGTACAGCCTACTCCTTGTGACTCTGGGCATCCCCTCCATTGCCCCAGCTACAAATAAGTACCTGTATACAATATGTAAGCCACATTGAGCCTGCCATGAGTGGGAAAGTGTGGGGGTACAAATGTAACAAAATACAAGGATTTGTGTGCAAGTTTTGAAGGCAATTAGCACATGTTTCTGCTATTTTTGTTCTCTGTGTATGCGAAGCTTGTGTTACTGCCATAGTGGCTGGGCAAGAGAAGGCATCAGTGTGGCCACTTTATCTGCTTCCTTAAAAAATCTAACCTTCGGCAGGCTGTACTGCAGTATAACAATGAGATGTACTGTACATTGTGGTTTTATTTTTTTTATTTCATTTTCTACAGAAGGTCACAATTCCAGATGTTTGGGGAAATGACTGTGTAGAAAAATTAATCATTGTAACAGCAAAATCATGTAGCGCTAAGTGAAAAGTGGGGCATCCGGATTCATAATAAATCATGTCTCCTTATTATCTAGGCTGACCTAATATATCCAAACATTCTGCATCATGAGGTTTTTACTTCTTTCTGTCAGTTTCAGTGAGTCTGGTATCTTTTAGCAGCTTCCCCTATCTTCTCACTGATTGCTGCTTAACTTCTTTTATGTAAAACTATCTCTAGGCATTGTAAAGCAGCCGTGTTTGAGTGGAGGAGTGGCCTAATGGTTAGTGCAGTGGACTTTGAGCCCAGTATCCTGGGTTCAAGTCCCACTACAGCTCCATATGACCCTGGGCAAATCACTTAATCCTCAGCTACCTCATGTTCAAAAAAAACAAGATTGTGAGGCTTCTAGGAACATAGATAGCACCTGCTTATAATTGGATTGCAAGCCACATTGAACCTGAACTGTGTTTGGGATAATATAGGGTAAAAATATCATTTTAAAATATAAATACTACAGTAAGATGTACAGAGACCTATAGTTCAAGTTTCAAACATATCTTCTATATGGTTTACAATTTAACAATCAAAGTAGTAAGGGAAAAAATAATTGGGCCATCAAAGGAGGACAAAAGTGCTGTTCTATAAGCCACACTTAAAGTCAGGCATGGTTAGAACAACCCAAAATCGGTGGCAACTTTTTCTCAAGCTTCGCCCTGTGGTGTTACAAATGGGTGGTCTTTTTTTGTTAAATTTTCTTTTTAAATGTGTACTGAAAGTTAATTTGGTTAAATATGTATTCCTTTTTTCTGTATCTTTTCTTTATCAAGAGTATTTTTGATTATTATGTGAAAATATAAATATAAAATTTTAAAAAAGTTAGGCACGGTTTATAGAATAGCACTTAAGCCAGGGACTCACGCCTAACTTTAGTTGTTATTTTCATCAACTGAAACGTGATGCAAATGTATTATTTATTTATTTGTAGCATTTGTATCCCACATTTTCCCACCAATTTGCAGGCTCAATGTGGCTTACATTTGCCATAATGGCAGTTGCCATTTCCGGGTAGTAGCATTACAAATGGTATTGCACCTTAATGCATACATACATTGAGGTGCATACATACACGGTAGCATACATGGAACATAACATAAATGGAACAGATTATGGTATATATATATATATACCATGTGCATACATACATGGTAAAGAATAATACTTTATGGTATTGAATGAAGGTTCCTGAGTAATAATAGATGGGAGGAGTGGCCTAGTGGTTAGGGTGGTAGACTTTGGTCCTGAGGAACTGAGTTCAATTCCCAGCACAGGCAGCTCCTTGTGACTCTGGGCAAGTCACTTAACCCTCCATTGCCTGCTGCATTGAGCCTGCTGTGAGTGGGAAAGTACAGGGTACAAATGTAACAAAAATAAAAAATAAATAGGATTATAACCTACATTAGGTCATCAGCTATAGAGAGACCCTATTTGATATAAGGTTTAAGGAGGTAGTGCTTGATCATTGATAGCAAGGAGGTTGATCAGTCATGTGATAAGTTTTTGGATTTGTATAGATCATGTGTAGTGTTATTATTTAGTATTTAAGATGGATGTTTATGGTATGCCTTCTTGAAAAGATCTGTTTTCAGTTGCCTTCGGAAGATGGTTAAGTCTTGCGTTGTTCTTATGACCTTCGGTAGTGCGTTCCATAGCTGCGTGCAATGTATGAGAAGCTAGTCCGTGTACGTGGATTTATATTTTAGCCCTTTACAGTTGGGATAGTGGAGATTGAGGAATGTGCGTGCTGATCTTTTTGCGTTTACTAATAGACAAGTCTATAAGGTCTGACCATATAGGTCAGGGCTTTCCCGTAAATAATTTTGTACACACCTAAATTGGGGGCATATCTCCATATTCTATAAACAACGCATATAAATACTAGGAATGCCCCTTTCTGCCCATGACCCTCCCATTTCCATGCCCCATTTTTATACTCACACATAAAATTTAGGCACAGATCCTGCACCTAAATTTTCACATGTAAGTTCCAATTAAATCTAATTAGTGTCAATTATGGGAAATGGGACTTGATATACTGCCTTTCTGAGTTTTTTTGTTTTTTGCAACTACATTCAAAGTGGTTTAACATATATTCAGGTACTTATTTTTTTGTACCAGGGGCAATGGAGGGTTAAGTGACTTGCCCAGAGTCACAAGGAGCTGCAGGGGGAATTGAACTCAGTTCCCCAGGATCAAAGTCCACTGCACTAACCACTAGGCTACTCCTCCACTCCAGTGCCACTAATTGCTTGTTAAGCCAATTATTGACACTAATTAGCTCATTCAACTAAATTGTGCACACAAATTGGACAAGCACCCAAATCTGTGTGCGTAATTTTATAGAATTTTATAGACTTTTGTATAGACTTTTACAGAGGGGTTGATGTGCATGAGTGGTGCAGAATGATAGGCACAAAATTTATAGAATTACTTCATATGTAGAAATTAGGTGAGATTGGAGGGTTTTATTACCTGCTTTATAACAGAAACCAGCTGGTTCTAATGTTAATGAAAAGACCATTTTCAAAAGCCTACCTAGCTAAACTGGCTTAGCAAAATGATTTTAGCAGCAACTACATCACAAACATGTCACAAAAGAAAATGTTTTGTTTTACTCATTTGAAAATTGGCATGAAATGACACAGCTCGTGTCGTTGGTGTTTTATTTATTCATTTGGTAAAATTTCTTTCTCATACGCTCATTATCATGCCCAATGTGAGTTACCTGGCATTTCCAAATGACAAGACATCATTTCCAAATTACACTGATATTAAGAATCTGAATACAGGAACATTTCTTGCCCTTTTCAAAAGCATCAAATACAGTATCACATTTTAACTGGGCAATTAAGCAATGTATTCTAATGTATTTATTATTGACTTAAAAATGTTCTAGCCTGCATTATCTAAAAATCTAAGCAGATTACAACCAAGTACAAAGATCAACTTAAAGATTAAAATAATACTAAAAATTAAAAATAACACACAAATAAAAAACAAAAATGAAATATGAAACAATATAGAAAAAAATCATGTTTTCCCAATATGGTCTATCCAGTACAAACAGTGCCAGATGAAAAGTGCTACTAAAATCGCTCCATTATCTGTACTTAACAATACAATGGAAAAGCCTGGCTAAAAAAAACGAGCCTTAAGTTGCTTTTGTAAGGTAAAGATACTTATTATAATCAGCTCAAGAGGCAAAGAGTTCCATAAACTAAGCACACAGAAACTCAAACACTTGCACGTGAGTCTCAATCAACTGAACACAACGATATGAGGGAAAATCTAATAGATATTGATTTTCAATCTTAAATGTCATAGTGGACAGTACAGCTTTAATAGTGGAGCAATAGATGCAGACTGTTTCCTGTTAAGGGCCTTGTGGACAAATGTAATAATCTTAAATTTAATACACCATATAACTTGCAGCTAATGCAGTAAATATAGGATAGGTATTATCCCCCAGATTCTATATGGCGCACCTAGAGATCCATGCCAAAATCCAAACTGATTCTTTAACAATGTACGTAACTTAACAAGCTAATGAGCGCTGATAACAGCACTTAATGAGCAATAATGAGCACTAATTGGCACTGATTAGAACAACTCACTAAGCGTATTCTGTAATGAAGTGCACCAAACTTCTAATGTGTGCAGGCAAAAAGGAGCGTGCTTATGGGCAGGGAAATGGGCGTTTTGCAGGTGTTCTGAAATTTACACGTGTAGTTATAGAATGTGGCCCAGTTCATATAAAGTGGAGTGGAGTGGTCTAGTGGTTATGGTGGTGGACTCTGGTCCTGAGGAGCTGAGTTTGATTCCCACTTCAGGCACAGCTCCTTGTGACTCTGGGCAAGTCACTTAACCCTCCATTGCCCCAGGTACAAATAAGTACCTGTATATGTAAGCCACATTGAGCCTGCCATGAGTGGGAAAGCACAGGGTACAAATGTAACTTAAATAAATAAATCTATGTTCCAGGATTTATGCCACATTTTCATTGGTGTAAATGAATGTGCGTAGGCACTGAGATATCAACTAAGCATATTTTATAATTGTCACCAAAATCTAGGCACCGATTATAGAATACACTGTTGGCACCAATTTCAGTGCCGATTATTTAGGTGCCATATATAGAATCATCCCCTATATGCTCAAATCAGGTAGCACCCAATAATAATCTTGCAGTTGCATTTTGAGCAATGTGCAGTAGTCTTAGGGCCCTGTTCACAAAAAGTGTTATAGGCGCGTTAACGTTTTAAACACGCATTAACCATGTACACACATTAATCATGTACGTGCCTACAATATCCAACCTACATTATTGTTACAGTAGTCCAACTGTGACAACACCATCAAATGAAAGACCATATGAAAATTACTGTTACTTACAAAAGATTTCAAACATTTTAGTAGGCATAATTTCAAAAAGATTGTTTGCAGCAATATTTTTTCAGTTTCAATATCTTTATTGAATTTGACATCTAATCAAATCAAATCTTATATACCGCTAAAATCAGTACACTTTTTCCCAGAAATTGTTACTGGTGACTCAAGTCTCAAAATTACCTCTGGAAAAGATTGCAAATTTGGAAACAAGAACATTTAATATTGAGAAAACAATGCAGTTGAATAATGATAGTATAAAATCTTTTCAGCAGACACAGCTTAACCTGATTAAGGAAAATGCATTCTTGCACTTTAAAACTGAAAATATGGAAAATCAACTAAGAGCTAAAACTCTTAGGTTGATTAATTTTCCAAAAATTACATCAGTGACTCCTTTAACAACTTTCAAGAAATACTTATCTGAAATTTTGAAGATTCCGGAACAGGCTTATCCGCCTGTATCAAAGATATACTATCTACCACCATATAAGAAGGGAAAAAAAGAAAATATTAATCAAACTGAACAAGGAGCAGAAGTCTCATTTGATATACTCAATTTAACACAGATAATTCAAGAAGATGAGATGGGGACACCAGCAACTTTAATAGTGACCTTTGTATTGGAACCTGATCGAGATTGGATTCTGAAACAATTCTTTCACCACAGAGATGAGCTCTTTATGAATAATAAGATTAAAATATTTCCTGATATTGCAAGAGTAACCCAAAAGAGATGTCAATTGTTTCTAAAACTATGTCTCAGGGTCTTACAGTTGGACGGTTTATTTTGGCTAAATGTCCCGTGTATTGAAAGTTAATTCAGTTAAATATATTTTTTATGATCCAACTCATTTGAGTTCTTTCCTAAATTCAAAGGTTGCTATTACTCCTAATCAACAACTAGCAACATTATCTACATCTACTCCGTAATTATCGTTGATTTTTATGTTTCTCTTCAAATTTCTTAGCCTAAATTAGTCGAATATATATTTCATGGAATATTACCTTGTTTTTTCTCACTGTTGTGGACTTGAAATGGAAGGAAAGAAACAACATAGGTATAATTGTTTTACTTTGAAACTGTATTGCTTATTTCTCTCCATTTTTTCATATCAAGAGTTTTCTTGACACATTGTTAATACTTATGAAAATTTTTTTTAAAAATCACTGCGCTTTACATCCTAAGTAGACTTGACATAGACAGATTAGGGTATATAAAAGTAATAAAGGTACATCATGAATAGTCTTGTAGATGGAAAAAGATACAACAATAGTAATGGTTTCTTATATAACAATTTTTGGAAAGAGAAAAGATTTTAACCTCTTCTGGAAACTGAAGTAGCTATTATCTGACCTAATAGCTGTAGGTAAAGAATTCCGTTAGTGAAACTCCTAATACAGGGAAGAGAGAGGTTAAAAGTCTTCTGAGCAGCCCGGGAGCAGGAGAGGGCAAGAGACTCCGGGGCCGGGCCCTCCTTGGTGGCCCAGGCCCGGGGAATTTTGCCTCCACTCTTGGCAGCCCTGCTGAGACCAGATTCCCTTGTAAAGCAGTGGCACTAACATCAATTGTTCTTTCAATTTGTTAGAGTGAACCAAACAAAACGATGAGATGAATCAACAATTCAGATGTGAAGCCATGTAAAATTTGGAAAATTAGACAAGCAGCTTTAAACCCAATTCTTTCGGCTACGAGAAGCCAATGCAATTTGACAAGATATGATGAAACACTAGTGTATCTGTTAGAGAAAAACAAAAAACAACAGCAACCATATAATGCAACCATTCTCAGCTGCCATTTTTCCTTCCAAGAAATACAAAAACACTAATTAAAATATTAATCCAACTTCTCCCACATACGTGAAAGCAGCATGAATAGTGGGTTTCTTTTTCATAAAGTCTGTGCAAACATAACAAATTTCACCACTGGTCTTTCAGTTATCCACTATTAATTTAACAGTTTGACCCAGTATTTTAAGGTCTAACCAGGATCTAACAATTTACCTAAATTCCAGAGCTCATTATGTATATATCAGTTGAAAACTAGACAGGAAATTGGCCAGTCACAGAATCTGACAAAAGCATGAACTCAGTCTTCTGTACTTTCAAATACAACTTATTTATGGTCATAAGACATAAATGAAATGTGGAGGGGCATTTTCAATATAACGTCTAAATCCGATTTTGGACTTTTGTGAAAAATGTCCAAAAATCCAGTAGCCCAACATGGCCATTTTCAAACTAAAAAAAAGTCCAACTTTTTGTTTTAAAAATGACCATTTGCTAAGTGTTTTTGTGCTCAGTGTGTCTATCTTTTGGGATCATTTTTGAAAAAAAATGTATAAGGGGAAAATGCACAAAAACAAGCCATTGGGATGTATGGGGAGGGGGGGGGGGGGAAGCGGCTAGCATTCTTAGTAGACTGGCCACAGACATCCCAGCAGAGCAGTGTGGCACCCTAGGGGGAACTACAGTAAACTTCACATGACAGGTCTCAGGTACACCCCTTATATTGTATGATGAGCCCCCCATAACCCACTGAAACCTACTGTACCCAACTGTACACCACTACAATAGCCCTTATGCCTGCAGGTGTCACCTATAAGTGGGTACAAAGGCGACCCAACCATTAGGCCACCTGAGGCGGGGCCCTCAATCAGAACTCTTCAGGAGTGGCATCTCCCCACTCTTCGGGGAACAGCATCTGCCACTTTGTGGTGTTTACTTCATCATGTTCCAAACCGGTTAGCGGCAGCGATTCCCATATGCTGCCCTGCCGCCAGCTCCCGCCTCTTCTCTTTGCTGCAGCCGCCTCTCTGATGTAACTTCCTATTTCATCAGAGGCTCAGGCAGCTACAGTAAAGGGTAGAGGCGGGTGCCCTGCAGGGCAGCGTATGGAATCGCTGCCGCTGCCAGATTTGGAATGTGATGAGGTAAACGCTGCAAACAGGCTGGAGGTAGGAAGGGGGCAGCATCTCGGCATGGGGTGGGACAGCATCCTAGCTCTGCCTCAGGTGGCATCTTGCCTTGGGCCGGCCCTATGTGGGTATAGTAGGTTTTAGGTAGGGTTACCATATGGCTCCAGAAAAAGGAGGACAGATTGAGCAAGTCTGGGTTTTATTTCCATTGCTGGATCAATGTGTCCTCCTTTTTCTGGTGCCATATGGTAACCCTAGGTGGATTTTGGAGGGCTCACATGTCCCACCACAAGTGTACCAGTTAGAGTGGGATATGGGCCGGGGTCCCCTTCTCTACAGTGCACTGCACCAACCACTAGGCTACTCCAGACAGTGGCGTACCAAGGGGGGGGGGCAGTGGGGGCAGTCTGCCCCGGGTGCACGCCGCTGGGGGGTGCCACGGCGCACACCTGCTCCTCCGAGTTCGCTAAACTTAGTTTGTTCGCTGCAGCTTCTTCTGCCCTGGAACAGGTTACTTCCTGTTCCGGGGCAGAGGGAGCTGCAGCGAACGAACGAAGTTTAGCGAACTCGGAGGAGCAGGGGCGTGCCGCAGCACCCCCCCTAGCGGCGTGCACCTGGGGGGGTGTCATTTCACCGGAGGGGGGGAGGTGTCATCTAGCGTGGGGGGGCGCGCTGCACCCGGGGGGGGGGGTGCATCGGCGCTCCGCCCCGGGTGCCATCCAGGCCAGGAACACCACTGACTCCAGAGGTTGTATATACACCTTAAATAAGAAGGTGGTAAGTGCTGATCCTTGAGGATCACCAGTAGGCAAAGAAAACTAGTTCAACATGACTTCCAAATCCAAACACAGCCAACCTATTCAACATTATTGAATGATTAATAGCATCAATCGCAGCTGAAACATCAAGTAAAACTAAAACTCAGGAAAACCCTAGTTCATTGCATTATGTCTCAATGCTATGTTAGTAACTGAAGGCATTTCTCTTCAATATTGGTGGAATTTGGTGCTAGGAGAGAGGAGAGTTAATAACACTGTTTTGGGCAGCTTGAAACATAACCCTCATGAAATTGTGACTAATAACATTGTAGTTGCTAAGTGCCCAAGGTTATTTCTCCAAATGATCTCTCATTGATTTTTTCTCTCCTATATATAGGTTAACTAACTACTCTACTGGCCATCTCATTGATTAACTGAATATATTTCATTTCAAATAACTCTGCAATCCAAATGAGAAATGTGAGCATAGCTATACGATATTGTTTTTCCTCCGTGTCATTATACTTGCATAATTGTATTTAATTTTAAATGTAATTAACCTTGGACAAGCCTCTGAATATGGTATTGTTGAGCCTAAAAGTTTTTTTTTTTTTGAAACACTGAAATGAATAGTATATAGTCAGACTTAATTTTCTTGTTTTTTGGTCTTATTATATTCCTAGTTTATAGCAACATCCAATACATAAAAAAAAACAGTAGCACAAACGTTCTTTCAATCAAGGACTAGACAACAACAGCAGCTTTCTCTGTCTTACTAAGCTATAGCTTTTTTTTCTTTTTAATATTTTTATATCCAATTAAAAATATGTTTTCAACAAGAAACGATCAGTTGTGATATAATAGAGTACATAGAAGTAACCAAACAAAAATATACAAAAACAAGAAAAAACTCTCTTGGCTATGCTTTGCAGTGCATTAGTTAAGGGTGTGGCCCAAATACAGACTTTAAGGAAAAATCTCTTAGAATATAAGGGGTCATTTTACTAAGCTGCGGTAAAAGGGGGGCCTGCACTAGCGGAAGCGTGTGTTTTTGACATGCACTGAGGCCTCCTTTTACCACAGCTGGTAAAAGGACCCCTTATATTCTAAAAGATTTTTTCCTTAAATTATGTATTTCCGCAAAAGAAAATGGCCGTGCAATAAGTGAACCATTTGCCGCATAGCCATTTCATAAGTACATAAGTATTGTCACACTGGAACAGACCAAAGGCCCATCAAGCCCAGCATCCTGTTTCCAACAGTGGCCAATCCAGGTCACAAGTACCTGGCAGAAACCCAAAGTGTAGCAACATTCCATGTAGAACCCCAAAGAGTAGCAAGATTCTAGAATTCTAAAGAATAACAAGATTCCATGCAGAATTTCAAAGTGTAGCAACATTCCAGGTAGAACCCCAAAGAGTAGCAAGATTCCATTCAGAATCCCAAGTACATAAATGTTGCCATACTGGGACAGACCAAAGGTCCAACAAGCCCAGCATCCTGTTTCCAACAGTGGCAAATCCAGGTCACAAATACTTGGCATGATCCTGAAAAAGTAGCCCAGTGGTAGTTCCAGATTGGCATGCGGCAAGCCTGTTGCTGCACTCCAATCCTTTAATGAAAGGGCCCCTCAACAAACTAACCGCCCTGCCATGTTCTAATGCCAACAAAGCCCACTTACTTTGAATGGGCTCTGTCGGCATCACCGCGTGGAAACTGTTAGTGAGGCTTGATAAAAGAGGCCCTAAGCTGCACAAGTGGGGTTACTGATACTCCATCCCTGAGCTTCTTAAGAAAAATGCGAAGAGGTGGCTAGTGGGGAAATAACAATGGAAGTACCAGCACTGCGAGCATAAATAAAGCTTATACGCTGAGAGCACTCATCAAATATATACTTATCATTAATATATTTCACAACTTACGTTCAGCTTAGGGCATCCACATACTTGTTGCCCAGTATTCAACTACAAATTATGCAGGTGCTTTGTGGTTGTTTCTGCAATTTACTTTTCTGTTTTCTTGTCTTTTACAGAGATATCTTTTAGGTTCTGTCCAATCATTGTTTCACACGTTCCTCTTTACCTGTCTTTTTTTCCTCATCTATTTAAAAATCATGTTCTCTTCCATGTTGCTTTCTTGTCTTTCTTTGCTTTATGTCTGTTTATTCTGTTCATAGAAACATGACAGCAGATAAAGGCCAAATGACCCATCCAGTCTGCCCTTCCTCAGTAACCACTAACTCCTCCTTTTCCTAAGGGATCCCACATGCCTGTCCCACATTTCCTTAAATTCTGACAGTCTTCATTTCCACTACCTCCATTGGGAGGCCATTCCATGCATTCACCACCCTTTCCTCTCAACTTCTTCTTATGCCCTCTCATTTCATGGTTTTCCTTCATTTGAAAAAGGCTCACCTCCTCTACAATGATGCTAGTGAGGTATTTAAACATTTCTATCATATCCCCTTTCTCCTGCCTCTCTTCCAGTGTATACATGTTGCGGTTTATAAGCCTGTCCCCATATGTTTTATGACAGAGACCGCTTACCAATTTTGTAGCTGACCCCTGGACCGACTCCATCCTATTTATATCTTTCCATAGGTGCAGTCTCCATAATTGCACACAGTACTTTAAATGAGGCCTCACCAGAGATTTATACAGGGGCACTACCTCCTCTTTTTTTCCTGCTGGTCTCTTTCTCCTTATGCACCCAAGCATCATCTGGCTTTGACGTCATCTTTTCTACCTGTTTGGCCACCTTAAGGACATCAGACACAACCACCCCCAAGTCCCACTCTTCTTTCATACACAGAAGCAGTTCATCCCCGATATTGTACTGTGCCCTTGGATTCTTGTAACCCAAGTGAATGACCTTGCATTTCTTAGCATTAAATTTTAGTTGCCAATTATTGGCCCATTCTTCAAGATTTGCCAGATCTCTCCTCATATTTATTTATTTATTTATTATTACATTTTTACCCCGCACTTTCCCACTCATAGCAGGTTCAATGCGGCTTACATAGTAATAGGGATTACAGAGTATAGATAGAGAAAATATAATTATAGCAGAATAGTAAAAAAGGAGATAGGTAGGTGGCGATGGGCAAGGGAGAAGAGAGTAAGAGTGGTGTGAGCAAGGGGTAGGTGAGCACAGGAGAAGGGTGGTGGAGGCGGGAGGGGGGATGGTACACAGGATAAGCTTAAGGGAATTTAGTGGAAGAAGTAGTTTGGGTTAATTGTCGTTGTCTCCTGGATATCATCCACACCCTCCAAGGTGTCCACCCTATTACAGAGTTTGGCATCATCCGCAAGAGACATACCTTACCAGACAGCCCTTCTGCAATATCACTCACAAAGATGTTTAAAAAGAGCCAGCCCTGCGGTACACAAGCTATGTCTAACTGTAACATGAAGGGAACCTCACTTTGAAGGTTTCAGTTTTCTTAACTTGATTATGTCAAACAAGTCAAATGTAGTTTGTCTAAAGATAGAATTAAATTTACTAGGGATAAAAGGACATAGAACAAAAACATGTTCAAGGACCACAAGGAAAATCAGAAGCAATGGCTTAAATTTCACTTGTACATTTGGGATCCAATGAAGAGCCTTTCAATCTGGAGCAACTTGCTCATAGTAGTGCTACCCTGTAATCAATCTTGCTACCAGGTTCTGGACCATCTAAAACTTTTATGGTAGTCTCTGGTAAATCCACAGAAACAGCATTGCAATAATCCAAACTTCATTTTAAAAAAACATTGTAAACAGGGAAAAAAATCCCCTCTTGATAAATAAAATGCAACTTTAGCAACAACTGCAACTTTAAATATGTTACACGTACAACTGACCATGCAGTGTTACGGTTGCCCTTTTCATTGGGTACACAGGGAAAATGCATTGTAAAATTACTACCATAATGAACTCCTCTTTGGTTGTTGGTTTGTCCTACTGGAGT
This sequence comes from Microcaecilia unicolor, assembly GCF_901765095.1. Lineage (NCBI taxonomy): Eukaryota > Metazoa > Chordata > Amphibia > Gymnophiona > Siphonopidae > Microcaecilia > Microcaecilia unicolor. The sequence continues at coordinate 175,689,882 of NC_044038.1, read as the reverse complement.
CACCATTTATCACTCACTGCTAACCCTTCCTTTCTCTTCTTCTTTTGTCCTCCCATTAGGCATCCTCTTTGGGGTATTTCTATCACAGGGCAACTATATGTAGGCACCCAGAGGGTACCTGTAAAGAGTGCTCTGAGTTGAACTTACAGCCCATTCCAGCACCCAAATTTGGGTACAGTATTTAAGCCAGCTAAAACCTGGTGAAAATGCCAGAGCCCAACTCTTGGTATTTGAGTGCAGGAATGGCAATATTCTATAACTCGTGCGCAAATTTTTCGAATGCCCCTACCACGCCCTTGCGTGCCTCCTTTTCAGTTACATGCTAGGGGATTTAGGCATGCGGTGTAATAGAACAGCACGTGGGAAGATGCGTGCACAAAATCTAATTACTGCCAATTAACTGCAATAATTGATTGTTGACATCAACATATTATTAATCAAGTGTGAAAATGTTAGTGTCTGTTTTATAGAATTGCCCTCTTCCTGTCTGTCCTATGTGGTGGTAAGAGATTATGAGCTGTTAGCATCACACACAACTCAAGTGTAATTGAAAGATCAACATACACTAGACACACTAATAAAGTACTTCTTTCTTCTTTAAGCTTCAACGTTGACTGACTTTTAAAAATAACATATATTGATCATTTAAATTCCATGTATTAAAATCCCTTGCCAGGAACTGAAGTAATAACAGTATTAGCCACCTGATTCAGGATTCCTTGTTTTTCCAAAATTTTAACAGACAGCACATACTGCCAAGAATCCATTCATGCTGCCTTCATAAAAATCATTGTCGTCATGGCTCTCACAGATGAAAAATAAAGAGGGTCTTTTAATAAGCCCCAGTAGCATTTTTAGCTCATCGTAGAAATCAACTGGTGGTAAACACCGAAACTCCCATTATATTCCTATGGGTGTCTCAGCGTTTACCGCCAACTGATTCCTACCGTGAGCTAAAAACGCTACCGTGGCTTAGTAAAAGGCACCCCATAGTGATTTTATCAGAACACTGGAAATTTCACAAACAGATTATATGATACCATTTGTAACATTCATATCAGCATGTCTCCGAGCAGATGACTACAAGTTGCTCAATAATAAGAAAGGAGTCCTAATCCTCACCATTTCAACTTTTCCTCTTTTTCCTATTGTTTGGTAAAAAAAAAAAATTACATTTCATGTTTTTTTTGAAAAGCAGCTGGTTAAAGTGTCATTGATATAAAGAAATCATGCTTTAAGTGCTGCCTTTTTCATAAATTAGTCTAAAGAACTAGAGCATTTTGTTGTTTGTTGAAGTTATTACAAAGAAGTGCCAATCTTGCACTAGGATGGACACAGTTGAGAGAACCAGTAAACCTAAAATGGATTTATATCCCTTAGGATAACTAAATCTGATGAGATTTTCTACTAGAAGGTAAAGTTTGCCTATTTGCGGATGATACTAAGATCTGTAACAGAGTGGACACCCCGGAGGGAGTGGAAAACATGAAAAAGGATCTGAAGAAGCTAGAACAATGGTCTAAGGTCTGGCAATTAAAATTCAATGCGAAGAAATGCAAAGTGATGCACTTAGGGAATAGAAATCCACGGGAGACGTATGTGTTAGGTGGCGAGAGTCTGATAGGTACGGACGGGGAGAGGGACCTTGGGGTGATAGTATCTGAGGATTTGAAGGCGACGAAACAGTGTGACAAGGCGGTGGCTGTATCTAGAAGGTTGTTGGGCTGTATAGAGAGAGGTGTGACCAGCAGAAGAAAGGGAGTGTTGATGCCCCTGTATAAGTCGTTGGTGAGGCCCCATCTAGAGTATTGTGTTCAGTTTTGGAGGCCGTATCTTGCTAAGGATGTAAAAAGAATCGAAGCAGTGCAAAGAAAAGCTATGAGAATGGTATGGGATTTGCGTAACAAGACATATGAGGAGAGACTTGCTGACCTGAACATGTATACCCTGGAGGAAAGGAGAAACAGGGGTGATATGATACAGACATTCAAATATTTGAAAGGTATTAATCTGCAAACGAACCTTTTCTGGAGATACGAAGGCGGTAGAATGAGAGGACATGAAATGAGATTGAAGGGGGGCGGACTCAAGAAAAATGTCAGGAAGTATTTCTTCACGGAGAGGGTGGTGGATGCTTGGAATGCCCTCCCACGGGAGGTGGTGGAGAGGAAAACGGTAACGGAATTCAAACATGCGTGGGATAAACATAAAGGAATCCTGTTCAGAAGGAAAGGATCCTCAGGAGCTTAACCGAGATTGGATAGCAGAGCCAGTAGTGGGAGGCGGGGCTGGAGGTTGGGAGGCGGGGATAGTGCGGGGCAGACTTATACGGTCTGTGCCAGAGCCGGTGGTGGGGGGCGGGACTGGAGGTTGGGAGGCAGGGATAGCGCTGGGCAGACTTATACGGTCTGTGCCAGAGCCGGTGGTGGGAGGCGGGGATAGTGCTGGGCAGACTTATACGGTCTGTGCCAGAGCCGGTGGTTGGGAGGCAGGGCTGGTGGTTGGGAGGCGGGGCTAGTGCTGGGCAGACTTATACGGTCTGTGCCCTGAAGAACACAGGTACAAATCAAAGTAGGGTATACACAAAAGTAGCACACATGAGTTGTCTTGTTGGGCAGACTGGATGGACCGTGCAGGTCTTTTTCTGCCGTCATCTACTATGTTACTATGTTACTACACAATGAGAAGGACATTTTATAAGCCAACAGAGAAATAGTCTGGTGGTTAGAGCAGAAGGGTAAGAGCCAGGGTTGAAGTCCTGCTTCTCCCGCCAATGCTCCTCATCAGCTTGGCCAAGACACTTCACCCTCCATTGTCTTAAGCTCAGCTGTTGACTGTGAGCCCTCTGGGGACAGGAAAATACCTCAATGGTGCTAATGCTGAATGTAGTTATTATCTCAATTGATTCCTCTTTCTATTGTAACTTTTAATGTATTTTATGTTGTCATGTTGTTTTGCGTTATATTTTGTTTACAGTTGTCTGTTTTATAATGTCAACTGATTTGATGGCTTCTTAAAGTAAATAACATAACATAACTCACCTTGAGCTACTACTGACTTGCAAGTGGTGAGGACTGTTTGTTGGTTTACAGTTTACAAAAAGGTCATTTGCATATAGAACAAGGCTTGGCAGTTTATATCCATCAAGTGTTGCTTAACATTCTGTCCGTCAACAAATTTATGGTGATGGTCAGCTGTTTTGTGAACTTACAAAATAGTAAGAACTGCCAGAATGATGAGTTTGAGCTATTTCTTGAGAGCGTGCTCTAGGATTTGAGTATAATAATCCATCGCAAATTTTACCAGAAACTGTGTAAGGCAAAGCTGTGTTCATTTCAAATAAAGAAAAGCATGAACAATGCAGCCAGCAGCACTTACCTTTCATATGACTGAAGTCAAAGTAAAATCATTCTATCGGCAGGTTTAGACATCTGATTGATTTCTTTTATGAGACCAAATGCAAAATAAAACATAGAGAACTTCAAAATAGCACTTCCTCCCTTTCCTGGTTCTTATACAATATATCCTTTGACAGAACAGGAATTTAGCCTTTCCATTCACAAGTGGAAAATTACTGTAAGAAAAAAGTAATTTATGTCATTAGATAATATACCTTTGGAGCAAGGGGGAAGAAGGTGTTCTTGAGGAAACAATGACTGTCCCTTTCTCTGTACAATTATCCTCCCCTCTTTGCCCTCTCACCCAACACCTTATGCAATGTGTGCTTTCCAGAAAGCATTAAACTGTGATTAGGTACAGAAGACAGGATGATTTGCCAAGAGTTATTGATATTTTAAAGAAAGACAGATACCTTCTACCTAGTCAGAGATGAACTAGTCAGTGCATCCTTTAGAAGACATACCCCTTAATTTCACTGAAACCAAATTTGCCTCTGTTTCAGCTATGTGATATATTTCAGCTAATAAAATGAAAAACAACATCCATATTTTTAAATAACACCTTGAATTGTTTTGGGAACCAGGAGCTCGTTTTTACTAAACAAGAAGTGTAAGTTTACCATTACAACTGAAGTTTCTGGAAAGTTCTAGCAGTGGAGCATAATAGCTGAGTACAAGTTGTTGCTCTATAATTGTAGATGTCAGATCTCTTGTGAGAACTGGTTGATTTTAGCCACCTGATTACAGCTAGGATTGAAGAACATCAAAAGCTTTCAAGGACCTCATTGTTTTTATCAAATGAATGCTCTGTTGAGATGTTGGGTTGCCCAGTTTTCTGCTTGGATTCAGAAGGCTTTTAAACTCTAAGGGGCCCTTTTACTAAAGGTTGCTATGCAGCAACTCAGAACTACCGCCGGCCCAACACGGATGCCGGCAGTAATTCTACCTCCAGTGCACACCATTTCTGGCACTATCAGAAATATTGAGAAAATATTTCCACAGGAGTTACCCAGCAGTAATTGGGCAGAGTCGTGCCATGCCCAGTTACCGCCAAGTTAGCGTAGGAGCCCTTGCTGCTACCTCAATGGGTGGCAGTAAGTGCGTTCCCCCCAAAATGGCCGCACAGCAAGTGCAAACTTATCGCATGGCTGTTTCATTTTTGGCACCTTTTACCACGGCTTAGTAAAAGGCCCTAATGCTCTACAACAGAGTTAACTGATGTCAAAATGTGTTTCTGGTGATTAAGGCATTTTCTTAGCAAATGCTTTTTACTCATGTATGTAATCAGGCAATATTATAAACACCCTTTCCTATGTATAAAACAGGCTTTATACATAGAAAAAGCTTTATAAAATTACTTCTGCCCCAAATGTTTTTGTCTCTTTTTTTAACCATCAGGATATTATTCTCTGTAGCAGTTGCTTCTCAGTAGAATCAATCTCTATAAAATGTCATTGAATTTCTGTAGCTTTTAAAATATAAAACTTAAAAAAATACATAAACAGAGCTACATGGTTTAGTTTAGTTTATTAGTGTTTGCCTTACCACTTTCAGTCAACCATAAATGTGGTTATTTATTTATTTATGCATTTATTTATTAGGATTTATTTACCACCTTTTTGACAAAATTCACCCCAGGCAGTGTGCAGCAAAAATAAGTCAAACATGGGCTATAGCCAATTACAGCAATAAAAACAAGAATCATATTAAAATCAATGTACATAATGTAAATAAAATATTCTGCAAAGTGGTTACTGAGAATATTAAGTCATAAAAATACCTACATGAAGACAGCACAAAAGGCAGCAAAAACAGAGGTGGGGGAGGGGCACTGAGCATGAGGAAGATGGCCACCTGAGCTGTTTCCTCCCTGCAGGACATCTAGAAACTCCAAGTTTGACCTTCTAACTGGTGGGGGCATAAATTTGTGAAGCTAGAAGCACCATTTTTGCTCTGTTCAGGGACAAAAAAAATCCAAGTATAACTCCGACCCCCCTCACTGGAGAAAATGCAAGCAGCTACAGAACTGGAGGGGCTGAAGTCACTGCATGAAATATTTCAAAATGGCTCTGCAATTAAATGACTTTCCACATAAAATTTCCAAATATAGAAATTTGGCTTAATATGATACCAAATGGCAAGGCAACAGCTGGATAATGTGCAGACTTAGAGGATTCATCATAATAACAACCAATATCGGGCTTACCAGAAGGGTGTAAAGACATGTATTTGATGGAGTACTTAGAAAGTGCAATTTCCCATTGCTAAGAAGCAGTTTGAAATCGAATGTATGCATTGCATTCCAGCACATTCCCTGCCCTTGTGACCACACCCAAGGCTAGTTGTCTTAAAAAACCCTACAATACCTTCAAGTACTTCAGACTTTGACTATGGCAAGGACCAGATTCCAAGTTATTGCAGAGGATAAGGGAATTTTGTTGATTCCTGACCTTGCTAAGACTATGATGCAACAGCGCAAAACAGTTCCTGGCAATGCATTCTTGCCTGAAAACTCCAAGCATTAAGTATGGTCTGTTCTATCCTGCTTGATTGTAAACTTTACCAGAGGCTTTGATCAGCCTGTAGACCTCCTGTGCTACTTAGAAGAAAAAGATGATACTGGAGGCCAACTTTTATGCTCTTTGTATCTCTGTTTTATCATGGCTGGCTTGAGTGAGACTCCTTGTATTAGCCACACGCATAGCTTCTTTAGTGGCAAGCCATGCCTGATCTTTCAATTGATATGAATTAGTTTCTATGTGGTAAGCTTTGTATGTTGAATCCCACAGGATCCCTTTGAGCGTGCAACCTTAGCAGCATGAAGACTCATGCAGGTTTCACTGTTACCCCTTGCAATGAGAGTTTTTCTGTTCACTTTTTGTTGGGTTAGACCAGGGGTTCTCGATCCAGTCCTCGGTATACACCCAGCCACTCAAGTTTCCAGGAGATCCACAGTGAATATGTATGAGAGAGATTTCCATGCATTACCTTTATTGCAAATCTTTCTCATGCATATTCGTTGTGTGTACAGCTGCCAGTGTCAGACATTTGACTACCTGTACAACATTGATCCTTGTCCAAGTCAGCTTTTGTTGTCTTCCTATGAGGTCCTTTTACTAAGGGTGCGCAGAAAAATGGGCTGCGCTAGTGTAAGTGTGTGTTTTGGGTGCGCGTAGGTCCATTTTTCAGCGAGCCTGTAAAAAGGCCTTCATAAAATTTTTGCCAAAAATGGATGTGCGGCAAAATAAAAATTGGCGTGTGTCTATTTTGGGTCTGAGACCTTACTGCTACCCATTGACTTAGCGGTAAGATCTCACACAGTAACCATGCGTTAATTGTCTACGCTCGTAGAATGATGATTACTGCCCGGTTTCCGCCACACGCAGGAAAATAAAAATGATTTTCTGATGCGCGTAGCAGATACATGTAAAAAACAAAATTACCACCCAGGCCACATGGTAGCCGGGTGGTAACTCTAAATTGATGCGCACACACAGCTATGCGGGTTAGTAAAGGGGCCCCTTTATGGTTCTTCACCATTTTGTGTAGCCGAGTATTCAGGACTCAGTCACTCCAATGCTCCCATCTCAACTCCATGCCCTGAAAGCATAAGCTTTTAAAATTTTATTTTTGAATATTCATTGCCAAATATGTATTGTCTAAGTACAGTATTTGTCACTAAATACCTGTTTTTCAGAAAAATTATGTTATTGCAGCTATGGTAATTTATTGTTGCTGTGGCAACTGAAAAAGTATCTTTGCTTTCCCAAGGTTTTCGAGGACTGAATGCAAGGCCATCTCTTACGCTATGCAGATTCAAGATAACTGCTTAGTGGGATTTTGTGTTGTCACAGCATTATTCACAGCAATGCCCTACATTTATCAATTTATTTGCAAATACTACTTAGATTTATTTATTAACTTATCTCACAAATCTCATTGAACTTTCACTGAAATGTGTTGCTTGGCACCTGCTTTTCCTTTTCGAGTATCTTAAGGTTTGTGGATAGTTTGTAAACGTGGCAAGCTTTCAATCAGAGTACAGGAGAAAGTTTTCCCTAAATTTATGAATATTCATTGGCAAGCAGAACTGTTTACATTCTTCATCTTTGCATTTGTGACATGAAATGGCATATTTCAGTTTATTGGAAGTGAGAGACAGAACCATTTGAACAGACTGATCAAAAGAGTTTCAAGGTGCAGGCAGTTTTTATGGTCATAACAATGTGTTGTCACAAATTGAGATGTCTTCTCAAAGAGGAGCAATGTAGTTTAAACTTACCACATAGCACCCCCTGTTAGGCTACAAGAGGTAAGAAAATGTTTGGTTCATGAGGATGTTTTTTGCCTATAGAAATGAAGTAGGAGTTGGAGGAGTAGCCTAGTAGTTAGTGCAGCAGACTTTGATCCTGGGGGACTGGGTTCGGTTCCCACTGCAGCACCTTGTGATTCTGGGCAAGTCACTTAACCCTCCATTGCCCCAGGTACAAATAAGTACCTGTATATACTATGTAAAACGCTTTTGAATGTAGTTGCAACATATCAAGTTTAATTTCCCTTTCACTATTTGAGATTCTACATGGAATGTTGCTAGTGGAAGAGTAGCCTAGTGGTTAATGCAGTGGACTTTGATCCTGGGGAATTGGGTTTAATTCACACTGTATTTCCTTGTGAATCTGGGCAAGTCACTCAACTCTCCATTCCCCCCCCCACCCCCCCCCCCCCCCCCCATGTACAAAAAGTTAGATTGTGAGCCCAGTGGAGACAGAGAAAGTACCTGCATATAATAAATGTAAAAAGGAGAAACCCCCATAAGACTTATAATAAATGTAAACCACTTTGGTTGTACCATGGAAGGCAGCATATCAAATACATGAGCCTTTACCCTTTCTTTGAGATCTCCTACTTTTCCAATAGAATGAGGAATAGCATAAACAAATCACCCCTCACAAAAACAAGATGTCCAGTAAAATTAAATTGGAATACTAGAGGGGAAGGTAAGATGCTTATAAGCTAAGGTTGCCAACTGGATCCAGATTTGCAGGACAGAGTTGATCCAGTCCTGGTTTGCCTCAGTGCATGCTGGGACTTATAGTCTTGCTTTTCTTAGAGAATGCAGTAGGGAAATAAGAACTACAAATTCCTGCATGGGATCAACCCTGTGCTGCAAATCTAGATCCAGTTAGCAACATTATTATAAATAGTTCCAGGTCATAAAGGACAAGCTGAACCAGCCTTGGGTTTTTCCCATTGTGCTGCTAGACTTGAAGTCTTCTGGTTTGTAATGAAATTGAAACCATGAGTACTTAGATGTAATGAGATAGAAGCCAGTACCACACCTCATACACAGGAGTTGTGTGGCTACTCTAGATGAAAGGAGGCATAAAGACCCAATGTCTGAACTTGTACAGTCAAAGCTGCAAATGATCGAGTTGGAAAAATGAAACCGTACCAGTCTTGTAGGTGTATGGGCACTTCTACAAACCCTACTGCAAAAAAAGTTACATTGACTGAAAATATTCAATAGAATATGTCACAGCCTTACAGATTCAGTAGTGCTAAATGGTTTATGAAGACAACAGATAACATTCCTGTGATGTTCAGCTCTTTAATTTAAATGGAAAACCCAAAGGGGGGGGGGGGGGGTCATTAAATAAATCTCTCAATGATGAGGAGGTGTGACTAATTTCATTCTCACAAAAAAATGAATGCAAGTTTCTCAACCTATGAGGTCTTCTGAAGCTCTGTGGCTTCCCACTCAGAGTATGATGGGTCTAAACTTGATTCAGTTTTGGTTGCTAGGAAACTAGTGTCACAGATAATGCCTGAGAGGAATCTAAAGCCTTTATCCCTGTGTAGGTTTTACTACCTTAATACAATGAAATAAGCACCATAAGTTAATTCAAGTATCATTTTGTTATTATTTGATATTTGGAATTTGGAATATGCACTTTTCAGCTCTAAATGTCATTAGGAACTCAGGCCTGATTCATTTTAAACTGATTTTCAGCTTAGTAACCGTTAAGCGAAGACTTTATCTTTGCCTCGACTTTGGGCACTGTACATCGCCTGGCCCCATGTGTATGCAACTCCCTAAGAAATTTAGAAATAAAAAGAAATGAAAGAAAATAATTACGAACAGGGTCCCTTATATAATGCCCCTTTTAAGATTAATTATAGTGTTTTAGGGTTAGCGAGGTGTGTCTAGAAAATATTAGAGAAAATTAAGCAGCATCTGTACCAGGACTCTTTGTTGTTTGTAGATTTATAGAAGCCCTGGATGTAGAGACAACTGGTGGATACCGGAGCATTGTGATGGATCTTGAAAATTTCATATCTTTCATTCAGTGGGAGGGCATTCTATGCACTTGCTCATTTTCAAAAGCCTATTTGAAATTTAATGCCAGCACTTTTGGTAGAAATTCTTGCAAAAAGGAGATTTAGCCCTGGCCCCCTCTACGTTTGACCCTCCCCGCCACTTTTGACCCCCCCCCTCCCACCACTGCCCCTTCCCCTGCTGCTGCCAGGTACCTTTGCTGGCGGGGGTCCCCAACCCCCACCAGTCTGTCTTCTTCAGCGCCGATCTCTGGTGTGTTCGCTGATCTGTTTCTGTGAGTCCTGACTCCTGAGGAGTCAGGACTCACAGAAACAGATAAGCGAACGTACCAGAGACCTGGCGGTGGTGGGGGGAGGGAGGGGTCGAAAGTGGCAGAGGAGGGGCAGCAGTGGCAGGGGGGGGTCGAAAGTGGGGGGGGGGGTTTGGCAGCGGGCTAAACTGTGCCCACCCACCTCAGGCTCTGGACCCCCCTCCCACCGAGATCTGGCTACGCCCCTGCTCTCCAGCAACCCCAAGAGGTGTGTATTATTGCATCAGGACCTGTTATTCATGTCTTCCACTATTCTTTCTAAATGTGCAGTGGACCTGGCTTTCCACTGCAAAATACATTTCTGCTCCAAATAAATTGTCAGGCCCTGCTCCACTGTGGGTACTCGCAGCATACCTGAAACCAATTATGCTTTGACCTCCTGGAGTTCCATCATTATAGAGTCCAAAGTTATCTTATTTTCTTAATTAATGTTTTAATATGCAGAATTTCTGTAACAGTGAATAGAGGAAAGCTTACTCTTCATTGACTCAGAGACCTTCTTTGGTGAGGGGGGCTCTGTTTTTGATGTCTTCACTCTCTGCATACTTGAACCAATAGAAATCTAACTTGACAGTTTTGGGAAGGCTGTTGGTGCTATTTTGAACTAGGTGCTGGCGACTGCAGGAGCGACTGGGTCATTACGCCTACCTGGTCCACTAGGGGCCGAGGATTTTTAAAGGAAGGCATAGGGGAGTCATCAGGAGGATGGGAAGTGTTTGGAGGGTTCAAGACTTGGGGATCTTCTGGGTGGGTGGGGGGGTTCAACACATGGGGGAACTCCAGATCGGGAGGCTTCTGGTTGGAGGCATTATTGGGGGGCTTGATTTGGGAAGGTGACCATTAGGAGGGGTTTGTGTTCAGGGAGTGGAGATGCCCTGGAACCAACGTTTGGCTACACGATACTCCTGGGATGATAGAATGATGCTGCTTGTTAGGTGGCTCACAAACAGTGTTATTCATGTTACACAAAAATCAGCAACATGCGGTACTGAGATACCACAGACTGGTCAATGTACCTTTTACAACGTCATTAGCACACCTTAGTACATAATCAATACAAGAAATTGCAGGAAATTTAAAAATATACGATGCTCTAAACACCAAAGCCCTCTGGCATAAACCTAGAAAGTCTTAACAGTGTTTTGGGGTCATTTGAGATAAATCAGGAAAAGTACATAGAGATGAACCAAGGAATTGCTCCTGTAAATATCTAAAGGATAATTGTAAAACCATGTTCTTGTCTAGCTCCAGAGCAAAAATTCCTAACAAAGTAGTTCTATCAGTAATAATTTCCAGGGAATAACTTTTAAAACAGTCCTGAATAGTTTTTGAGAACTTCTGCTGCCTTCTCAGGTCAAAATAAAATGAGTAGCTTGAATCCCAAAATAGCATTGCCCAGATATACAAGAAGATTTCAGGTTGCATTACCACAGTGGTGTGTGTTTTCAAAGCTGTCAAGCTGTCAGTAAAAGGGCTGAAGAGGGGGTGATGTGTTAGCAGAGTTGTTAAAAAAAAAAATAACAACCTGACAGCCAGCTAGCAAGATTATGTGTGGCACTGGTTAAGGAGAACCATGTCCCTCTTAAGTATTTCTATGTTTGTTTCAAATTGTCTGATCATTTGAATTTCAAATGTCTCTCGTTATTGTGTAGTTTTGAAGTTCCCTGTTGATATCTTGCTTATGAATTTATTGATATGAAGGTCGACTGTAATAAAATGATTCCTAGGAATACTTATGTGGAATCTCTTGAAACAGCTTATAGCATCTTCCTTCAACAGTCTACTGGCCGATATAAAAGTAGAGTGTGATTTGGCATGTCCAGAATACCTTGACAAACAAACCTTATCCTGCTTGAAGGGATTACGCTGAGATCAACGGTTTGATTGCATCTAGACAAAAGCTGATTAATTAAGAGACATCTAGAGATACAGGTATCATTTCTAGAGTTATTGCACCAATGATTGGCATAATCATATGGGAAGGACATTTGGGGAAATAGGGAACCCTAGAAGTGATGAGTGGCTTAAATTGAATGTTGATCTATAACACATAATAATATGTGGAGTTTCCTGTTTCGCAAGAATTGATATCATGCTTCACTATGAACAAGTTTGGCCAAAATGAGAAGCATATATTGTAATTTCCAAGCTGTAGCTTGCTTGAGTTGGATATAGTCTGTTGAAGAACCTGTGTAGCCAATAGATAATTTATCAAGACTACCCCCCACCCCCTTACACACACACACACAACTCATTTTTTTAAGGACATATGAAACCAAAACATAGAAATCTAGCATTAGTGGGTTCAGAAACCATCATAAATACAATACGAATAACTAGGAAAAGTCCAAGAAGCAAGTTTGATTTTAGAACTGCAAACACCTTTCTGTAATTGAGAATGAGGAAAAAGAAACAAATATAAAACATTTCTGTTCACTGTTAGACAATAATAAAAGGAGCTCTCAGAGTCCAACCAAACCAGTAACATTGGGAATTCCTTTAACATTGTAGCCTCAGTGGCTCAAAAGACCTACACATTATTTCACAGCACACACAGTTCTGGCTAAGGGAAAGGGGTATGAGGCAGGGTAAAGGCCACAGATATAACATGAACATGGAAATGTCAATCTAAGATCCTTGCACATTAAACAGTTCAGGCTCCTAAGTTGGTCTCTGAAAATTTCACTAGCTTCCTAATTGAAGAGCCTAAAAACTGGGTGGCAACCAGTGGCGTAGCCAGACAGCCAGTTTTGGGTGGGCCTGAGCCCAAAGTGGGTGGGCACAAAATTTTCTCTGCTCCGCCCTCCCTCCACCACTATACCCACCATTTCTCCCTCCTCTCCACCCCTATGCCTACCATTTCTCCCCCTCCCCACCTATCCCCTCTGTATGCAGCATGTGTCCCTCCCCTCCACCTCATACACAGCCAAGACTTCTCCCTTCCTCACCCCTCCACCCCTTTGCTGCATCTCTCCCTTTTTTCCCCGTGCATCTCCCTCACCCACCAACCAAGCCTCATCTTTCCATCTTCCCTCCCTCCTGTGCAGCATCTTTCTTTCCATCTTCCCTTCCCCCTGTGCAGCTGCTGTGTCCCCCGTCTTCCCTCCCCCATGCAACATCTTTCCCCCATCATCCCACCCCCCCCCCCCCCCCGTGCAGCTGCAGCATCTCACCCTCCTTGCAGGCCCGCCCAGCAGCAGTGTTCCTGATGGCGATTCTACTCGCAGGCTCCGCTCGCAGTCGCAGCAATTCCCACACGCTGCCTGCCGGCTGCTGCTCAACAATCTCCTTGCGCTACTAAGCGCTAACCCGGAGTCTCTCCTGCAGAGGATGCAGTCAGGCTTTTAAGGGAAGAAACTCTGAAACAATTTTATTCTGCCTTCAATACATACCATCCTACATCAGATTCAAAATTGACTACTCCCAGAAAAAGTCAATTTTTTGGACACACCACTGTCTCAATCAGTGATGGCTATGTTGTATTTTCTGAATCATTAGCTTTGATCACAAAATCAGAGGAAGGTTTGAAAGGTCCGTTCTTATATGTACACATACAAAATGCAAAACTTGATGAACCTGGTTATTTTTATGCACCATTAAGTATAGCATTTGTTCATATGAATCAGTGACCTTGAAGTATAATAATTTCACTTCGAAGTGTAGATTGCCGGGCTGGATTTGCTCCTGCTGTTTGTCATGACTAAAGCATTCCCAGCCATTATCAGCATTTCAGTGACTAATTTCAAGCCGACACAGTAATTTGACAAACCAGAGAGGAAGCAATGTATTGATCATGTCATCCTTCAGAGAATACATTCATTTAATTCTCAGAGCAACTCGTCAAATCAAGATAGACAATTATAAATGCAGCAAAAAATGTTGAGATCTTAAAGCACCAGACCATGGGGACCTCTTTCAGGCAGACAGTCTGTGTTTTCTTAATAGGTATTTCAAGACAACACACCTGAGACATGCTAAAAGATATGTCATGGCAACTTTGCGGGCCAAGACTGTGGTTCCTGTTATTCATAAATAAATGGGGGTACATTTTGTACGTTTGATGTTTTGTGTTTGAGCAATTTTCCTGCTCACCATATTCACCTGAATATTCATGGTCATTTAAAACACTGTCAGATTTCACGAGTTCATCTAATCCTTCTAATTCTCATAACCTACGCTAATGCATTGTCTGCCTCTGATACAGGGACAATTATGTAGCATCCAATATTCTTTTTCCATTTTGTTTTGTTTTGCTTTCCTTTTTTTAGGTTTCAGGGATATTTTTAACATCTTTTACAGTAATGTGACCTTCCATTAAGTGATACTCGTTGATAAAGGTTAATGGAAGCCATTGACTCAGTGTTGTTCGTTACTAAGAACAGCCTAATTTAGTGTTCTGGACAATTTGTTGGTGATGCATTACTGCTACATTGGTCATCTTTGTGTCTCCACTTAGGTGTGTTAGAGGGAGAAAAAAAAAAAGAAGAATTTTGAATGTTTTTAGCAAGATAATTGACTAATTTATCAACCTGAAGCTTGAAATTCAGCCAACAGTTGTTAGATAAAGCTAACTGGACAAATTTGATTAACTTTATTTAAAACTGGAGTCAAAATTCATCCTAACTGGCTATTGTAACCAGGTGCCCTAGGTGCAGCCAAGGATAGAACAATCTCCTCCAGCCATAGGCTCCCGGCACAATGAAGAAATAGATGTCCACCAGTAACTTCAATCTTAAGGACTTTTATTCCATGCAGGTTTTTAGTACACAGTTCCAACAGCAGCATAACACATACCAGGATTCAATACAGGCTTCAGTCTGGGCTCTTTATCCAGTGCACATACACAGTAATTCAATTCCCAAGACAAACAGTTCTTTCAGTTCATCATCACAGTTCAGTCACCAAGCAGCATTTTCTACCTTCTATCCTCTTTACCTTCAGGAGAGTTCAATATTTAGGGGCTCCTTCTACCCAAGGGTTTTCCCCTGCATCAGCTTCACAGTGAATTCAATACTTTTGGGACTTCTCTCACCAAGGAATATCAGCCTGCTTCAGTACTTTAGGGATTTTCAGCCTGCAAATACTTCTCTCCTTCTGCTTCTCTCTCCTGAACTGAACTGAACTCCACCCCTGGGACTCCTTCCCACCTGCCTAATCAATCCCTGGCTTCAGCTACCACACCAATCATTCTCCTTCCATTAGCTTCCTCACACCCAAACCAGCTGAGTTGAGCATTAAACTAATGAGACCAATGATGAGCTCTGCACACAGGGTTTCCTAACTCTCTTCTGCCTAGTGGCAGCCACTCTACACAACCTGCCAGCTTACACCCATGTCTTCCTGATTGCAGCTAGGAGTCCAGTCCGGGGTTCTTCATCTCCCCCTCTGGCTCCTTGCCTGCAATGCCTTCTGAGACTTGTATTTCAGACTGAAACTGCCTTAACCCAACTATCCTGGAGGTGACTTTATCACACTATCCAATCTAAAGTCCTTTAGAAAAACCTATCCAGGTAACTCTAGGACAGGTAATTGGCCTACCAGAGTAACCCAGATAAGTTTGGTCATTCATAGGATAATCCTATATAAAAGGCATTAACATTTATACAGTAAATATGAGCATGAATGATCAGAATGCTAACATAAAGCATGTAACACATATGCAATTAAATGTCAGAAATCCAACCACCACTATATGTGCATATCGTTGATAGCACATAGATTGCATGAGCAGAGTCTGGATGGGGCACAAACATTAGCCTTATTACTTACAGGTTATTATACCTTACAAGGTATCTCCAGAATCTAGGTACAAGCATTTACTCCAGCTTTAAACACACACATAATAACATTGTAAATGATGGCAGATAAAGACCAGCATGGTCCATCCAGTCTGCTCAGAAAGGTGACCAGGACTGAACTTGCTGCTCTGTGAAGATTACCCTCCCCCTATGTTGTTAAGGTTGTACCTGTTGCTTCATGCAAATTATCTCCCTCTGTGCTCTCTTCTTTGTGTGGCTGTGGTTCCCTTATGTTTCATTTGAATGGTAATACTCTATACTTTTATTCCATCAATCTTCCCATACAGGGATCCCCTGTGTTTTTCAATAACACATGTAATAACAAATTCCATTCACTTAGAAGCAATCCTTCCTTAGACTATTCCCCCCATATTCTATGTCATACTCAAGGAACCAACCAAAGTAAAGTTAACATTAGGGAGGAAAAAGCCTCAGAACCCACTGGGAGCTGCGTTTATGCTTTCAGGTTATAGTGGTAAAATCATCTCATCAGCTAAACAAAACCTCCCTCAAATACTATACTACTTGTATCCTCTGTGTTTATCCCATGCCTTTTTTTAATTCCATCATCTTTTTCATCCTCTCCACCTCCTGCAGTATAGCATTCTAGGCAGCCATCACCCTCTCCTTGAGAAAGTATTTCCTGATGTTGTTTTACAGTTTCCTCTCTTGCATTTTTCAATTCTTGTCTTCTAGTCCTATAGTCTTTCCATTTTTGGAAAAGTTTTGTTTCTTCATATATATTTTTCAAATATTCAAACATCCATACCATATGTCCCCTCTCCCATCTCTCTTCCAGGGTATACATCTTCAGCGTCTTCTCATATATCTTCTGGTGAGACCCCATACCATTTTGGTTGCTTTCCTGGGATCTTGCCAGGTATTTGTGACCTGGATTGGCCACTGTTGGAAACAGGATACTGGGCTTGATGGACTTTTGGGTCTGTCCCAGTGTGGCAATACTTACGTACTTATTTACCTCAGCAGGTACAGTTTAATATAAAACTTACAATTTTGTTAACAGCATAACAATAGTAAAATGACCAAATATAAACATAAATATAATCAATAAGATTAACTTGGAAATGGCAAATTGAAACCTAGTAATAGTACTGAAATGAAACAGTATCAGAAATATACACAACAGCACTGTAGAAAAACCATATAACAGAAATATGATAAATGTCAATACAACACAAACAATATAATACACAGCATGAAAGAACATTCAAATAACAAAGATATGATATGATGTCAACATGATACCAATGAAAAATTTCATCATTATTAGAAGGGGGTGATTTAAGAAATGTGTGGTGTTATTGATGTGTTATGTTGCTGGTCATTGTGCTATGGTTTTGTACTGGTGGTGTTATTGTTTTAGTTTATCATTTAAATTGTACATATGATTGACATAATCCACTGAGAGAAATTTTTTATATGATTGGTGTGTTTGTAAATGAAACAGAAATAATTAAATAAATAAACATTGACAAGAACATAGGGGCCCTTTTACAAAGACACAGGAGGGTTAACAAGCGGGTAGTGCGTATCAAATTGGTACTACCACTGGGCACACACGCTACTCCGACGGTACTGCCAATTTGACAGGTGCTGAATCCCACAGTAGAAAATATTTTTCTATTTTTACCATGGGGGGCATTCCCAGTGGTATTCAGCAATGCGGCCACGTTGGCGCGTACTACATAGTTACCATGCAGGTAGCGCAAAAGCCCTTACCACTAAGTCAGTGGCTGGCAGTAAGGGTTCAGGCCATAAATAGGTGCATACTAGTTTTAGTTTTTGTGCACACCATTTCCCAGCCAATTAAAAAATTGTCCATTTTCCCAGCCACGGAAAAAATGGCCCAGAGCGCGTGCCCACACTACGGCAAACCACTTTTTACCACAGCTTTGTAAAATGACCCGTAATAAGCTAATTTTCAGGAGTGTACTTGGCTTCACAGTTGCATACATGATCATTTTTAACTCACATCAAGGTATCATCTTATTTTCTTTGTTTTATTTCTATTTATTACCTTTAAAAATGGACTAACATGGCTACCACATCATTTAACTCACATCAGGCAACTAACGTATTTAGCTGTATATCAAATGATTAAATCCAATCCAATCTGATATTAAAGAAACACAAAATAGCTACATCACTATGTTTGATTATCAGGGTTGTGATATGAATAACAGTATTATGAACCTTAAGCAACATTTCATGAAGGAGTAAATTCAGGGGTCCTTTTACTAAGCCGCGGTAAAAAGTGGCCTGCGGTAGTGTAGGCACGTGTATTGGGCACGCACCGGGTCAATTTTTACCGTGTCTGCAAAAAAAACAGCTTTTTATTAATGGGACGAGGAAAAGGGCATGCGGTAAAACTGAAACCGGCGCACATCCAAAAACTGACCTGAGCCGTTAACGCCACCCATTGATCTAGTGGTAAGGGCTCATGCGCTACACATACGGTAACGGCTCATGCCAACTGCTGATTACCACTGGAAATGACACGCATAGGAGGAAATAAATAAATAAATCATCCAGGCATTATGGGTGCGTGCCAAATCTAAAATTACCACCAGAGGGCATGGTAGCCTGGCAGTAGTTACATTTAGGCATGCACTGCATGGACGTAGCGTCTAACACGCCTTTGTAAAGGGCCCCTTAATGTCTTAATGGCATACCAGCATGTTATAAACTTAAACACATGCACCATAAACTGGAAAAAACACCTCTGAACCATCTCCCTTCTCCTCCCCAAAACACAGTCTGTTAAAAACAACCAAAACAATGCATTCTGAGAATATAGAGAGAGATGCGGTAGCCGTGTTAGTCCACTTTTAAAGGTAATCAATAGAAACAAAACAAAATAAAACTTGGAAAGAAAATAAGATGATACCTTTTTTTAATGGGCATAACTTAATACATTTTTGATTAGCTTTCGAAGGTAGCCCTTCTTCATTCCGATCTGACGAAGAAGGGCTACCTTCGAAAGCTAATCAAAAAATGTATTGTTATGTCCAATAAAAAAGGTATCATCTTATTTTCTTTTCCACGTTTTATTTTGTTTTATTTCTATTGAGAATATATACATAGACCTCCAGGCAGGCTGAAAAATCTGCTTATGCTGATTTAACTAACTTAACTGCATAACTCCTTCTTCTATGGCATGTATAGGTCCCAGTTTCAATGCATAAGACTATCATGGCTTCTGGTCTTAATATCAGACAAATGTTGGAGAAACAAATGTCCCCTCCCTATTTTGTTCTGAAAAATGTAAAGGACAGCAAATTTACAGGGTAGGACAAGCCAGTCCACCTGGGATCTGCCTGGCGAGTTGCCCAAATACTGCATTATAATGAATCAGTCCTCTTGGGTGCTATGAAAAAGGAGCTAACCAGACAGCTTGCTATACTCAGGCAATGTGTTCAACATTTATTTTCTGTAAACAAAATGCAAACAATAATGACATTATCCATTAATGGATTTATTTATTGGGATTTATTAACCTCCTTTATGAAGAGATTTATGTCCCCCCCCCCCCCCCCCCCCATACAAAATTGCATTTTCTGCAGTCTCATGTAATGAGTCATCTTTGCTCTTTGTTTTGGCAATAACAGGGGTTTATTAGGTTTGTCTGCCCTGCTTTAGCGGAAAATTCCCACCTGACACAGTCCTCTCTTTTTAGAAGAAAACAAACAAAGTTCAGAAGAACCAGGGGATCCATACAAGCTGGATTTAAAGATATCCACTGACTTTCATTAAACTGATGGGAACTTAACGTCACCTTCAGAGGTTGAATGTTGGTGCTTTCTGGTAGAATGCAGGCCCTTCCTCCTTTATGTTTGAAATGTCTGTATTGCCAAAATAATATTTCAGCAGTGTACAGATAAGGCATACACATTGCTTATCTGTCCAATGTTCTTCTGCTTTGTGGACCAGGAAACTGAAAAAACAGCAGCTCTGCAATTGGTACTCAATTTCTATGGTCTACGCCTTGATCGTGATTGAATAGATAGGGATGGGTTGGAGTGTAAATTTTAAGGGGCTTCAACGTCAGCTCCAGAACTTAGAACAAGAACAGTACTGGGCAGACTTCTATGGTCTGTGCCCTGAGAATGGCAAGGACAAATCAAACTTGGGTATACATATAAAGTATCATCTTGGACAGATTGGATGGACCATAAGGTCTTATCTGCCGTCATTTACTATGTTACCACGTTACTCTTTTGGATTCTACATGGAATGTTGGAATGTTACTACTAATTGGGATTCCAGAATCTTGTATCTTTTAGTACAAGAGACTTCTATGGTTCTGTGCCTGAGAAAGGCAGGGACAAATCAAACTTGGGTATACATATAACGTATCACATACCATGTAAAATGAGTTATCTTGTTGGACAGCCTGGATGGACCTTACAGGTCTTTATCTGTTGTCATTTACTATGCTACTATGTAAGTTGCACATGTAGCTGAGATGCCTGCCTGTATCACACCTATGCTCCAACCTGTGTATTCCTCCTTGCAATTATGCACCATGGGTCCCTTTTGCAAAGCCGGCAGCGGTACCTAGCTCGCTAAAAAGGATGTACCCAGGGCTACCGCAGCAGCCAGCAGTACTTCCTACCACCCAACGCCATCATGTGCTACAAAAATATATTTATTTTGTAGCACCGGTGTGTACCCGGCGGTAATCGGGCAGTGCCACATGCTGCCCAGTTACCACTGGTTTAGCGCATGAGCCCTTACCGCCACCTGAATGGTAGGCAGTAAGGGCTCCCCCCCCCCCCCAAATGACAAGCCGACAAGTGCATCACTGCCCCATGGCCATCTCCTCAAAAAACCAAGTCCTACCTTTTACCCGCTGCAGTTAAAAGGGGGCCTTGACGTAAGTAAAAGAACATATGCCAACACCAGCGCAGGCCCCCTTTTGCCACAGCTTGGTAAAAGGGGCCCTATATAAGTTAGGCACACAGTTACAGAGTAGCGCTTAGGCTCAATATTGGCAGTTACGTGCAAATGTGTGTACATGCTCATGCCAGTGTCACTATCCTGTAAATTTATGCGCATAACACATGTGTAAATGCAAGCACCCTGCCATGGAAACTGCTCTGATACATGCAGTGCTGTTGAAAAATGTATCTAATATACTCTGGGTGACTGTGTGGACGTTAATGGATGTCCCATTTCAAATGTGCTTATCCAGATAATACTGTAACACACACAGTAACACAGCAAATGATGACAGATAAAAGACCACAATTGTCCATTCAGTCTGGCCAGAGCTGTGCCCGCCACTCTGTGTGGGCCAGAGCCAACTATACCTTAAATGTTGGTTGTCAAGTGCCCATCATGCCAACCATATAGGCAGACAAACATGATGGAGTCTTGGTTATAAAACATATATCATCCCCAAGTATTGCTGACAGTATTCAACACACCAGCCAAAATGTCTTCCCTCCCACCTTGAGCTGCACAGCACCTTCAGTTGCAGCACGTGACAATAAAGTGATCTGCAATACTGGGAGTTGCCAAAGCTTCATCTGTCTTTTGATATTTGCGAGACACAGACCGCAGAAGTCTGTCCAGTATTGGCCTTGGTTCCCCAGTGCTAGAGTTCCTGAATCTTCTTCAGTCTTTTGCCATTTGTGGGTCACAGACCGTAGAAGTCTGTCCAGCCCCATCCTTAGTTCCCACTGCTCTTGCCCAACACCTCCAATGTGCTGCTGACCGGGATATTCATCAATACCATCTGGATAGAGCCTCTGAATGTCCTTATAAACTACCTTAGCACTGCGCAGATATGCAGAGGAAAAGCATGGGTGGATCCAGGAACTTATCAGGATGGTGATAATATCTGGAAAACTTTTCTGAATAACTCCTAGGTTATCCGGATAGCAGATGGAATATTGCCTCTCTCTGGTTAGATTCCACCGTTGACCACCTTATCCGGATAGTCAGCTCTAGACCCTATCTAGACAGTGATGCTGAGTATCTGGATACTTTTTGACCGCTGCAGCTGGCATTAAAAAAAACCTGCTGCCAATGGCAACTAAATATTGACCCATATTAACTATATAGAAGGTTCACAGTTATGCAGCTTTAATAATAATTTTTATACTACGGATACAGCACAGATGGTATTTAAATATTAATGACCCCAATGGGGTTTTATGTCCATGGTACACTGAAAGCTCACATTACATACAAATTGCTTCTGTGCATTTTTGTGTTATCATTTAATTCTTAACTCTAAAAAATCGCTTTAGTATTTTTCATTTAGGACTTACTCATTTTATGGTGCTGTGATCAATAAAGTGCCTTTTGCTAACTAGCTAATAAAATATGCCAGAATAAAGATACCTTTAATTAGATGAATGATTGGTTAAGCATACCCCTGAAAGCTACTAATGGTGCAGCTCTTTCACCGTTAATTATATGATAATTTTATTGGACAATAATAAGCAACAGAATTGTTCTGTGCAGGACAATTCATTTGCCTTTCAAAGGGTGGGACTGCTAGATATGAAAGAAGAAGCTGAAATACACAGAGACCTCTAACCTAGTACCATACAATATCTTTTCTAATAAGCAGATATTAATATTTAATTGTCTATACTCAAACATACTTGAAAGGTTTAATAAAAGTGAGAAAAATGCAGACCAAAGATAACTGTCAGAGATACCCCTTCCAGGGTTTTTAATATTTAATCAGCGTTTCAAAAATGTTCCACACAGGCCTCACTTATGAACCTGAAAAAATCTCAGGACCTGTAACACAAAAGTACTCTAATATTCGTGTCTAAAATATCACATTTTTCTCTTTTGAGTGCTGTCAGAGCTGGCTCTGGATTTATAAAATAGGCTTAAAACTGGTACCTTTTAGGATTTCACATAAGGCGCGGTGAGTAGTCATGTTAAATTGTGTGCGCAGCCAATGTACGCGAACTACTCAATTGAGTAATGAGCCAATTAGTTGTGATAATTGGCTGATAACACTAATTATCATCACTAATTGGCAATAATTGGAATTTATGCGCTTTCCTTTTTAGGTGTATTCTAAACAGAGGTGCGTGTAAATTCCAACATGTGTAGCTGAAAAGGGGGCACATCCATGAGAGGAGTGTAGCATGTCGGGGGGGGCATCAATCAAATTTATGCACATTGCTATAGTATTCATAGGAATATGTACAGATTTAGGTGCAGGTATTTACACCAGGTTTTCCAATAACCAGAAAAATACAATAAAAACAAGCAATTAGCTGCACGCACCTAGAAATGTTGTGGTCCTTGTTTCCTACTCACCCAAATGCCGTAAAGATGAGGTAAGGCAGCAGCCGGAGCTTCCCTGCTGCCTGCCCCATTACCTGTTGGTCCGATGGATCGTTTTGTGAGGACACCGGGACAGGGACTGGAGATCGGGAGTGGTTCCTTAGGGGACGCCGGCTTGCTGGAGGAACTCTCGTCGTCCCCAGGACTTGATGTCACGCTGAGCCCCGATCTGAGAGCTCCGCCCCCGCAATCACAGAGAGCTAGCTCTCCCTCCCTGGGATCGACGGGGCAGCCGCCATGGAGCGGTTTGGGCCCAGGCTCGAGTGAAGCTCAGAGAAATCAGGATGAGAGGAAGCCAGGGGGACAGCTGGAACCCCCCAGAGTGAGCGACCCTGTTATACCAGAAGCGGGTCAATGAGGCATTGAGCGAGGGAGGAAGCTTGAACTTTTGGCGACTGTGCCCCCTGGGATATTGGCTAAACTGACAGAGGTAACTTTAGAATCTTTGTGGGACATAGTCTCCCAATTGGGACAAACTTTCCTACAACAGACAAATAATGTTTTGCAGAAAATTTCTGTGATAGAACAGAGGATTGAAAAAATGACTTAGATATTAAATCTCTGACTGAAAGATTTCAAATTATGGAAAAGAATGTTTAAGCATGGGAAATATACAAAAATCAATCTTAAAAGATATTTCAAATCTAAGATATAAGTCAGAGACATATGATAATTATATGAAAAATCATAACCACAGGTTTATAAATTTTCCAAAGGTAGCAATGATGAAACCAATGGAAATGTTAAAACGTTACCTTCAAGAAATATTGGGAATACCTGAAGGAAATTTACCTCCATTTACCCAAGTATACTACATACCAAAGAAAGAATCTGTTCAACAACAACAACAAAATTCTATGGATGTCTCTGCCTTGCTGGAAACCATAGGCGCCCCATATAAGAGGCTTGGGGAGGCTAAGCCTCCCCAGCCCAACCGTGACCTTTTTCCCCTTCTGCCTCCCAGTGGCATAGCTAGGGGGGCGCAAGGGGAGCAGCCGCTCCCCAATCAGATTTCACATGAAAATGGCGCCTACCTCTGCTGGTGCTGGGCTGCCACCACAAGCAGCATGGACTAACACACCACTTTGGAGCTTTCGCTTTCACTACCCACTCCCCTTCGATCCCTCAAACCTGCTTTCTTTAGTGGCGCCCCTCCCTGCTGCCCTGTAGCAATCACCTGAGCCGGCGCCAAATGCTTCCTTCTGCTCCGCCCCTCTGACACAACTTCCTGTGTACACGAGGGTGGGATGCGGCAGAGGGAAACATTCGGCACTGGCTCAGGCCGCTTGTTATCGCTGCAGGCGCTCCCTGCTAAAGAAAAGCAGGTTTGAGGGATGGACGGGGAGGAACAAGGAGGTTAGATTGAGAACAGGAGCTGGGCTGCTGGGTTGTGCCTGAGGAGTTCCAAGCCCTGAAAATCTGGCCACAGGACCTCATGAGCCCGCTAGGTTGGGCTGAGCATGGAGCCCACCGAAGCGTTTTCCCCTTGAGCCAGCAGTGGAAGAGCTCATCCTCCTGTCCGTTACCTTCCTCGGAGCCCAGAACCTAGACATGGGCATTTTGGGGAGTTCCAGAAGGATCAACTGGCATCTCTATTCATCTATCAATTTCATCCTATGAAAAAAAGAAAGAGAGGATACGTTTTACAAACTATATGTATGAAAGGAAAACCGTATTTCTTGTAAAAGGTAGCTGTGCTGTAGGATTAAGTATAATATCTGATTGGATATATACAGTAGGCTAGTGGAAACAGCTGCATATACAAGCATGTTACTATGTTTTGATGTCTATACAATACATATGACCAAGATTTAAGTGAGGATATCCTGTTTCCTGATGAGTTTATCTTATCTGTTGTACTCTGCCTTGGGAAGCTGGTGTTATAAAGATGATAGACTATATTGAAATTAAATGGAAGTAGAATTAAACTCACCTTTCATTGGGGCACATGGAATCACATTTTAACGTTATCTCATTTGTAGGAATTTACATTTTAGATACACAACTGGATTATTCTGTTTTTAGGCATGTTTCAGGGCCAAGTGGTTTTATAGGTCAAAATAAAAATAAATATTTTTAATGCAGATCTCTTTTGTTTAAACATAACTAAATGGGCTATAAGCCCCTAATGGTGTATTAGGTCTGCCCAGTGTAATATTTATGGTACAGTAAGGTTCTGAGTGTGTTTTTGCACAAAGTTGTGCATAGTGTTTTGCAGTTGAGCGATTGTGGTTAGTATATGCTTTGAGCAACCACTTACTCTTTGACATTAGGTGCATATCTAATATCTAAATTTAATAAAAGGTATTAATTGTGACTTTTATTTTTATTTATTTTTTTCTGTGTGTTATCAGACAATTATGGATTTAAGCTCTACATTGAGTGGAACATTTTCTTAGTTGTGGATGCCGCTTGGCTTTCTAGTGTTAAGTTACGATCTATTATAATGCCCAGGATTTTCAGGCTATCTGAGATAGGAAGGGTGATGTCTGGGGTGTTGATAGCTGTGGGGTTGTCCACGCTGTATTGGGATGAGAGAATGAGACAGTGTGTTTTTTCTTTATTGAGTTTTAGCTGAAATGCGTTTGCCCATGAGTCCATGATGTTTAAACTGAGTTTGATTTCGTTGGTGATTTCAGACAGTTTGGATTTGTACGGGATGTATATTAACTACACACTTGATACCCATGTGAAAAACACTACGAAAAAAATGTTCTACTCGATGTGGAAACTCAAAAGAATAAAACCTTTTTTCCCAAGAAACATCTTCCGTACTCTAGTACAGTCACTAGTGATAAGTCACCTGGACTACTGCAACGCTCTGTTCACAGGCTGTAAAGAACATACCATTAAAAAACTCCAAACAGCCCAGAACACCGCAGCCAGACTCATTTTTGGAAAAGCCAAATACGAAAGCGTGAAGCCCCTAAGAGAAACTACACTGGGTCCCCCTCAAGGAACGAATTGAGTTCAAGATCTGCACGACCGTACACAAAATTATTCACGCAGATGCCCCACTCTACATGCTAAACTTAGTGGACTTGCCGCCCAGAAATGCCAGAAGATCAGCCCGCAAATTCCTCCATTTGAACTTCCCCAGCTGCAAAGGAATTAAATACAAACAGGCATACGCTACTACCTTTGCGTACAAACACACAGATATGGAATGCACTACCTATGGCCCTGAAAACCACGGACAACTTAACTAGTTTTCGCAAATCCTTGAAGACATACCTCTTCAACAAAGCCTACAAAAGACATCCTTAATGAATCAAATCACTCCTTAAAACACCCAAGTGCTCTAAAACACTTCTCACACAACCTTAACTAACACCTTTCTATCTAAACCCTCATTACCCTCAGCTTATTACCGACTGTATCTAAGATTATGTAATGACTATATCATACTAACACCCTGTAAGCCACATTGAGCCTGCAAAAAGGTGGGATAATGTGGGGTACAAATGCAATAAATAAATAAATAAATAAATAAATATTAAGCCATCGTCTGCATAAATGAAAGGGTTGAGGCCTAGGGTGGATAAGGACTTCGCTAGTGGGGTCATCATTAGGTTGAAGAGGATTGGTGATAGTAGTGATCCTTGTAGAACTCCACAGTCTGCTTTCCACGGTGATATGTTAGAGTTTGATTTTACTTGGTAGGTTCTTGTAGTTAGGAAGCCCTTGATCCAGTTGATCCTTGATCCAGTTTCCACCAATTCCAAAGTTATCTAATAATCTTAGTAATATATTGTGGTTTACCATGTCGAAAGCACTAGACATGTCGAATTGGAGGAGAAGGATGTTTTTGCCTATTGCTATTTCCTGTTTGAATTTGGCTAGGAGAGTGAGTAGTACTGTCTCAGTGCTGTGGAGGGGTGAAAACCTGACTGTGATTCATGTAGTATTGAGAATTTGTATATAATCTGTGAGTTGTTTCTATCAGTTTGATTACTAACCGGATCGATGCTACTGGGCGGTAGTTAGTGATTTCATTTTTTTTCCTTGGTGTCTTTTGGTATCGGGGTGAGTAGGATATTTCCATTTTCCTTGCAGTTAAATATGTGTTCATGGAACCTTCCCATTTAACATCTTTTTTTGCCTCAAAAAGAGCTTCAGGAGAGTAATTGTTTAGATTTCTGTCCTATCTTAGGTGCTCAATTTGCCTAAATTGTTCCTTTTTATTTTCCTCTTATCTGTAATCATGGAATCCAAGTTAATGTGGACTTGGGTGTTATTATATATGTTATTATTTCCTTTAATAATTTGATTGTTAACACTTTCTTGATCAAGTGTAAATCCTTGAAATGATGTAAATTTATAATACAAAGAAACAAGCAATTAGCAACCAGGCTAATACTTAATGGCACTTAAAGGGCAAAGCATCAATAACACATCCATATTTATATATTAACTAGTGGAACCATGCCCGTTTCCTCAACAATGAAATGGGCCCTAGGAAGGCTGTCATGTAAGCTTTTTCTTCTCTCTCCCCTGCCCTCCCCTCCATGTCCAGCAATTCTTCCCTCCCCTCCCCTCCATGTCCAGCAATTCTCCTCTTCCCTGCCCTCCCATTCATGTCCCGTGATTCTCTCCTCTACTGTCCTCCCATCCCATCCATGTCCATCAATTCTCCTCTGCCCTCTCCTCCCCTTCCCTTCCTCCTTCCCTCCCCTCGATGTCCCGCAATTCTCTCCTCCCCTTGATTTGTACCTAAGCATTCTCTGACTGGCTGGCGCTGGCTTCCGTTCCATTTGTAACATCCATCCTGACGTCAGCTCGCCTCCAGTGTTCCCTTCCCTCTCACTGTTCCACCCTCTCACATCATTACGTCTTGACGTGAGGGTGGGACAGTGAGGGGGAATGGAACGCTGGAGGCTGGCTGACGTCAGGAGATGTTACGAACCAAGGCAGCCAGACATGGAACGTTGGAGGTGCAAATTATTATATAGGATAGCAATTTCTGTGTGATTGGTGCCAGTAATTGGCAGTTACACACATATGTTCTAGGTGCTATTCTATAAAATGTACGTTTAAGTCCCTTATCCCCGGATTCTATATAGTGTG
Organism: Microcaecilia unicolor; assembly: GCF_901765095.1. Classification (NCBI taxonomy): domain Eukaryota; kingdom Metazoa; phylum Chordata; class Amphibia; order Gymnophiona; family Siphonopidae; genus Microcaecilia; species Microcaecilia unicolor. The sequence continues at coordinate 175,661,631 of NC_044038.1, read as the reverse complement.
CTTAGATTTAGACGCAGAAATTGGCATGGATTCTATGACACCACATTTAACATAATTGGCTTAACAAACTAATGAGTGCTGATAACAACACTTAACAAGCAATAATGAGCACTAATTGGCACTGATTAGAATGTAGGTGCACAACTTGGTAAGCGTATTCTGAAACGATGTGTGCTGAATTTCTAACACACGGAGGCAAAAATGGTCATGGTTATGGGCGGAAAAATGGGCGTTTTGTTGGCTTTCCAAAATTTAGGCACCTAGTGATAGAATATGGCCCAGTGCACCTAAATCTGTGCACTGAGATTTACACCGGGTTTTCGTTGGCTTAAATAGATGCACGCAGATATCAGCGCTGAAATATCAACTAAGCATATTCTATAATTGGGGCCTAAATCTAGGTTCTGATTATAAAATGCATTTAGTCGGCACTGATTTCAGTGCTGATTTTTTAGGCACCATATATAGAATCTCCTGGTTAGCGCCCAACTGCATGGCAGGCATTAACATGGGCAGAGCATGGGTGTGTCATGGGATTTCATTGAATGACACAGGCAACTTCTGGAATAATATAGGTTGCAGGCATGGCATGGTCTACTTATGCCTGCCATTGAGTTGACGGAAGTGGCCACTCCTAAATTTGAGTGCACCAATGCTGCCTTATGCCTGTATTCTGTAATGGCATAGGCACACCTAAATGGCATTATAGAACTGGCTTTTTTGAGGTTCCTACATTATGGCACCAATTTATAGAATTTCCACTTTAATGAATAAGTGCCAGCAAGAGAGATATTCAGCAGCACTGACTGGATAGTATCACTGAATATGGCGTCCAACTTCCTCGGACGGTCCAGGGTAATCTGTGAGTGGAGATTATCTGTTTAGGAGCCATATTCAGTCCACTAACCAGATTAAGGTACAATAGCAAAAAGGCTGCCTAAATAATCTGGTTAGCTGTCTGAATATGGCTACTTCTGAGTCGGGACTGAAACCAGATACGCAACACTGGCTGGTATCTGCTTTCATTTTAACTGTGGCGATTGGCGCATAGTTTTTTTGTGCACTTCCACTAAAAAAATGAAGCAAAATCGGCACTTAAACATCCAGTACAGTGCCGAACATCTAAGTGACATTTGGCAATTGACCTCTGTATCTCACAGCCATGCAACGCTTTCAGAATTTACCCTGCATTATTTTAGCCCCGCCTTCATATGGCTTTGCAATGTCAACACTGGGAAATGGTAAAGCAGTTTAATATAATAATCTGTTGTGCTCGCAACACAAGCATACCTACCCCCTCATTCTAAATAATTTGACAAAAGTTAGGCACCAATTGGACACCAAATCTTTGGTGCTGAAATGACAGTTAGACACCAAGGGGCCCTTTTTCTAAGTCGCATAAGCACCTACACGCGCCCAATGTGCGTCATTTCTGAGTTACTGCCCGGCTACCAAGTGGCCCAGGCGGTAATTTCATTTTTCACATGCATCCACTACGCGCGCCGGAAAATATTTTTATTTTCTGGCGCATAAGCGGTAATCGGCATTTGAACGCACGTTGACCATTACCATCTGGTTAACACGTGAGACCGTACTGCTAAGTCAATGGCTGGCGGTAAGGTCTCAGACCCAAAATGGATGCATGTCAATTTTCATTTTGCCGCACGTCCATTTTCAGACTGATTCTGTACATGGACAAAACATGCACCTACACCGCCGCAGGCCATTTTTCAGTGCACCTTAGTAAAAGGACCCCCAAAACAGTGGTGAAACGGCAGTTAAGCACCTTACTGAAGGTAGGCACTGTTCTATAACCAGGTTCCTAAGTGCATTGGGGGGGGGGGGGGGAATTCTATATATGGCAATTAAAGTTGCAAAAGCAAATTTGGCAGTGTGACCAATCTGTGTGCCAATCGGCACCAATAGTTGGGCAATAACAAAGCAATTAGCGGCACTAATTAGAATTTTCACATGCAACATTCTAGGCGTATTTTGTAAAGTGGTGCATGTAAATTCTAAAGCGTGGATCTCAAAGTGGGTGTGGCCATAGGAGGGGTATGGGTGGGCTGTAGGCATTCCTAAAAATTATACACAGTGTTACCGAATATGCCCAATCCATGTCTAAGTTGTGGGCATTTATACCAAGTTTTAATTGGTGTAAATGGCTGTGCCTAAATTTTAGTCATGGGGACAGGAATATGTATATTCTGTAAACTGCACCTAACTCCAGAGGGTCCTTTTACTAAGGTGCACTGAAAATGGCTTGTGGTAGTGTAGGCGCATGCTGATCCATTTTTCAGTGCGCCTGTAAAAAGGGCCTTTTTAAAACATTTTGCCCAATGTGTGGCAAAATCAAAATGGCTGAGTCTGCATTTTAGGTCTGCAACCTTACTGCCAGCCATTGACCTAGCAGTAAAGACACACGGTAACCGGGCGGTAATTTTATTTATTTATTATTTCTTACATTTGTACCCCGCACTTTCCCACATACAGCAATGACCTATGCGTGCCAAATGCCACTTGGCATGCGGTCGATATGTGCATCCAAAATAAAATTATTTTTTGGACGCATGTATTGGATGCACACCAAAAATGAAATTACCGTAAGAGCCATGCAGTAGCCGGGCAGTAACTCCATTTTGACACGCATTGGGCACACATGGATGCTTACATGGCTTAGTAAAAGGGCCCCTAGGTGAGGTTTATAGAATAGTGCTAAGTGCATTTTTTTTGGCACCATACATAGAATTCCCCCTTATGTGCACACATTTGCACCAAGATTTTGAAAGACTGTTGATGCCCTTCGTAGAATTGTCCCCCTAGTAATATGGGTAGGAAAAACGTTTGATTCCTGAGGCAACTGGAATTTGAAAATACCTGCTTACCATCCTGAACAGCCTTTTGATTGAATTCCCAAGTGAAAAAAATGCATTATGCACCCTCCCGCTTCCATTTTGCATTTGTTTTAATATTTGGTAAGCTGTTTAATTGGATAGATCTAATTCTTTATTCAACAGCCAAATTAACAAATAAAATAAATGATCTATTTACATGCATCACCAGCCCATCTGCTTCCATGTGAGAATTTAGCTAAGAATCTATTAATTGTTATCCATATTTATTCAGAATTCCTAATTTGAAACATCTTATAAATAACCAAAAGAAAAGACCTTGAGCAAATAAACACCTCAAGCCATTAGCAGGGAACTTCTAATTCTGCACCTCAGAAAAAACACTAATAGCCAACACTGCAAAAGGAAACATGGTTTTTTCACATCTAGTAAAAAATCATTTTCTGCAAGAATTAGACATTGTGAAGAGAATTTTGCTACAAACGGTACAGATTTTGCCCAGCAAGGCAGGATTCAGCTCCAGTAAGAGCTGCATCTTATATTCTGTTTGGCCATGAGAAGTGCATTTGGATTACACAACTCATCGAAGCTGGAAATCCTGTATCAGCAACAATTCTGTAAGCAGGGGCAGATTGCAGATGTAAAAAAAAACAGTGTGCCCCCCCCCCCCCAATCTGTCATGTTAAAGGCAAAGAGATTTGCAGGCCAGCAATATAAGAATGCTGCAGATACTGATTCATCCGCTCCTGTGCCTTTAAGAGGGCGGACTTGCAGGGATTATAAATTGCTGCTGAACTGTGTGTTTACATCAGTTGAGGTAGGGTCTTGCACCTGAAAGCAGTGTCTAGGTTAGATGGGGAAAAGGTAAAGAAATGAGGGAGAGGGGGACAGAGGGAAGAGGAGGGGCTAAGAACAGAATCCTCACACCTGGACTGATTTTTGCTCATGATCTGCCCTTGCATATAAGGAACATGAACCCAAGGCAGGAATGGAACCCAGATCTCACACCTGGCAGCATAATGCATTAATTACGCCAGTTCCAAATTTATAGCTCAGCTAAGGAATTTGAAATAGCTGCAAGGGAATAAATTCTAGAAACAAAATTAAAGACGTTAGAAACTTTTTTTTTTTTTTTTAGCATAATGGAACATTTGAAATCATTCTTAACCCTTTGGGGGAAACTTTCATGATGCCTATTACACTATTATTTTTCTTGCACTGCTTTTTTTGCCCTCATGGGATATTTTGCCTTCTAAGAGTTACAGCAAATTGAACATTTGCATGTAGGGATTACACAACTGATCCATACCTTTACTGTGCTTTAACCTAAGAATGAGCATTGGAATATCTTTCATTTTTTATTTCACTGACATTTAGAGGGGAGAGTTTGGGGGGCTTAATGTTTTTTATTTATATGTTTTTGGCATGTACTAAGTTATTTTAGCTTACGCTGAAATGCAAAAATAAAATGAAAGAAAAATATGTTTTTTTCCCTTTGTTAAATCCGTATGTTACTGTAAATCTGCCATGATTTCTGTTGTTCTTTTAGGATTCTGCAGCTGCTGTTCTGCTTGTCGCAGTTGTCTGAGTCTTGCTGCACCCGAGTAAGTGGAACATGTGGAACAACTTAAATGCCTCAATTCTGCAACACAACAAAACCGAAACTCGATTGGGCATAAATTACCTCTTCCTCCTTATGATTCCTAAATGTGACTGTCATGCACAAACTTTACTCTACCACAACTTCACTTTGTATTTGTTCATACCGTTATTGGCGATCACCTCTACGGTACTATGTAAGCCACATTGAGCCTGCAAATAGGTGGGAAAATGTGGGGTACAAGTGTTACAAATAAATAAATAAATGTTTCAGCCATGGTGCTGTAGCTTTCTTCAGGGAATGCCCTGAGGCAATGGAGGACTAAGTGACTTGTCTAGCATTACATGGAGAGGCACTATGGGATGGAGATGGGATTTAATATACTGCCTTTCTGTGGTTAAAATCAAAGCAGTTTACATATTTTATACAGGTACATATTTTGTACCTGGGGAAATGGAGGGTTAAGTAACTTGCCCAGAGTCTCAAGGAGCTGTAGAGGAGATTGAACCTGGTTCTCCGGCTACTGCACTAACCACTAGGCTACTCCTCCATTCTGCTAGGGATTTGAACCCTGGCTTCACTGAGTCCTAGTCTGCTGATCTCACCATTAGGTACTCCTCCTAATGAGCTGAGGTCTAACTTCTGGTTTTACAAAAAAAGGAAATGTTATCAGTAGAGTATCCTGCTTGGTCTCCTCAATGGTAGATCTTGGCTTCAAAATATGCTCTTTAAAACATGGGATTATCCTATTACTTTGACTTCCAGAAGAGGCAACTACTTCATATTTAGATGCATGACATGCCCAGGTATAGATGCTGCAGACCTCCTGTGGGGAAGGTTGCCAATGTCAATACATACTTATATACCACCTCCCTCCCCAAATGAGTCCAGGGCAGTTCATATTTATCATATAAGTGAACTCTACTTTCTAATTCTATAGCTGGGTACCCGAATGCTGTTGCATGTGTAAGTGGCAACGAAACACCTAAACATTGTTCTGTAAGGGTTTGTCTATGTGTTATAGGGCATAAATGCAAAGGTATCATTCATATGAGCGGATATAGCCAGGGTAATAAATCCTTCATCCAATTTCTGGTGTACCTTGCCTAACAAAGAAGTCAAAACAGTTTCAGTACTGAATCCAGTCTGGAAACTGGACTGGCGGGGTGTAAGATGAGCGATGATTCAAGATGTGACTGTAATTGGAAGAAAACAAGATTCTCTATTATCTTGGACAAAAATGGTAGGTTAAAAATAGGCCAGTAAGTGGGAAGGATGGAAGGATCCAGTGATGAGTTTTTCAAGATTGGTCACACTACTGCCTGCTTGAGGGATTTGGACAAATATCCCTCGGAAGAAATACACAGCTGGGCAATAGAAATAAGACCTAAAGAAGGCACTTTTAGCCATGATGACAGAATAGGATCCAGTGAGCATGTAGTGATATTCATCCCCGCCAGAGTTATCTTAAGTTGGTCATGAGTGGGGAAGTTGAAGGATGTCCACTGGGAACTAGTGGATAAAAGAGTATGGTCATCACAAATCTCAGAAGTTGGAGGAGATGACATCAAAGCTTGAGAAGAAGAGCCGGGATAGAAGAGATGAAGTGCCCTGATCTTATCCACAAAAATACTGAGCTAAGATGTTTGCTGAGGAAATCATCTGGGCATTGGTAGTTGAAATGGGGCACGTCAGCAAAGAAAAAAGAGAAAACAATTCTTTGTTACCGTTACTTGCTTCCCAGATCTGCTTAGAATATAGTTTTTCTTTGCCAGCCTATTTTGAAAAAGCATAATAACGTTGTAAACGCCTACATTTAAGTTGATTTTTTAGAGATTTTATGTTTCCGCCAAATTCGTTCTGCCTGACGTACCTGGTATTTTGCAAGAATTTAACCAGAGTAATACCATGGCTTATGAGTTCTAGAACGTGATGCTTTAGGGGGCTGTAACGAGGAACTCATCCAATTTGTTATGAAGGACCGTGATCCAATTATCAATCTGATCATCCAGAGGAAGTTCAGAAAAACTTTCAGTGACTAAATCAGGTAGGGCCCTGTAAAGAACAGACATCAATATACTTAAGGTTCTAATTGGTTTAGATATGGGTAAGGATGAAGAAGAGACCAATAAGAGAGATAAAGAGAATGAAACCAGAGAATGGTCTGTCCATGATAAAGAAACCACATGAAAGTTTGAACAAGATACAAAAGAATCAACCTTTGATAAGACAAGGTCAAGGGTATAACCTCTGAGTGTGTAGGACAATGTATTAATTGAATCAGCCCAAGATCAGCTAAAACATTAAGAAACTGAACTATTCGTGATGAGGAAGGGGTGTCTACGTGACATTAAAATCAGCTAACACAATAAGATTAGAAAATCTAGTAGTAGCCTCAAAAAGTGGTTGTAATATTAGATACCATTCATTAGCTGTCAAAGACAGATGGTGTGATGTTAATGTTTACTCTTTCGACTGCACTTACAGCTCCTGATGAAGGAATACGAAACGGAGCACCTCGTAGAGCTGCAGTCTATTGGAAGAGTGCCACAGTTAAGTTATAGAATGATTTAAGAATTACTTGGACATTAGTTTGATAAGTGGTATTTTAATACTGGGCAAATTTAGTTTCAGCATATTGTGGGTCCTTTTAGTAAGGTGCACTGAAAAATGGCTTGTGGTAGCGTAAACGCGTGTTTGGGCACGCTCAGAATCATTTTTCAGCGCACTTGCAAAAAATGCCTTTTTAAAAGTTTTTGCCGAAAATGGACATGCGGCAAAATGAAAATTGTCGCACGTCCATTTTGAGTCTGAGACCTTACCACCAGCCATTGACCTAGTGGTAAAGTCTTACATGGTAACTGGGCAGTAATGACATACATGCGCCAAATGCCGCTTGGCGCGCGTAGCTGCCACGTGCCAGAAAATAAAAATATTTTTGGTGTTCGTGTATCGGATGTGTGCCAAAAATTAAATTACCACAAGGGCTATTCGGTAGCCATGCAGTAACTCCATTTTGGTGCACATTGGGCGCACATAGACGCATAAGCGGCTTAGTAAAAGGGCCCCTGTATCTCTTTATGGACATGAAAGCACATATTTAGTACTACGCACACATTTTATTTAATTTGTTCACATACAAGTCACAGTGATGTATGAACAAAGTCACTATTGTTAGCGTAAGTAGCCCACAGCTCTGTTCCACATTTGTGATGCATTGATTATGCGCACAGTGACACACTGAGTGATTTCTTTCTTCACATATATTATTACAACCAGGTGTGCTATTTATAAGTGTGCTGCGAATTCATGTCTCATGGAGCAATACTAAGACTTTAGTGAAGAGTAATGAAGGCAGCCTGGTTTTGTTTTTGTTTATTTTTTGTTTTTTAGGTTGTTGTTTTTTTTTGCCTTAATTGGGTTGTAAATATTACAGGAAGGTGCTTGTCCTGCATGTGGAGGCAGAGAGAAGGAGAGCTACTCTCATTGCTTTAAATCTAATCTTCCCTTTATAGCTTCCAATCCATTCTCACCAGCCACATCCTGGCCATCTGAACTTGATATGTAAAACTCTTCCCTCCTAAGACTGGCTCTGGGCAATAGATCTCTGAATGGAAGGGTTTTAACCAGAAGCTTTGATTCCCATAACGCAGACTCTACTTAAATTCAGATTAGCAGGCAAATTTGAGGTTGTCTATTCCGCTGTTTAACATCTTCCAAACCATTGCGCTGGTAATGAGAGTAATGAGTGCGCAGACATTCACACAGCAGGTTCACCTATCTTTAGAAGAACCTCAGCTCTTAATTTTTTTTTGTTTTTTTTTCTCTTTTGCCAAGCCTCCGGCACATCTCTCAAATGGATGAATTATCATGTCTGAGAACCACCACTTATAGTAATGTGAAGTATTAAGAATCCTCATCTCCCAAGGGTAAGGTTAAAACATTTGTGTGTTTGTTAGCAAAGCTGAAATCTATCACACATGTTGGTTTATAGCATTAGTTGAAGTACACAATGTATGCATTTGTATCTGTGACTAATCCTTGGCCCGACTAACCATCTCCCTTGGGAGATAAATAATGCACGTCTCGTTTTCAGCCATATAATGTTTGTCAGCTGCACGGTACCTTTCTCTCTTTTCTCATTCTATACCTCTCCTGTTTCTCAGATTACTTGTCAACTCAGTCATGACACTGCTGCATTGCACTAGAAAACATTCCATTTTCATTTTTTCGTCCTCCACATTAGATATTGAAGTAAACTTTCCCTTTTCTTTATCACAAATGTGCCATCGTAAAAGCAGGTTAACATAATAATGTTAATCCTTTCATCTAGATATATAATGCAGTTTGGGGGCCTCTTACTAAAGATTAGCTCAAATTATCTGCAGCAGGGCCCATAGGAATAAAATGGGCCCTGCTTCAGATAACGAGCTAATCTTTAGTAAAAGACCCCCTTAGCCAAGAGAGAGTTCTGTCTGTCAGCAGACAGTTGGATGTGCATGCACATATAGACTCCCCCATGGAAGCAACGCGCCCCTCACTGCACAAGTCACTGCCGCAACCCACAGACAGCAGGATGCAGATGCAGGTGTTATTACACATCAGTACCCTACTGGGAAAATACTCCATTTGGAGGGAGTCACTGGAGTCAGGCATAGGTGATACAGGAATTACTGAGTCTCTGAAGTACTACTACTACTATTAGCATTTCTATAGCGCTACAAGGCATACGCAGCGCTGCACAAACATAGAAGAAAGACAGTCCCTGCTCAAAGAGCTTACAATCTAATAGACCAAAATAAAGTAAGCAAATCAAATCAATTAATGTGTACAGGAAGGAGGAGAGGAGGGTAGGTGGAGGCGAGTGGTTACAAGTGGTTACGAGTCAAAAGCAATGTTAAAGAGGTGGGCTTTCAGTCTAGATTTAAAGGTGGCCAAGGATGGGGCAAGACGTAGGGGCTCAGGAAGTTTATTCCAGGCGTAGGGTGCAGCGAGACAGAAGTTGGCAGTAGTGGAGAAGGGAACAGATAAGAAGGATTTATCCATGGAGCGGAGTGCACGGGAAGGGGTGTAGGGAAGGACGAGTGTGGAGAGATACTGGGGAGCAGCAGAATGAGTACATTTATAGGTTAGTAGAAGAAGTTTGAACAGGATGCGAAAACGGATAGGGAGCCAGTGAAGCGACTTGAGGAGAGGGGTAGTATGAGTAAAGCGACCCTGGCGGAAGACGAGACGGGCAGCAGAGTTTTGAACCGATTGGAGAGGGGAGAGGTGACTAAGTGGGAGGCCAGCAAGAAGCAGATTGCAGTAGTCTAAGCGAGAGGTGACAAGGGTGTGGATGAGGGTTTTGGTAGAGTGCTCGGAAAGAAAGGGGCGGATTTTACGGATGTTGTAAAGAAAGAAACGACAGGTCTTGGCGATCTGCTGGATATGAGCAGAGAAGGAGAGAGAAGAGTCAAAGATGACCCCAAGGTTTCGAGCTGAGGAGACAGGGAGAATGAGAGAGCCATCAACAGAAATAGAAAACGGGGGGAGTGGGGAGGTGGGTTTGGGGGGAAAAATGAGCTCGGTTTTGGTCATGTTTAATTTCAGGTGGCATTGAGACATCCAGACAGCAATGTCAGACAAGCACGCTGAAACTTTGGTTTGGATGCAAGGTGAGATATCAGGGGTAGAAAGGTAGATTTGGGAGTCATCAGCATAGCGATGGTAGGAAAAGCCATGGGATGAGATTAATGAACCAAGGGAAGAAGTGTAGATAGAAAAGAGGAGGGGACCAAGAACAGAACCCTGAGGTACGCCAACAGGCAGAGGGATAGAAGTAGAAGAGGATCCACCAGAGTGAACACTAAAGGTGCGGAAATATCAGAGGTAATTCTTTACAGGTTGCCTAAAGTTATAAACTATTAATGTAAGTTTACAGTTATCAACCTATCTCTAGGCACAAACACTTAAGCTAGCTCAATGACTGGTGTAACCTGTGCACCACCATGCCCCTGCCCCTCCCACATTTTTACATTTCTATTGTGAATGTTTCTTTGTAAACCGCCTAGGTTAGAATACCAACTAAGGAGAGGTACACATGTAACTGCGCGTTAGTACCAATTAACAGCAATTATAACCAAGTATTGGTTGCTAATGCCAATTAGCAGCTAATTTAACAATTAAGTTATGCATGTAACTGGCAGTATTCTATAACTGCACACGCAACTTTTCACTCTAAGGGATAGATTCAAGAAAAAGTACCAACATGTAGGCACCAGGATGATGAACGCTAAGTGTGAATTCTATAACAGTAGTAGTTCTGCGCAGAATTGCCATTATAGAATACTAGCGTAAATCCACACTTTCGGTGCAAGTGCTTCCAACATGCTTGTGCCTAACTGTTAGAACTTACGTATGTAACTCCTAGGCCCACCCCTGACCCATGCATGCCCCTCCCACATCCACTCCCCTTCCTAGAAGTTGTGTACGATGGAATCGGCATGTACAACTTCCAGAATAGCGACTACAGACATTTGCGTACACAAATGCTAATTGGTGCTCATTAATCCTTATGAATACTGGGCAGAGTGTTCATAGAATTCCCTTACCTCTGTACCAAATGGTGGAATTCTCTCCTGAAATTCATCAAATGGGAACCTAATTATTTGATAATCTGAAAATATCTTAAAGCCTCTCTGTTTAAGCATCATAATTAATTTAAACCCCTAATTGTGCAATTATTCAGTTTCTCAGTTTCATTCTAATTGTTATTATTCATGGATGACTATAAATTGTTACCGTTTTGCATCAAGCATTCGTTTCCATATTACATATTGTAATTACTCAATCCTCATTTACTTTGTTATTACTACTTAATGTATACCATCCTGCATCACTTTTTGTACTGTTAATTACAATAAGTTGTTAGCCACATTGAACCTGATCTATTGGGATAATGTAGGATATAAATGAAATAAATAAATACCTACCAATAAATAGAATGCAAGAAAGAGAGACAATTATATTCATTTTTCTGTTGTTTCGTTTCAGTACTGACACGCACTGGTTTTTCCCCTGTTGTTCAAATGTCTCAACATCTCTAGAAGTTGACAGGAAAGGACTGCTTAGTTCACTCAGTCATTCCATTAGGAGCTAACTTCTGCAGTGTCACAGACCCTACTTAGTCATTGATTTTTTCCTTCCCATCCTTTTTCCTGTCCCATTGTCACAGCTGTGTGATGAGATGAGCGGTATAATATTCTCCCAGAAAATATATATTGAGGAAGCAGCTTATTTGTTTCGGCAGACATTTTCAGCAGTACTACGGTAAACTGACAAAGGTATAGTGTTTTACTAATATTTATTTTCATAGTATTTTTATTTATTAATGACTGCTAGTTATGTCATAGTGCTGTGCAATTTCTTGTGTATATTCTTTTGGAACTTCACTAGATTGACATATAAATATTCCTACAGAAGCAATAAAGAATTCAGGGGCCCTTTTACTAAGGCACCCTGAAAATGGCCTGCGGTAGTGTAGACGTGTGTTTTGGGGCACGTGCAGAATCACTTTTCAGCACGCCTGTAAAAATGCCTTTTAAAAATTTTTGCCAAAAATGGATGTTGTGACAAGGCTACAGCCCAGTTGTACAAAATGAAGCAGCAAAACCCTGAACTACATCTCCCAGAATGCATTTCCAGTCCCAGCAGGGGGAGCCCAGGGGATAGGCAAGCTGGCCATATACCATCTCTGACACAAGAGGGAGGGAGAAGGAAGAAGCCCAGTACCCCTGGACCCGCAATCAGTATATCATGCCTCCCACCTGTAAGAGGGAAGGGTGGGGTGAGAGCAGGAGGAGGATTGGGTGGAAGAGGGGGTTAATGAGGCTGAGCAAGGGGAAGAAAGCAAAATGGAATGGGAGCTTGAGAGTCTGGAGGAGCACAGGCACCTGAAGGTTTGCAAACCTACATTGTTTTGGAATTTATTTTGATTTAAACCTTACTTAAATAGGGAAGCCTGTTTTCTTTTGTGGAACCTGTTTGCCTTGGGGGAAACCCTGAATGTTGGAAAGTTTGCTGGAGGAATTACAAACCTGTTTGAAACCTGATTATTTTGAGAAAACTCTGTTGAATTTGAAAGGCTTGTTTATGAAGGAGGACTGCCTGGTGGGAAGAGGGGAAAGCCTGCTTGGGGGCAAGTACTGTTTGTTTGCTATTGACTTTGACCAAAAAGGAGGGATTTCAAAAGGACTATTGAATCCCCTCAGGGAATGGTGCAGAGTCTTTGTGTTTAGTGGGCTGATGTACTAAGCAAGGCAGAACCGCCCTGCCGGAGAAGCCCTAACCCAGGGCTCTGGAGTGAAGTTTGGTTATTAACCTGACAAATAAAGGAATGTTTTGAAGTATCCCCTGGTGGCAGTTTTGTGAAGATCTGGCTATTCGCGGGAGGCGGTTTCCTCCCCCATACTGGAGCAGCGGGCCCGTTTACAACATGTAGCAAAATTAAAATTGCTGCACATCCATTTTGCGCCTGAGACCTTACCGCCAGCCATTGACATAGCGGTAAGGTCTCACGCAGTAACTGGGCGGTAATGGTCTATGCACGTAAAATGCTGATTACTGCCCGATTACCGCCCACGCGCCAGAAAATAAAAATATTTTCCGGCGCATGTAGTGGGCACATGTAAAAATGAAATTACCACACGGGCCACGTGGTAGCCGAGTGGTAACTCAGAATTGCCACATGTTGGGCATGCGTAGGCACTTACGCGGCTTAGTAAAAGGGCCCCTGAATGGATCTATCTGACATTCCACATTATGGGAGGTGCTTTAAGAATTTGAACTGTATCATAACTTGCTTATTCTTGGAGGTACCAGCAAGAGTTGCAGGAAGAGTTAGCTCTTTCTCTCTCACAAGACCTTGCCCTTTCTCTTCCCCTCCTCAAGGTGATATATTTGAATGATAATGAAAGCGAAATATCACTCAAGGGATGCCTGTTTCAGTGAAGGGAGATATAAGACCACCTAAATGTTAAGGAGAAAGTTGATGTGTACAATAGCTGGTAGCTCTGGTACATGTCTATGAAAATGTATTTATTTATTATTAGTAAAAAAGGCCCGTTTCTGTTTTAAAGGAAACGGGCGCTAGCAAGGTATTCCTCGGAGTGTGTATGTTTGAGAGAGTGTGTGTGAGAGTGACTGTGTGAGACATAGTGAATGTGCGAGTGTGTGTGTGTGTGACAGAGAGAGAGTGAGACTGGGTGTGAGTGTGTGTGTGAGAATGAGAGTATGTGCCAGGGTCGTCCCTCCCTCCCAGTTCCAGGGTAGTTCCCCCCCCCCCCCGTCTGTCTCCCAGTTGCAAGGGGGTCTTCCCCTCCCTTCCTTCCTCCCTTTTTCCCAGTTGCAGGGTGGCCCCCCTCCCTCCCTCCCAGTTGCAGGGTCTGTCTGTCTCCCCCCTCCTTTTGTCCTCCACGTTTTAAGGCACTGTCTATCCAGTTGAAACAGCTTTAGACTTGTTTCAGATGGAACAACAATTTAAAATGCCAATGTGAAGCAGCAGCTCTAGGTTTGATTGGTTTGAGTGTATACCAATGATGGCTGCGTAGGGGAGTGGAAACAGAGATTAACCAATGGGCTTTCTTGCTTACCGTAGACTTGCGTTGCTCACTTCCACTCCTGTGCATTAAAAGTCCTGCAGCATCTCATAGGTTGCTTTGTTTGTTTTGAGTGAACGGGGATGATGGCTGTGCTGGAGTCGGACCCGCTGCTCTGTCCCTCCCCCCTCTTCCGAGTCGACACTGGACCCCGACGGCCGCCCTGAGCCCTCACCCGGCTCCTCCACATTGTTCAGTCACTGCAGCCGCTCGCTCGCTGTCCTCCCTCTTCGTCCTCTCCGACAGTCCGAATCTCTTGGAGAGGAGAGGGAGGGCGGCAGCGGTTTTTGAAGGCGGGTGGTTCGGGAGGTTGGCAGCCAGTCTCGAGTGATGCCTAGGCAAGGAGGAGTAGAGAAACACGCTCCGCATGTTTCCCTACTCCTCCCCTTGCCTGGGTTGCTATTTGCTGCTGGCTGGGTCGTGGTTTGTTGTTGAGCGTCGGGCTGGTGACGTTACCTGAGGCACAGCCAATCAGTGGGATTCCTGATGTCATCTTGATCTACAGCACCTAGGAGATCACGGGAAGCCAGGCAGCTTCCGAATGTTGGAGGTGAGAATTATTATATAGGATGACATTTGTACCCTGCATTTTCCCAAGAAAGCCCAGGTTCAATATGGCTTACATAACAAATTAAGAAGAAGCATTAGAAGACAATTAATATAAGAATACAACTATTTTTAAAAAATGAAAACAAAAGACAAAAAGTCCAATCTGTTGTTAAACTGGGCTCTGCTCTCAACTTGAAACCACCAAGGCATAAAGCAATCTACGAAGGAGAGCGCATAATCAATTGAATCTATGTGTTGCTAAAGGATTAGCTGTTGAGTTGCATATTAACAGGAATTTAGCCTGGAGGCATTTAAATAACCCATGTGGACATTTTCTCGGCAAGATGCTGCCAAAAGAATTCTATATCTGCCTGAGCTGTAGACGCTTTTAATTGCAGATATTACAGTCACCTACAGTCTAGCTGAGATGAGAGGAGGAAGAAATGTGCCGCAGAAACACTTGAATATCCTAGTTCCGTCTCCAATAGAAACAGCAATGTTACAGTCTTCCAGACACCCAGGACAACAGATGGCCTCAAATGAAAGCGCATAATGCACCCAGACTGTGATCTTGTGGTCTACCGCACCAGCAAAATCCCATTCATGAAACTTGTGTCTCTCTTCGTGGTCATTTACGGAACATTTTGATCTTATTTTGAAGCCATTTTTATGAGATATATATATATGTATATATATATATATATATCAACATATAAATGACAAGTGACCGACTCACCTGCAAATGCGCAGTAGAGGCTTCCCTCTCTGTCCCGCCCTCGCGTCAAGACGTGATGATGTCAGAGGGTGGAACAGAGAGGGAAACAGACGCTGCCGCTAGAGCCTGGAGAAGAAGGAACATCGCTGGCGCACCAACCTCCACCCCCCATCCCTGACGTCGCCACTGCCGCTCCCGCCCCCCTCCATATTGGGCCCCCTGCACTGACATGACAGCACCTCTCACCTCCATGTGGAAGCGCTGCAGGCAGCAGCAGAGCGATATTAGTGTTATTAGTAATTAGTTCTCATTGCATAAGATGGGACCTGTATGAGTTAGTGGTTAAATAACTCATCTTAATGGTAGCCCATGTTCATAGCTATGCCCCTTTACATGTGGCTATCACATACTTGGTATTTACATATGTATATCTGCATTACGTGTAGATGCAAGAGGGCATGGTTTAGGTGAGATGTGAGTGAGGCTTGGGTAATCCCCAAAAGAGTGAGTGCTATTATTGGCAAACAATAAAGCATTGTGTTCAATTCTGGTCACCGCATCTCAAAAAAGATATAGTGGAATTAGAAAAGGTGCAGACAAGAGCGACAAAAATGATGTAGGGGATAGTACGACTTCCCTATGAGGAAAGGCTAAAGTGGCTAGGCCTCTTCAGCTTGGAGAAAGATGGCTGAGGGGAGATATGATAGAGATCTATAAAATAATGAGTGGAGTGGAACGGATAGGCATGTTTACTCTTTCCAAAATACTAGGACTAGGGGGCAAGCAATGAAGCTACTAAGTAGTAAATTTGAAACGAATCAGAGAAAAGTTTTCTCCACTCAAGTGTAATTAAACTCCGGAATTTTTTGCCAGAGAATGTGGTAATGGTGGTTAGCTTAGCCTGGTTTAAAAAAGGTTTGGCCGGCTTCCTAAAGGAAAAGTCCAAAGACCATTATTTATTTATTTATTGCATTTGTATCCCACATTTTCCCTCCTCTTTGCAGGTTCAATGTGGCTTACAATACATCATGAATAGTGGAAACATTTAAGAAATATATGTTTAGCATACAAAAGGATCTTGATAACATAATGATAAGACATATTAGTAGTTAAGAAGCATAAATTATAAGGCAGTTTTGGATATTTGTATAAGAGTTCATATTTGTTGATCTTTGTGGTATACCTTGTTAAAGAGATGGGTCTTCAGTAGTTTGCGGAAGTTGGACTTGGGGAAAATCCACTGTTTATTTCTGAGATAAGCAGCATAAAATGTTTTGTATTTTTTTTTGTTACATTTGTGCCCCGTGCTTTCCCACTCATGGCAGGCTCAATGCAGCTTACATGGGGCAATGGAGGGTTAAGTGACTTGCCCAGAGTCACAAGGAGCTGCCTGTGCCTGAAGTGGGAATCAAATTCAGTTCCTCAGGACCAAAGTCCACCACCCTTTGTGACCTGGATTTGCCACTGTTGAAAATAGGATGCTGGGCTTGGTGGACCTTTGATCTGTAAGTATGGCAGTACTTATGTAGTTATGAGTTTTCATGTTGTTTCTGCTTGTTTTCATTTGATAACAATATGCAACAACATGCAATATGTCATTGAGATTTACCATCCCTAGTGTGCTCACATACATGCCGATATGCCAGTGTTCTGGTGATTTCTGCATTTACCTGGACCCTAAATGTTGTTGGCTTCCACTTTATTGAATTATTTCCTTTATGCTAATTCCTGCAAGTGCTGAAAAAGACCTTTTTGGAAGCTGGTTCTGTAGATGATGAAGGAGTGGTATTTAACTATTTTCTTGTAGTATGTAAAAATGGCTCTTTTATCCAGGGACAGTTTGCAAAAAAAAAAAAAAAGTGGAGATACTAAACAGTCAAGAAATCAAATAATGATGAAATGAAGCAGAAAAATTAATTGAGAAAACTTGGAAACAAGGTAGGTAATTTGAAAAAAGATTATTCTTAAGAACTAGCAGCTGCAACTGTAGTTCAACCTGATTTGCTACGTGGCAATCTGGGACATATTCTATTAAACTCTATTAAAAAGAAGCCATTGTTCTCAAAAGCACCTAGTGACGTCTGGGTGACGTAAAATCAAGTTGCACTACAGCAACCTTGTCACAATTTAAGCATCGTGACAAGTTTGTAATTAACTTTGTTCTCGGTAAGCCCAGTGGAAATGCAGACTTATGCATCACTTCTTGTCTTCTATATTTTATATTTACAGTTAAAAATGCCAACATGAAATAAAAAAACGCAAGCAATATTTTCAATATTGTAAGAACTGATATTTTGTTTAAGTGGTATTGAAGAGAGGCAAGCAAACAGGGCTGGTGTAAACAAGGGAATTATCCAGGTCCTTCATGCTACAGGGGCCCCAAACCTGCCTGAAGCTGAAAGATGTCCCTGAAACCAACCTGCTGGTGGGCTTTGGGGACCCTTCCTAAATTCCTTCCCTGGGTTCCACCATGCTTAACACTGGCCCTGCAAGTCCTTGGCTAATGTCTTGAGCTTCAGGAATAGCTGAAGCTTTAATTTGAATGCGCCCTGAGAAATACTGAAACAAGCTGTCAAATCTTCACTAGGAATAAACTGTGACTGAATTTTTGCACTGACCTGATGAAAGGAATAAAACTGTTGAAAGCCAGACACAAAACACCTTGGGTTAGTGCAAGAAAAATGTAGCACCTGTAACTTGTTTGCTGACATGAATTTCCATATAACAAAGCATTGCAAATATGATTTAGAACTTTGTTTAAAATGTAGTCTTATGCAAGGGACAGGAAGTGAGGGCTGAGGTATCCCCTGTCCATAAGGACCAGTTGGATCCTTGTGTACCAGGGATGCAATGCCCTCTGAGCCAGGAAGAGTGGGAAGATGCATGCTGCGACTGTAGCCATAGGTGCTGGATCTGTGGGTGCTTGACCACCCTCAATATTAAACAAACTCTTTGATTTTGTCTAGGGAGGAGTGATTTTCATTGGGTTTAGCACCTCTTTGCAGTCCCAACCAGCCCAAGAGCAATGCTGAGGGTGCACCTTTGAGCAGGTATCATTTGCAACACAGGGGTCCTCATCCCCCTTCTTTACCCTCCTATCTTTGGCCTCCCCTCCTGAACAGCATTTTAGGTGGCCCCTGAGAGACCCTACTAGCCATTGCAAATGTATTAGGTGCTCCAGGTGAACCTTCAGCACTAACATCCTCTTGATAAACTGTTAAGCTCCTCAGATCTTGCCTTCCTCCTCAAGATTTTGATAATTAAATGGAACAAGATCACCTCAATACCACTGTTCTGAAAATGATCCTGTGAAAACCATAGAAGTGGAAATGTACGCACAGATTGTGCTTTGTGTGTCTATCGGGACCTATTGCTTTGCTTCAGCTGCAGCTGCCCTTTGCTGTATCCCCCCCCCCCCCCCACCCCCCAAGAAACTGCCACCCTGGAGGACCACCTACTTTGCCTAATGGTTCAGTTGATGCTGATCCCAAATGTTGGAGCAATGGTTATCAACCCACACCATGACACACCTAACCAGTTCAGTATTCAAAATGTCCACAATGAATATTTATTAGATAGATTTGCATACACTGGAGGCAGTATATGCAAATATATCTCATATCTCCCTCCATGGATATAGAAAAGAAAAATAGACCTGTTTGCTTTCAGCAGGATCTCAGTGGAGCAAATACACCCCATTTGCAAGAAGATTCTTGTAGAGTAGCAATAGCAGATTGCTCTTTTCATTTTTAATGGCAAAGCAATGACACATCACAAAGGTAAATGCTCTTACAGGTCCTTTTACTAAGCTGTGGTAAAAGGGGGGGGGCTGTACTACTGTCAGCATTGCCATTTTGGTGTGGAGCCCTTACCACCACCCATTGAGATGTTGGTAAGGGCTCCCGTGCTAATCTGGCAGTAACCGGGCAACGTGTGGCACTGCTGATTACCGCTGGTTAAGTTCTGGCACTAATAGGACATGTTTTTGTAGCACCAGAAATGACATGTGCTAGGGGTAGCCTGGTGGTAGGTTTAGATCGGCACATGGCAAGCCCTTGGTAGGCTTACCGCTGCTTAGTAAAAGGGCCCCTTAGTCACTATTCTAGAAGCTGTGCATGCAAATTCTATCACACACAACTTCTAGGAGCCATGGACATGGGAGGAACGTAGGAATTAGGCTTGCAGGTTATAGAATACTAGGAGTTACACGTCTAACAGTTAGGTACAAGCACTTACGCCACGCACATGGCCTAGAATTAAGTGTGAAACTATGGACTTAGGCTAGTGTTCTATAAAAGCAGATCCACACAGAACTGTCGTAGGATTTGCACTTAGCGTGCATCATCCCAACACCTATATTTCAATTTCTTTTGTATGCATGCCAATGAGTATTGCTCAACATTGCTGCTACTACTACTACTCATCATTTCTATAGCGCTACTAGACCTACGCAGTGCTGTACACCTGAACATGAAGAGACAGTCCCTACTCGACAGAGCTTACAATCTAATTAGGACAGACAAACAGGACAAACAAGAGATAAGGGAATATTAAAGCGAGGATGATAAAATAAGGGTTCTGAACAAGCGAATAAGGGTTAGGAATTAAAAAGCAGCATCAAAAAGGTGGGCTTTTAGCTTAGATTTGAAGACAGCCAGAGATGGAGCTTGACGTACCGGCTCAGAAAGTCTATTCCAGGCATACGGTGCAGCAAGATAAAAGGAACAGAGTCTGGAGTTAGCGGTGGCGCAGACAGCTGCGCGCCAGGGCCAAAGTCAATAGCCCAGCCCCATGCTCGGTCCCGAGCACCCCTCGGCGAGTGCGCCCTCCCCGGGTTGACGCCTATTGGCTAAACTCAGCAGCTTCTCTTTGATATATCAACTTTCTGTCCCGCAGGTACAATTTTCAAGAAAGTCTGAAAACCAGCCTCTTAAATTTTGGAGTGTCCTAGGGTCCATCACTGAGGCAGTAGTCACAAACACTAGCGTACTGAAATAGCTTTTAGCCTGGGAAAAGTTTCATCTGTTGCAATTTATTTATTAGTTTATTCATTTTCTTTTAAGCAATGTTGTTTTAGGTGGCCTTACTTCCTTTCTGCTTTGCTTTCAAGGTGCTCCGAGCTAGTGTAGCTGGAAAGAATGGGCAGATTGGATGGATCCCGATGTTGTCATCTGCTGAAATATTTGGTGTTTCTGAATTCTTGGACTCCAGACAATGTCTCGCTATAGAAGCTTCGGTCCTACCTCCAAAAGCTTGCTCACTAGCCAGTTCCACATATGATGTGCAACATTTTCCAAGGTAATGAACCTCACTGAGACTTTCTCTGCTCATTCCTCATGTTGACTGGTGTTCTGCTAGTGTAAAGAAAATAAATAAAAAGAAACTTTACTTGCATAGGTAACACCTTCTGCCAGAATAATGCAATATTAAGAATTTTAAAAAAGGAAACTAAAAGTAAAAGCAATAATCACTTGATTTCTGTTTGCGGCCTGTGTAGGAAGCATAAGACTTGGTTTCAATCAATGACACTACTTTTGCAACATTCCTAAAAATGTCCTGTGGTGGAGGAGCAGCCAAATGGTTAGAGCAGCAGGCTGGGAACCAGGAAAGCTCAGAGTTCAAATCCCACTGTGGCTTCTTAGGAAGTCACTTAAGGGGTGGTTTACTAAGCCCCGGTAGCATTTGTAGCTCGTGGTAGAAATCAGCTGGCGGTAAAGGCGTCTCAGCGTTTACAACCTGCTGATTTCTACTACAAGCTAAGAACACTACCGCAGCTCAGTAAAACACCCCCTTATGTATCTATTGCTTTAGGTAGAAACTTAGGGCTCAATATTCAAAAAGACAAAAGGCCAGCAGAGGCTCCTGACCATTTAAATTGCCTGTTTGGGGCTGATTCAGCACTTTCATCAGCACTTAACCAGATAGTGCCGCTGAAAATACCCAGTTAGCTCTCAAGCAGAAACCAACTATTTTGGGGGGTATTCTAGGGGAGGGATCAGCACTTAGCCTTTTAAAAGCAGATATTCTGCACTTAACTAGCTATGAAAACTGCATAAATAGCACCATATAAAACACACTCCTGTCTTTATGCAATCCTTCGTAGCCAGTTAAGTGCAGAATACAGCAAAGTCTTGATTATCCATCCTAAATGGGACCGACCCATTGTCAAATAATACGGAAAACAATGGTAACCCTTCAAACAATGCAGAAATAAAGGCAGTAAAAGCAGGGTCTCAGGTTCGGAAAACGGAAGGAGAAACTGTGTGATGTCACGGGGGGGGGGGGAGTCTATCGAATATGCCAGATGGTCGGATCAGCGAAGGCCGATAATTGAGACTGTACTGTATTGCACTTAACTGGCTATGTTTTAGCTGGCTCCCTATACCCAGAGATTGAGGGGTCCTTTTACTAAGGAGCATAGGCACCTACGAGCGTACGACGCCCGTCAAATTAGAACTACCGCCTGGCTACCGCATGCCCCAGGCAGCAATTCTAATTTTGATGTGCGTCCAAAACGCACAATAGAAAATAATTTCTAGTTTCTACCACGTGGCATTAACAGGGCGGTAATCGGCAGTACGTGCACTGACAATTACCTCGCAGTTAACGAGTGAGACCTTACTGCTAAGTCAGTGGGTGGCGGTAAGGTCTCAGGCCCAAAATGGACGTGCACTGATTTAAATTTTGTCGTACGTCCAGCTTCAGCCAAAAAAGATCTTTTTTGTAGGCATGCTGAAAAATGGTCCTGTGTGCGTCCAATACACGCGTCTACACCAGCGCAGGCCATTTTTTGACGTGCCTTAGTAAAAGGGCCCCTGAATTTCCAGATTCAACGCTGCTGGCGGTAGTCAGCAGAAGGTTGAGCACCAAGGGTTGAATATCGGTAAGCTCTCTAGAGATCAGAAAATGCCTACTGTATCTGAATATAACTTGCTTTGACCTACTACTAGAAAAGGCATGAGTAAAACCCCTAAGACAATTACAGTGGTGGAAATAAGTATTTGATCCCTTGCTGATTTTGTAAGTTTGCCCACTGACAAAGACATGAGCAGCCCATAATTGAAGGGTAGGTTATTGGTAACAGTGAGAGATAGCACATCACAAATTAAATCCGGAAAATCACATTGTGGAAAGTATATGAATTTATTTGCATTCTGCAGAGGGAAATAAGTATTTGATCCCCCACCAACCAGTAAGAGATCTGGCCCCTACAGACCAGGTAGATGCTCCAAATCAACTCGTTACCTGCATGACAGACAGCTGTCGGCAATGGTCACCTGTATGAAAGACACCTGTCCACAGACTCAGTGAATCAGTCAGACTCTAACCTCTACAAAATGGCCAAGAGCAAGGAGCTGTCTAAGGATGTCAGGGACAAGATCATACACCTGCACAAGGCTGGAATGGGCTACAAAACCATCAGTAAGACGCTGGGCGAGAAGGAGACAACTGTTGGTGCCATAGTAAGAAAATGGAAGAAGTACAAAATGACTGTCAATCGACAAAGATCTGGGGCTCCACGCAAAATCTCACCTCGTGGGGTATCCTTGATCATGAGGAAGGTTAGAAATCAGCCTACAACTACAAGGGGGGAACTTGTCAATGATCTCAAGGCAGCTGGGACCACTGTCACCACGAAAACCATTGGTAACACATTACGACATAACGGATTGCAATCCTGCAGTGCCCGCAAGGTCCCCCTGCTCCGGAAGGCACATGTGACGGCCCGTCTGAAGTTTGCCAGTGAACACCTGGATGATGCCGAGAGTGATTGGGAGAAGGTGCTGTGGTCAGATGAGACAAAAATTGAGCTCTTTGGCATGAACTCAACTCGCCGTGTTTGGAGGAAGAGAAATGCTGCCTATGACCCAAAGAACACCGTCCCCACTGTCAAGCATGGAGGTGGAAATGTTATGTTTTGGGGGTGTTTCTCTGCTAAGGGCACAGGACTACTTCACCGCATCAATGGGAGAATGGATGGGGCCATGTACCGTACAATTCTGAGTGACAACCTCCTTCCCTCCGCCAGGGCCTTAAAATGGGTCGTGGCTGGGTCTTCCAGCACGACAATGACCCAAAACATACAGCCAAGGCAACAAAGGAGTGGCTCAGGAAGAAGCACATTAGGGTCATGGAGTGGCCTAGCCAGTCACCAGACCTTAATCCCATTGAAAACTTATGGAGGGAGCTGAAGCTGCGAGTTGCCAAGCGACAGCCCAGAACTCTTAATGATTTAGAGATGATCTGCAAAGAGGAGTGGACCAAAATTCCTCCTGACATGTGTGCAAACCTCATCATCAACTACAGAAGACGTCTGACCGCTGTGCTTGCCAACAAGGGTTTTGCCACCAAGTATTAGGTCTTGTTTGCCAGAGGGATTAAATACTTATTTCCCTCTGCAGAATGCAAATAAATTCATATACTTTCCACAATGTGATTTTCCGGATTTAATTTGTGATGTGCTATCTCTCACTGTTACCAATAACCTACCCTTCAATTATGGGCTGCTCATGTCTTTGTCAGTGGGCAAACTTACAAAATCAGCAAGGGATCAAATACTTATTTCCACCACTGTATATATTAAACCATTTTACTGTACAAGTCCCCTGGCATACTAGTCCAAGACAGTCTGATTTTTTTTCAGTCTCCAAATCTAGACAGGGTCAGACTTGACTGGTACTTGAATAGGGAGGCACTAGAGAGGACTGAGCACAGGGCTGCAGGACATAATACCAAACCTTCTGCAGTATCTCTATATAATAATTGGTCAATCTGCCTCCTTGGATGGCTGGCTGGGTTCGTAACCGTATGCAAATGACTTATACATAATCAGCTCGCCTCCAGGCTTCCCTTCCCTCTGTGTCCTGCCCTCGCGGAAAGAGGAAATTACGTCAGAGGAGGGCGGGACACTGAGAGAGAAGGAAAGGGAAGGCTGGAGGCGAGCCCAGCTGAGCCGAGCCGAGCCTGCCGCTTTCACTGACGCCGCTGCAACTTCATGTAAAATAAATGTTTTAAAGGAACGGCGGTAGGAAGGAAAGGAGGGCTGTTGTGGGAGAAGAGGGTGGACAGGTGAGGGCTACGGTTGAACCGGAGCTCAAGTGCTTAAAAGGGGGGCAGGTGAGGACTGGGGTGAGTCACCGGATGTGGCGGGGTGGGGAGAATCGCTAGACATGGAGGGGAGGGGGAGAATCGCTGGACATGGAGGGGAGAGCAGGGGAGAGATGAGAAATCGCTTATACAAAAGCCTTCCTAGGACCCATTTCATTTTTGTAGAAACGGGCATTTTTTTTGCTTGTTTTTCTAATAAAATGTCACAGGCACCATGTGGGACTGCTATTACCCAGGCCTTGACTTCCAGAAATGAAAAGAAATGGAAAGGGAAAACAGAAAACAAATCTGCAAGTTCAGAACCATAAGAAACATTGAGCTGTATCAGACGAATGGACCACTGAGCTCAACAACTTGTCCCTGACATGGACCAATGTGGGTCAACAGCAGATAGCCAGCAGATGCAAATGGAGGAAGTCCATTTCACTGCCCAGAAGTAAAGGATGATAGTTCCCAAATCTGCCTGACTAATAGTGGATCTGTCCTTTAGTGATTCATCTAAAACTTTTTAAACCCAAGCATACTATTAAACTTAGCCTCATCTTCTGGCAACAAGTTTCACAACGTAATTATTCATTGACTAAAAAAAAAATGCTTTCTTAAATTTCTTGGAAATATGCTACTAGTTAGTTTCATAAGATGCCCCCTACTCTTAGCCCTGTTGTAAAGGGTAAATAACCAGTCCATCGGTGTTGCCCAATGATGTTCAGTTTTGACATTCAGAATTATATATCAGTTCTTTTTGTTTGGTTTAGGTTTTTTTTGTTTTGTTTTGTTGTTTTTTTGCTGTGCTTCCATGCTGTCCCCCAGGTGCTTACATTAAACTATTTATCATGACAACTCATTTGCGTTATTCCTTTCATGGACAGAGACATTCTGCAAGAGACACATTGGAATCATGGAACAAATAATCATTTTTAATCCAATGACAGAGGGTAAGTAAGAGAGCACTTTAAGCAAACTTCTTCATTAATATTACTTTTTTTTTCCTGAGTTGTTAACCAGGCTGCCAGAAAAGCAATTTTATCTTTTGGCATATCAAAAACAGGCTTTCAAATTGCCAATGAGTAGAAGATGAAGAGAAGGCTGGAGGGAGGGGAGTCAACAGAGGTGAATCCTATGGACAATTTTACAAGTGCTAAACTGAAATGATATACAAAACCAAATATGACAAGTAGATTTTAAAATCACTTCCTGAACATGATAAGGTCATCTGTGTTCCTTGATATTTTATTAAATGTCAGGTTTTCACTTTAGGGAATGCTGAGTAACTGTCACCCAGAGCCACTTTGTGGTATGTTGAAAACAGCAACTGCAGACAGCGGAGTGCCACACTCCTAAACTGTCTAGACCAGAAGACGGAATATACCCAGCAGACAGGATCTGGACCGAATTCGAATTACTGCCAGAGGACCTCATCTCTAAAACGCTCAAAAGATTCACCAAATCCCAATGCAAACTAGATATCTGCCCAAACAACCTCATGAAATCAGCTCCTCAACAATTCATAATAGACCTAACGAACCACGTGAACTTCATGCTACAAAACGGACTTTTCCCAAAGGAAAAAGGAAACATTTTACTCACCCCAATATCCAAAGACACAAAGAAAAACGCAAGTGAAATAACTAACTACAGACCAGTAGCATCTATACCACTAATAACCAAAATAACTCACAAACTATCTCAACAAGTTCTCAATACTGCATGATGCCCAATCAGGATTCCAATCAAATCACAGCACAGAAACAGTATTAATTACCCTAATGAACAAATTTAAACAAATGATTGCAACCAGCAACAATTTACTCCTCTTACAATTTGACATGTCAAGTGCCTTTGATATGGTTGACCATGGAATCCTACTACACATACTTGAATATTTTGGCATCGGAGGCAATGTCCTAAACTGGTTCAAGGGGTTCTTAACCTTACGCTCATATCAGGTCACATCAAATTCAACCACGTCTGATGCATGGATACCTGGGTGTGGAGTACCGCGGGGATCCCCCCTCTCACCAACTATTTTCAACCTAATGATGGTCCCCTTGGCAAAACGTCTATCAAACCATAACCTAAACCCATACATATATGCCGACGATGTAACAATATATATTCCTTTCAAACAAGATAGTAACGAAATCTCCAATGAAATCAACCAAAGTCTACACATCATGAACACCTGGGCAGATGCATTCCGATTGAAACTGAACGCAGAAAAAACTCAATGCCTCCCAATACAACACGAATAAATTTACTGCTATTAACACACCCAAACTAAATCTGCCAATCTCAGAAACTTTAAAAATCCTTGGAGTCACTATTGACCGCCATCTAACACTTAAGACTCATGCAAACAACACTACCAAAAAGATGTTCTACTCCATGTGGAAACTGAAAAGAATAAGACCATTCTTTCCGAGATCTGTTTTCCGCAGCCTAGTGCAATCACTCGTACTCAGTCATCTGGACTACTGCAACTCACTATACGCAGGCTGCAAAGAACAAATATTGAGGAAACTTCAAACAGCCCAGAATACAGCAGCCAGACTCATTTTCGGAAAACCA
Organism: Microcaecilia unicolor; assembly: GCF_901765095.1. Classification (NCBI taxonomy): domain Eukaryota; kingdom Metazoa; phylum Chordata; class Amphibia; order Gymnophiona; family Siphonopidae; genus Microcaecilia; species Microcaecilia unicolor. The sequence continues at coordinate 175,634,601 of NC_044038.1, read as the reverse complement.
AAATACGAAAGTGCAAAACCCTTACGTGAGAAACTACACTGGCTCCCACTCAAGGAACGTATCACCTTTAAAGTATGCACATTAGTTCACAAAATCATTCATGGTGAAACCCCTGCATACATGTCTAACTTAATAGACCTGCCACCTAGAAACGCTAAAAGATCATCCCGAACTTTCCTCAATCTCCACTTCCCTAAGTGCAAAGGCATAAAATACAAAGTACTGCATGCATCAACCTTCTCTCATATGAGCACACAATTCTGGAATACACTACCACGCAACCTGAAAACGATCTACGAATTAACCGACTTCCGCAGACTATTGAAGACTCATCTCTTTGAAAACATTTACTGCAAAGACCAAAACACATGAATTCACACACACTAATAGAAAAGCACCAATACACTCTCTTCTGAATTCTCTTCCCCATACTTTCACCACACTTAAAACTCCACCCACAGATAAAATTGTTACACCCTAATGTTCTCTCGTTATTGTTCTATCGCCCTATCATTTCCCCATTGTTACATTCCATTGTTCTATTCCCAGATGATATTTTGACTTTGACTTTGTCTTCCCATAACTCTTCACAATGTACCCCATAATCGTACTGTGACCAATTGTATTTTGATCATTCACAATGTATTGTAAGCCACACTGAGCCCGCAAATAGGTGGGAAAATATGGGATACAAATGCAATAAAATAAAAAAATAGAGAGTGGAGAATGATATTGGGTGGTTTGGTCTATCCAGATTAAAAAAAAATGATGTACCTTTAAAACTTTAATTTACAAAGGGAGGGGTTTCCATGCACTAAACTGCATTAACAACATAAGAATTATGTCCTTATGTTGTTAATACATTACCCTATCCATAAAAAAGTACTTTCTGGCATTACTCCTAAGTCAATCTCCTGCAACTTCAGTTCATGTCCTCTAGTTCTACTGCTTCCCCTTCTCTGGAAAAGGGGTCATTAAATACTGGAGTGGTCTTCTCCCAACATCAGACCTCCTTAGTCCCCTGTATAGCTACATGAGGGTCTGTGTTTATATTAGGTCTTCTAGTTATTACAGCAACAAGAAGAAGCTGTTGACATTAAAGGAAACAGAAATTCTCTCCTTGCAAAAATACACATCAAGAACTTCTCAAATAGGGTTCTGGCTAAGGTCATGTTATCTTGTCAAACAAGCAGCTTAAGCTGTTACTTCTAAGATCCCGTCTTACTAAAGATAAGTTGGTTGTTGTTTTCTTCCATTATTCTGTAGAGGCCAGAGATTTTGGTTCTGGATGAAACCAAATCCATAGCCAAAAATCCGCAGCTTGGTTTCAGCCATGACTGAAAATGTGACCCCAGCTCCGCACAGCTGCTGCTGAAGGCCCAGCCTCCCCCCCACCCCCCTGAAAGAAAACATATCATTTCCTCCAGGACCGCCCACCACTCTTTCCTCCACCCCCTTCCCCCACCTGAAGTAGGCCCTCCCCAAGCCTACCTTGTAAAGGACCTGGTGGTGTAGAGTGTCTTTGGGGCATTTGCATCCCGAGTTGCTCCTGCCACCATTCGCTGCACTGAAAAAATGATGGCCACAAACTCCTGCAGCAGCCTTGCAAGACTTCCATGGAAGGTCATGGCCGCCATTTTGGAATTGGGAATGGCCTGAGCAGGAGCAAGTCCCACTATTGCCCAACATAACATCTCAGCAGCCATGTTGTTTTTTCATTCTTTTTTTTCTATTTTGCGCATCCTCATTTATTGTTTTTCTCTCTACCACCTCTCCTGGAAGGGTGTTCCAGGTTTCCACTACCCTCTCTGTGAAAAAGTGATTCCTGACTTTACACTTAAGTCTACCTTACAAAAGGATATAAACAAGGACAATCTGGGAATTCAACAAAGCATGGTCCAAACACAGAGGTTCTCTTAGGAAGATGAGAGGATTGTAGAGATGAGCAACTGATGGCCCTTTATCTGCAAGAATGTCCTGAATATTTTCTAACTTAGGGGCCCTTTTACTATGCTGCAGTAAGCGTATCACACAGTTATTGCAGCTTAAAATGGTGTGTGACGGGACACACAGTAACTGCCAAATCAGCGCACACTAACTACGGGCTAAATAATACTTTTCAATTTTTCTTGGAAGGGGTGTGTCAGGGGGGCGGAAGTGAATGAGAAGAGTAGTGGAAGCTAATCAGTGCAGCTACATTACCGCACGCTAACTGGTTTGCGCAGGTTTATCACGTGAGCTCTTACTGCCTACAAAACAGGTGACGGTATGTGCTCATGTGGTAATTTTTTTTTAACGGCCACGCACTAATGGTAACATTAGCACATGACCAAAATATAAGGGATTCTCTTATAGATAGTAAACTATCAAGAAGGGTTTTGTAGTAAAAGGAGTAAAAAGCCTCAAGAAGATCCCAGCTGTACGTTATACACTGCAGGCATAGACGGTCGGTAGCCCAACTGGTTGGGGAGGCTAAAGGGGGCGGAGCTTACCTCCATACGCTCCGTGGCAGCGACGTCAATGAAGAAAAAGACTACAGGCTCGCCGCCAGCTTCTCCCTTCTCTCTGCACACAGTGTCCCGTGATGCATTTCCTGTTTGCGCGAGAGCAGAGAGAAGGGAGAAGCTGGCGGCGAGCCTGTAGTCTTTTTCTTCATTGACGTCGCTGCCACGGAAATAAAAGATGAAAATGCGCGGGGCGGGAGGGTGGGCTGCACCACAAGCGGAAGTCGACGATTCGGCTGGGGAGGCTTAGCCTCCCCAAGCCTCTTATACGGGGCGCCTATGACTGCAGGAGAAGGATTTCTTCATCATTGGCAAAAAACCTCCTTTCTTTTAAACTGAAAACAGCCTGCTCAATGAAAACGGTTAAATATCGATAAAAATTCAAACAAAACAACTTAGCTTTGGCTGCAGGGTCTCTTCTCGTGACTTTTACAACAAACCCGTCTTAATAACTTCCTATTTGTAAGGGAATCCCCTATATTTTGGTGTTGCATCGATAATTGGGAATCTCTTCCTCTAAATACTGTTTAGTTCATTCCAATATTAGCACATGGCCATTAAAGGAAAAATTGGAAAATTGTCCATTTTAGTGCTGCAGTAAAAATGGCCTTAGAATATGGGAAAAGCTTATTCAAGGGCGCACTCAGGTCACTTTTTACCAGGTCTAGTGAAACTTAAGAACTGTGTGCCCACATTAAAAAATGTGGCTTCATGTTTCCTGTCCCAAACACTTCTAATCACACATTGAGAATTCAAAGTAAGAATTCACTCTCCATCTGCATGTTTCACAGATTCCAAGAGAGTAAAAAGTTTCAGCATTACACTGCGGTTTCTGCAAAAAAAAAATTTTTTTTGTTGAAAATGGTGGTTACTGATTAGTGCTCAAGATTATACAGATTACCATTGTAGTCCAGCAATGACAGCTCTCAGCATAGCCATTAGGACAGACTTTCTTTTCCTGGGATAGAAATTAGCCCTAACCAGAAAAGAGCATAAAAGTTCCACAAAGAAAATCAGCCATCTGAGAGATCGTGGTGAATTGCTTTCCCAGTCAAAACAATCCTTTTTCCTTCATCAGATTTTTGTCTGAAGGAAATATAGTCCATTACTGGAAATGGAGGAGGGATAAGCCATTTAAGTACTCTGCACCAGCAAGCAGGCCTTACTTGCCTACAGATATAATGTTCTTTAATGAGCAGCATTTCTTTTCTTTTTCATTTCGGAAAGATAAATGTTTCTGATATTCTTCAGTGATAATATTGGTTCTGTCTCTCTTCAAACCAAGCAACAGGTGTCTGCTACAGTGCATGAAAATTTAAGAACCATTCATTTCACTCACCCTAAAACAGATTTATATTGTGTTTGTTATGATTGGACCATGGGACTAAAATGTTAAATGCAAAACATGGATAACAAATCCATAGGGAATATTGAAGATCTAATCCATTGCAGTGCTTCTCAGCCCTGTACTGGTGACACACCTAGCTGGGGGGGTAGGGGTTAGAATTAAACATGACTTCCACATATTTTGCATTCTTCTACAGATTTTAAACAATCGGATCCAACCATAGACTGTAGACACTCTCTCCTAATTATTTTGGAGCTAAGAGGAGCTAAACGGAACTAAGAGAAGAAAAGACCTCCAACTGCCCGGGTGCTGGGACTTACTTCATGTCCAACGTCTTCAAAGCACTCACCAGACTTTTACTCATCATTGGTCAAAACCTCCTCCGTACCTTCGCTATTTTATTTAAATCAAACTTTTTAATCAAATTTTATCTGTTTGCTAATTCAAAAAATCTTCAAAAAATCAACTTATGCAGTTTGAAAACAATAATTCAGGTCACTTAACTTCTGAAACTTGTCAGGCTATTGAACACCCGGTGCTGATACTCCTGACGGGGACCCGTTTCACCCACCAGCTTTCTCAATCTTAGCAGCTTGCTATGTTATGAAGCTACTATGAAGATCGAATAAACACAATGAAACGACGATGATATCTCCCTTGAGAAAGCCGGTGGGCGAAACGGGTCCCCGTCGGGAGTATCGGTACCGGGTGTTCAACAGCCTGACAAGTTGATTTTTGAGGCACCTGAGCACTTTACAGTAGCTCTGTGTGTGTGTTGACAGTCTTTGAGTTTATTATGCTATAAGTGTGGGGTTTTCCTAGTTTTTTGTTTTACCTATAATTTAGCCATGAGCATTTGTGCAAGTCATAGAACTGGTGGAACTGCTACCGCCTAAATGCTGGAGATGCAGATGTAACCTATAGCAGTGTTTCCCAAGTCCGGTCCTGTAGTACCCTCTTGCCAGTCAGGTTTTCAGGATATCCACAATGAATTTGCATAAACTTGATTTGCATACACTGCTTCCATTATATTCAGGATATCCATGCATATTCATTGTGGATATCCTGAAAACCAGACTAGCAAGGGGTACTCCAGGACCGGACTTGGGGAAACACTGACCTATAGTATTCTATAAGTTAAAATGGTGGTTCTATAAAGGGCACCTAAATTTAGGTGCCAACTGCACATTTTAATTTATCGAATAGGTGCACTTACACACATGAATGACATCGCAAATTGGCATTTATGAGTATATTTGCTAGACGCTGTTTTGTAAAATTGGTACACTGGTTGCATGATGGCACATAACAGCAATGGGCTGTACCAATTAGTGGCACATGGACATATCATGGGCATTCTGCTTAGGAAGGCACACACCTTGTAGAATAGCATCAGATACATGAGTAACATAGTAGGTGACGGCAGAAAAAGACCTGAACGGTCCATCCAGTCTGCCCAACAAGATAAACTCATATGTGCTACTTTATATGTATACCTGACCTTGATTTGTATCTGTCATTTTCAGGGCACAGACCGTAGAAGTCTGCCCAGCACTAGCCCCTCCTCCCAACCACTGGCCCCGCCTCCTAACCACCGATGTTGCCACCCAATCTCTGCTAAGCTTCTGAGGATTCATTTCTTCTGAACAGGATTCCTGTTTATCCCACGCATGTTTATCCTGTTTATCTCACGCATGTTTGAATTCTGTTACCGTTTTCATCTCCACCACCTCCCCCAGGAGGGCATTCCAAGTATCCACCACTCTCTCTGTGAAAAAATACTTCCTGACATTTTTACAAGGTGCATATAGGCGCCAGTTTATGCCCGTCATTGACTTGGCATAAGCTGTTGCAACATTAATGCAAGGACTATGAAATGCTTTTTCTCCCATCTCTACACGCATTCTACTCTTTCTCAAAAAGTAGTGATCATTGGCGTTTAGTTATGATTCAAGCTGCAAGGAACTGATTTATAGATGTACTGTCAAAGTCTGAGTTTTCGCAGTTAGCCATTATTTCACAGGAATTTTCCACCACTACTCGTCTTTCCAGACACACCCTTCCTGACTGTGCCAAATCTCAGGTACAGAACATCTAATCTTCCTAGTTTAGATATAATAAGCCCAGCTACGTGCATAGGTCATTTTCATAAAACAAGCATAAAATATGAGTCTTTTGAAAACCTTTAGAGGCTTCCTCTGTACAATTACCCCCGTAATATTAGATATATATACATATTTATATTTATATTGCTTTACATTGCCTTACATGGATTTTATCCTCACTTTTACTTCATATTACATTAGAAAAGACTAATTGCCAGTAACTTGCATAGCCAGAGTTTCTCTTTAAAGCATTTCCAGACCTCACACATTCTCTTTGATATTCTGTTCTCAACATCTGTAGAATAATTTTAGAAAGACTGTGTGCTAAACCCAAAGAAAGTGGACCTATGGTCAGTCACAAATGATTATGCAGAGAGTCTTGATATGGCACTGTATGTTGACAGATTCAAATAAAATAAATGTGTGTGAAAATTTTAAAGAATGCTGATCACATTAAGAAAGTTTTGCAAATAAAGAAAATATAGATGAGGAAACGTGGCTATTCTTTGTGTAAAATGCACAAGTACACACGAGACTCTAGGTCTGTCCTAGTGTTGCCTGATTAAAGCCTCTGCTCAGTATTCTGTGGTGGCAAAGAAAGCAACTAGAATGTTAGGTATTATGAAAGGGATAGAAAAAAAATAAGGACATTATAATGCCTTTGTATCGGTCCATGGTGCTTCTGCACCTCGAATATTGTGTTCAATTCTGGTCGCTGCATCTCAAAAAAGAGGTATTGGAATTAGAAAAGGTACAGAGAAGGGCGGCGAAAATGATAAAGGGGATGGGACGACTTCCCTATGAGGAAAGGCTGAAGCAGCCAGGGCTCTTCAGCTTGGAGAAAAGACGGCTGAGGTGAGATATGAGAGGTCTATAAAATAATGAGTGGAGTTGAATGGGTAGATGTGAATTGTTTGTTTACTCTTTCCAAAAATACCAGGACTAGGGGACATGCAATGAAGCTACAAAGCAGTAAATTTAATACAAATCGGAGAAAATGTTTCTTCACTCAACATGTAATTAAACCGTGGAATTCGTTGCCAGAGAATGTGGTAAAGGCAGTTAGCTTAGCCAGGTTTAAAAAAGGTTTAGACAGCTTCCTAAAGGAAAAGTCCATAGACCATTATTAAATTGACTTAGGAAAAATCCACTGATTATTTCTGGGATAAGCAGCATAAAATGTATTGAACTTTTTCGGGATCTTGCCAGGTATTTGTGACCTGGATTGGCCATTGTTGGAAACAGGATGCTGGGCAAACATCTATGTTCCAGAAACAACAATGAAAGACCATGACCAAGTATATAATATCACGTTTATTATTGATTTAATCTTGAACTGAGAATGAATGTGACAGTTCGGCAGACTGGATGGACCATTCAAGTTTTTATCTGTCGTCATGTACTGTGTTACTATGGACATTGGCATTTATCCCTGCTCCAAAGCAAGTGTCAGTGTCAACAAACTGGAGCTTTGCACTAGTGACTGAATTTGACCAGGCAAATGTGCTTACCTCTGTGGTGTTTAATAGAAATCAAACAAAATTAAAACATGGAAAAGAAAATAAGATGATACCTTTTTTATTGGACATAACTTAATACATTTCTTGATTAGCTTTCGAAGGTTGCCCTTCTTCATCAGATCAGAAATAAGCAAATGTGTTAGCTGACAGTGTATATAACAGTCCCTCATAGATGGTCTAGCAGGGTGGGTAGGAGATGTGCATGGGGACTTCAAAACATTCCATAGTCTAGCAGGTTGTTTGTGGGGAGGGGAGGGTGATAAGCAGTGAAATACAACTTATGGTTTATAGTGGGCTAGAAAACCCAGATCCTTGTTAAGTCCTGTCCGTTGGGTGTCAAAATATTCAATCATTCTGATTTCAAAGGTTTTATGTTCCTGTTTTGTTTTAAAGTTACCTTTCAGTATTCTCACTGTGAAATCACTGGTACGGTGTCCTGGTTCTGTAAAGTGCTGTCCCACCGGGGTTGGGGCCCTACTGGCAGTATTGTTCATGTGATGTCTATGTAAATTGAATCTTGTCTTAAGCATCTGGCCTGTTTCTCCAATATAACAACCTTCCTTGCATTTTTTACACTGAATGATATATACCACATTGGAAGATGAGCATGTAAAAGATTCCTCTATGTTGAATATCTTTCCTTTGTGCATGACTGTGGGGTCCTGTGAAATGTTTTGACATAGTTTGCAGCTAGATATATTACAAGGACGTGTAAGTTAAGCTCTAGAATTCATTGTTGAAGCAAGTTGTAAAAGCAGTTAATAGAGCTGGATTTTAAAAAGGTTTGGACAAATTCCTGGAGGAAAAAGCCATAAACTGTTATTAAGATAGACCTGTGGAAAGTCACTACTTATCCTTGGGATTAAGTAGAAGGAATCTTGCCACTTTTTGTAATCTGGACTGGCCACTGTTGGAAATAAAATATTGGGCTAGATGGACCCTTGGTGTGTCCCAGTAGGACAACTCCTAGCTTACCTTAGCTTGAATGCATGTATTCCCGTGTAATCCTTAATAGCATCTTTTTATAATACACATTTAATTTTGTCAGGATTCCTGCTCATTTGGGACATAGGGGGATTATGGTTTGGTTGCTGCTGTTTTTTAGATAATAGCCCAGAAATCATTCCCAGTGCTCATTTTTGAATCAAGCAATTTCTGTCTTATTTGTATAATAAATGGTTTGCTGTTTGCTGTTTGAAGCCAGCAGGGGTTAAGGTTGCCATACCCCAATCTCCCTTAAAGAAAGCTGAAAAAGAGTACCCGGAATCTTTGTCTTGGGAACCAGCCTAAAAATGATAAATTCTTTGTCATCTGTTACAGAAGGGCTGCATGTTGAATGAAGAAATGAGGTTGCAATTACTTTCCTGTGCATGCATACAGAGCTGCAGTAATCCAGAAAACAAGATTAGCTTTTGCATTCTAGGTTACTATATTCTTTCCCCCTCTAAATTGTTCATTCACGTCTCACTTTTTCCAGAATGGTCATATATAGAGAAACACAATGCAGTTTACTCTGTGAGACCTGCTATTGTTGGCTGCTGATCCGTGAATGTGTGGCAAATTAAAAGGCTTTTAAATCAATCCACCTAAGCCAAGAAGCAGGTCAGCCAGAGCTATGTGCAGCATGGCTGATTCATTTTCTCTGTTATCCAGGGTTTTATCTTAGTTCGTTGTCTCCCAGTTGTATCCTGGAGCCACATCTAGCCATTTGGGTTTTGAGGGTTTATTTATTTATTTTATTTTTAACATTTGCTGTACCGCTATAGGTGAGTACAGATCTAAGCAGTTTGCGGTAGTGTAGGCATAGGTTTTGGACACACTCCAATTCATTTTTCAGCGCACCTGTAGAAAAGGCCTTTTAAAAATTTTGCCGAGATGGAGCTGCAGCAAAATCAAAGTTGTCACGCGTTCATTTTGGGGTCTGTGACCTTACTGCCAGCCATTGACCTAGCGGTAAAGTCCCATGCGGTAACCGGGCAGTAATGACCTATGCGCGTCAAATGCCACTTGGTGCATGTCCAATACGCGTGTCTGAAAATAAAAATGATTTTTCAGCCGCATGTATCAGACGCAAGCCAAAAATGAAATTACCGAAAAAGCCACATGATAACTGGGCGGTAACTCCATTTTGGCACATGTTGGGCGCACGTAAACGCTTACGCGGCTTAGTAAAATGGTCCCTAAGTAGTAAAAAGAACTACAATGTAAAATAGGAAAGCAGAAAGTAACAATAAAGAAAGTTCAACAAAAGTTTTAGGTTTGTGAAGGCAAGGGCCAAAAACAAGAGGAGGGGAGATAGAGATTAGAGGAGGGGGCAGAAAAACAAGGAGGGCAGCTCGATGGTCTGGCTAACTAGTCATTGAAAGCACGTTGATCAAGCAAGGTCTTTATGGCTGCTTTAAATCTAGGTACAGATAACTCAGCACCAGTATCACTTGGGAGACTGTTCCATAGCATTGCTGCTAAAAAATAGAAGGTGCTGTTCCTGGTTCGTTCATGTTTTGCAAGGTGTAGGCCAGACAAGACCGCATGATGGACATTGAGGGAACACAAAACCCAAGTGGGGGAATAAGAAATAATGAGGGGGGCAAGACAGGGAGGAGAGCTGATACGAACGACCTTGAAGGCCAATAGTAATAACTTACATTGTACTCGAAAAGTGACAGACAACCAGTGATGTTCTTTGAGAAGGGGAGCTCCATCATCATATTTGCTGGCATGGCAGAGAAGTCATATAGCAGTTTTTTGCAAGGACTGTAGCAGTGACGTAGCCAGACAGCCAGTTTTGGGTGGGCCTGAGCCCAAAGTGGGTGGGCACAAAATTGTTTCTGCTCCGCCCTCCCTCCACCACTATACCCACCATTTCTCCCTCCTCTCCACCCCTATGCTTACCATTTCTCCCCCTCCCCACCTATCCCCTCTGTATGCAGCATGTGTCCCTTCCCTCCACCTCAAATACAGCCAAGACTTCTCCCTTCCTCACCCCTCCACCCCTTTGCTGCATCTCTCCCTTTTTCCCCGTGCATCTCCCTCACCCACCAACCAAGCCTCATCTTTCCATCTTCCCTCCCCCTGTGCAGCATCTTTCTTTCCATCTTCCCTTCCCCCTGTGCAGCTACTGTGTCCCCCGTCTTCCCTCCCCCATGCGACATCTTTCCCCCATCATCCCTCCCCCCCCTTGCAGCTGCAGCATCTCACCCTCCTTGCAGGCCCGCCCAGCAGCAGTGTTCCTGACGGCGATTCTACTCGCAGGCTCCGCTCGCAGTCACAGCGATTCCCACACGCTGCCTGCCGGCTGCCGCTCAACAATCTCCTTGCGCTACTAAGCGCTAACCCGGAAGTCTCTCCTGCGACTGCAAGCGGAGGCTGCGAGTAGAATCGCCGTCAGGAACTTTGCTGCTGGGCAGGCCTGACCCGAAATTGGGTGGGCCCAGGCCCGCCCGTGGCTACGCCCCTGGACTGTAGTTGTTTCTTCCCTCACTTTTTGTCATGGTTGCTGCATCATTTTCCACTGGACAAGTGGCAGTTTCCACTTGATTGCTTGCCCGTTTTTCAGTTTCTTTGTGTTTTGACACCATTTCTACCTTGATGTGGGTTTATTCATTTCTGATGTATTAAATTGATTTTTTTTCTTTTTCTGTTTCTTTCTTCATTTTCTCTGGAATTGTAATTTTAAAATCCTATAAATTAAAAAAATGTGTTAAATTGTAAAGTCGGGCATAGACCAGGTTTGGATGAAAGGTGGAAAATTAATCCATACCATTAATGAGACTTTTCTATTGGATTATTTGTGTAAACCTATGAGTTAATTTATGTTAAGTCAATTTGCTTGCATTAAAAAGTTCTAATATGCATGATACATTTTGTATTAAAAGAATGTGTGCAAGAAAGAGAAAAAATTCTAAAACTGGAGAAAAGTCTGAGGCCCTTTTACAAACCAGCGATAAGCCCAACGCGGGTTTACCGCTCGCTCTTCCGGAACTACCGCCAATCCATATCGCCCCCTCAATGGGTGACAGTAAGGGCTCCCCATTGCATGGCCATGTGTGCCTGGGGTCTTGTTACCCATTGCGGTAAAAAGGGCCCTGGCGCATGGGAACAACAGCCCCCGCTTCTAGCGCAGGGCCCTTTTTCCCGCAGCTTGGTAAAAGGACTCCACAATGAACTGAAATTATTTCCCCCTATGAATATCCTTTTACTAAAGCTTAGCATGTGCTAAATGCCAAGAAGCCCATTTTTTTTTATCTACGGACTTCTAAGCACATGCAAAGTTTCAGCAAAAGAGTCCCACAGTTTGTAATGTGTTAAGAAATCTAGGTCTCTGTGAGTCTTTTCTTGTAAGTTTCAAAGAGGTCATTTTAAATTTGAAAATTTTATGTTTCTGGGTTGTTTTGAATTTCCATAAAAGTTACTAGTCTGAATGATCCTTGAAATACATTTCTGGAGACCACAAGACAAGGTTCTAGGACTCTCCACCCTGTTTACAAACCCATGTGGCAATTCCGACATAGCCCATCCAAAGTGAATGGGCTGTATCGGCATTAGCGCACCAGGGGGGTATGTTAGTCCTGTAGAAAAATTGGTATTCAAACAAGGGACCTAAATCATATTTAAAGCTTACTGTACAACAATGAATTTAGATAATCTTTAAGCTGGCTCAAAAAAGGGATCACAATGTTGTCTATTATTGATCTTAGTTATTTGTTATAATGTTTATGCAAATGTACGCATTTTTTTTATTACAGATTTTTAAATATTTTACTTGTTTTATTTTAGTGGATGGCTCTTGTCAGTACATGTTTGGAAATGTGGAATACAAAAACTATAAACCGCTTAGCTGTTAACGAATTTGCAGTATATTAAATAAATTTGAACTGTGAACAAGCCTGCAGAATCTTCTGGAAAATCATAGGGTAAAGACATGGAGGATTTCACTTTCTAGGGCTGTTAATCCAGTTATTTTCACCCTAACTAAATTCACTTAAAATCTGAGGGGAAAAAGGATCTATGGTTTGAAAGGCCTGTCTTAGCAATGAATTAAATAGATTCTCTGGAAGCCGCTGCAACATCAATAAATATTAATTACTTTGAAATGTTCTTTATTGCATGTTAAATGTGTAATTGTTATTCAAGTCAACCTCCTTTTTTAGTAAAATAATCATGCTTGTATTTCACCTCTGCCTCACTGTTTATTTAACCAATTAATTAGGGAAAGGGATATTCTTGCATGTATTAGCATTTTAATCAAATTCCCCATGGCTATATATGTTCAGTGTTTCTACTCAGTTTTTCTCCTGTTGAAGAGATAATCATATATAATGGCACATATCACAGATGGGGAAAAATGCAAAACACATGACCTTGATGAAAGCTGATGTTAACCTTTTAAATACTGAACAAAAATGAGTTAGAACATTAAACATTAGGAATGAGCTCTAGAACGATTTTGTGAAAACTGATTCAGAAAAATCTGTGTGTATATAAAATATATGGTAGCAGACACACAAAAAAGTGGTTGATTAGCAGAAGTTTGAAACTTGCGATTATTACTGCCCAACATGAAAGCTGTATTTTATGCACTTATATTTGTATATATGTGCAAGAAAGCCTTTATGAAATCACCCTTTGAAAATAATGGCTTTTCATAAGGACAACAAAGAATGTTTGACTTAGTATTTTTTCATTGCAAGAACTTTTTTTCCCTCCTAAGTTTTCCCGTTAGAAATTCATTGGGGTCAGTATTCCAAGTGATTTAACCAGGCAGGAAAGGTTCCTGCTTGACTGAGAGGCATATTTTCAAAGCACTTAAACTTACAAAGTTACATAGGTTACTATTGGGCTCATTTTCAAAAGAGAAAAACATCTAAAAAGTGGCATAAAGCAGCATTTGGGCATTTTTCTCACAAAAATGTCCAATTCAATATTTTCAAAACCTATTTTTTAGATGTTTTTCTATGAAGTCCATCAGAAGCACATCCAAATCTCAAGGGGGCGTGTCAGGGGTGTGTTCAGGGTGGGACATGGGCATTCCTAAGACTTAGACATTTTTCAGCCATAATAGAACAAAACAAAAACATTCAGGACTAAAACTAAGACGTTCTGAGCTAGACCTGTTTTTATAACGAATAAGGCACAAAAAGGTGTCCTAAATAACCAGATGACCACTGGAGGGAATCAGGGTTGACCTCCCCTTATTCCCCCAATGGTCACTAACCCCCTCCCACCCCCAAAAAATGTGATGAAAAATATTACTTGCCAGCCTCTATGCCAACCTCAGATGTTTTACTCAGGTCCACTAGAACAGCATGCAGGTAGTCTAGTGGTGGGTGCAGTGCACTGCAGAAAGGTAGACCCAGGCTCCTACCTCCCCCTACCTGCTACACTTGTGGAGGAAACTGTGAGCTCTCCAACTCACCAGAAACCCACTGAACCCACATAAAGGTGCCCCATTCACCCATAAGGGCTATGGTAGTGGTGTACAGTTGGGGGTAGATGGATTTTGGGGGGCTCAGCAGACAAGGTAAGGAGCAATGGTGAGATGTATACCTGGGAGCTTTTCATGAAGTCCACTGCAGTGCCCCCTAGGGTGCCCTATTGCTTTCCTAGGATGTCAAGGGGACCAGTCTACTAAAAATGCTTGCTCCTCCTAAATCCCAATGGCTTGATTTTGTTTGTTTTGCACTTGGATGGGGTTTTTTTTTTAAACGGACCAAAAAATAAACCATCCAAAAAACAAAAAGTCCAAATCACAAAACAGTATTTTTGGAAAAAAAAAAGATAGACGTTTTTCTTTTTCTATTTTCTACCGCATGGCGCTTACCCGACAGTAATCAGCAGTTTACGCACGCTGACGCATACTGTTCAGTTAGCTCGTGAGACCTTGAAGCTAAGTCAATGGGAGGCGGTAAGGTCTCAGCCTGAAAATGGACGCACACTGGTTTAAATTTTGCCGCACATCCATTTTCTGGCACAGAAAAAAAAATGCCTTTTTTCCAGGCGTGCTGAGGAAAAGGAACTGCGCACGTCCAAAACACGTTCCTACACCATAGCAGGCCACTTTTAGGCACACCTTAGTAAAAGGGCCCATATATGCATAAAAGCTATATATAGGGAGTAGAGATGGGAGGGGAGCCGTGGTACGTGCTGGTACATCCGTTCAGTGGCAAAGTTCAACTGCTAAATGGATGTTATCTTTCACATGTGGCTCACACAGCATTTGTTTTAGGCAGCGATGGGAAGCCAAAGATCGACTAAAATTTTGCAACAGGAGTGGAACGGACAGACTGGATGGGGCCTTATGCTCCTTATCCGCCATCACGTTCAATCTTTCTTTGAATAAGGAACGTAATAAAATAAACGCTACAGTAGACAGTCACCATTAATTTTCTCTATGACAGTGCAAATAACTGGCACTTGTAATTTCAAGGCAGAGAAAAAGACCTCTCTGGAACTCTCTCAGCAATGCACAGACATCGTTAATCTTATGTGAACATTGGCCATGTGCAGTTCAAAAATCTGTCTCTCTTTTACAGCGGAGCATGGAATGGAATTTCGAGCTTGCTGTAGAAGGGTCTCTTCAAAATATATTTTCCAGCTGGCCACATTCAGTAGCTCTGAGCCATTAACAGTAGCTTGTGCATATGATTTAAATATCCAAGCTCATAAATTCATTCTGACATCTACCACCTTTTACTTGCAGAACATTTGGGAAAGGGGAAGGGATTTCATAAACTGCCTTTCTGTGGTTTCTCTATTATAGACAGGTACTTATTTTGTATCTAGGGTAGTGCAGGGTTAAGGGATTTGCCCAGACTCACAAGGAGCTGCAGTGGGAATTGAATGCAGTTCCTCTGGATGTCTGGCTATTGCACTAACCACTAAACTACTCCTTCATTTCACGAAGCAGGGCTAAAGTAGTCTAGATTAAGATGGCTAAACCCTTTGAGCAGCAAACATTTCCTGAGGTAATCTAGCAACTGGGTTAAAACCAATCAAACATTAAAAATATTTTTAAAAAATCTAATTTCTCTATAACTATATGAAAAGAGTTGTAAGAATATGACCAAAAGAGGAATGCGAGCTGGTATTAGGAAGGTTCTAGATAGTACTGTTGCTTTACAAAAAACATGATAAAAGCATCTTAAGGCAAAAATTTAGAAGGAGCCCCAAAACCCATTAGCAGGCTGTGTGCGAAGGAAGAGTGGGACTTGGGGGTGATTGTGTCTGACGACCTTAAAGCTTTCAAACAGGTAGAAAAAGCAACGGCCAAAGCCAGAATAATGCTTGGGTGCATAAAGAGAGGCATGACCAGCAGGAAAAAGGAGGTGATAGTGCCATTGTATAAGTCTCTGGTGAGGCCTCATTTGGAGTACTGCGTGCAGTTCTGGAGACTGCACCTACGGAAAGATATAAACAGGATGGAGTCAGTCAGAGGGCGGCTACGAAATTAGTAAGCGGTCTTGAATGCAAAAATTATACCTGAATGGTGCACCACTAGGGAAACTGCAGAAAGCAGCAGCAAACCACTGTATACCTGGCCAAACATGTCATTTTGAAGAAAACACTCTTTTGCCTTGAGATTATTGAGGTCCTTTTACTAAGGTGCGCTGAATAATGGCTTGCGGTAGTGTAGGCGCGGGTTTTGGGCGCACGCCAATCCATTTTTCAGTGCACCTGTAAAAAAAGGCCTTTTTAACATTTTTGCTGAAAATGGATGTGCGGCAAAATCAAAATTGCCGCATGTCCATTTTAGGTCTGCGACCTTACCACCAGCCGTTGATCTAGCGGTAAAGTCTCACGCGTTAACTGGGCAGTAATGACCTACGTGTGCCAAATGTCACTTGGCGTATTTCCGATACTCGTGTCCGAAAAATTATTTTTCAGCTTTGCGTATCGGATGCGCGGCAAAAATTAAATTACCGCAAGAGTGCCATATGGTAACTCCATTTTGGCATGCGTTGGGCGCATGTAGATGCTTACGTGGCTTAGTACAAGGGCCCCATTGTTTTTTTACGTAAAATGTTTTTTGTGGACTAACATACAGTATTTTATTGATTATTTTGAAATTATTTTGAGACTGTTGAATGGCCAAGTTAGGATGTGTTTTGGACCTATTTCATGTTTTTATTTTCTATTTTTCAGAACTTTTGCGCCCCTTGTGAGTGTTTCATGCAATTGTATTCTACCCCCTGAGGAAGCCATTAGACGAATCCAGTTCTGTGTTGAAAGAGGATACAACACTGAGCTTCAGATAATATATAATACATATTTTTTCTTCTGGTAATAAATTCGCTATGACTGAGACTCTAAATCAGGATGTGGAGTCGCTGAGCTACATTTGTTGAATTATACTCAAATAAGCTGTTTTAATATATTATCCTTTACTGAAGGTATTTATCTTGTACAATGTTGATACTTTTATAATCCAGTTTTACCTGGTCTGATATTAATTGTGAGTGCACAGTTTTCCTTCTATAAAAAGGGTTGGATTCTATACTACAGTTTTTGTTGATTTTGGTACATAAATCCTAGTCAGTCATATGTTATTTATCGCTTTCTATCTGATTAGTTAGTTTTGGATTTTAAAAAACTTTCTCCATTTGTAAAATGTTCACTTTGGTGACAAAGCAATTAATCTCTCCTAAAAACACCCACACATTCATCTCATCTCCTTCCCGCCCACCCCACACATGAACTGGCCATACCAATTCTAAGTTTCTAAAAGAATCAGCATATTTGCCTGATAATATGTTTTATAGTAACAATTATAAAGCTTCTCGAGTGCGGTAGACAAGGTAAATCAGTTTTTCCAATGCCAGGTTAATTATACTCAATGAGAAAATTTTGTGTATCTCTTCAGACTGGTTTTGCTAAGAAATTAGCACCTGTCACACGAACAATCAGGAAGCTTAATTGGCTCAGTTTTAATTAGCTAATAATCCAGTTTTACCGTGATCAAAGCATAACAGGCAAATTGAAAATAGCAAAATTGTAATTAACTTACAGTGAGATTGCGTTGCTACTTTTCTTTTCAGCTAAGGGTAATTGTTCGTGCATCTGTAAGTACGATTCAATTATTCATTGACTACTTTTCACACCAAAAAACAAATGCCTGTAAGCAATTAGGTGCTTAATTTGAGGACTAGGGACTGGTATACGGTAAGCTTTAATTGTAAGTATTAGAGTAGCATCAGGTTGTATGTCAGAGTTATACCACTCTTTATCATTCATTGAATAGCACCCATACAAGGCCCTGTATTATTTTAATAAGGGCTAACTACTCAGCATTAGAAAAATAGGACAGAGAGGTTTTTTTTTCTGAGAGTACTCACTTGTTTATTAGTTAGGAAACTTTGATCAAACAAATTATAATTTATGAAGCACATACCAATGTAAAAAGATGCATTATAGACGTCCCTGCTCCATGGAGTCAAGACAGAAACAGAAAGGTGTACAGCAAACAAGTCGAAGGAGCAAGGCCATGATTGAGAGCTGGGATTAAATTGAGAATATTCACATGAGTATCCTGAAACGTGATGGGGTTTGTAAATATTTCTAAGAACATAGGAACATAAGTGTTGCCATATTGGGACAGACAGAAGATCCATCAAGCCCGGTATCCTGTTTCCAACAGTGGCTAATCCAGGTCTTAAGTGCCTGACAAGATCCTAGAACAGTAAAACAGATTTGTATTTATCCACATTAAATTCCATCTACCATTTGGATGCTCAGTCTTCTAGTTTTCTAAGTTCTTCATGCAATTTTTCACAATCCATATGTGTTTTGAGAACTTTGAATCTTTTGTGTCATCTGCAAATTTGATCACCTCACTCATCATTCCGATTTCCAGATAATGTATAATTATGTTAAATAGCACCAGCCCCAGTACAGATTATGACTGCTTCTAGCCTCTACAAAGTAAACAAAAAGTAGAAGAGATTTAAGTCAAATGAAATATTGTGTCATGAAATAACTTTATTGTGTGTCTGGTGTTTGTTTTGCAAAGACCAATCCTCTTTTCTATTTCCAAGCCGTGAGTCAGACCAAGGTTCATCAAGCCCAGCATCTTGTCTACAACACAGTCTGGGTCACAAGTACTGAGTAATCACCAAAAGGTAGATCAATTTTTCATAGCTTAATTCCAAGAGAAAACAATGGCTCTCAGATCTACCTTCTAATGATTTTGTATGGATTTTTCCTTCAGGAACTTGTCCAGACCTTTTTTGATCCCTGCTGTGTTAATCATCTCGACTGTATGCTCTGGCAACAAACTGTACAGCTTAATTATGCACTACATGATAAAATAATTTCTCTAATTTATTTTCAGTCTATTGCCCTCTAATTTTAGTGCTGTTTAAAAGCTTAAACAAGCATCCCAAATGTAATCATTCCACCCCAATCATGATTTTATAAACTTCAATCGTACCCACCGCAATCATTTTTTTCCAATCTGAATAGCCGAAATCAGTTTAGCCTCTCTTCACAAGAAAAGATGTTCTAGTCATTTTTGTTACATTTCTCTGAACATTTTCCAGCTCTGCCATATGAGTTCTGAGATGACCAGAAGAACACACAGCATTTGAAGTGCGGTAGCACCATGATCCTGTACAGAGATAAAATAATATTCTTAGCTTTGTTCTCCATTTCTTTTCAAATAATCCCTAACATTCTATTTGATTTTTTTAGCAGCCACAACACATTGGACTGAAAATGTCAATGTATTGTCCACAGTGCTCCAAGATCTTTTTCTTGAGTGGTACTTCTTAGCTCAGGGCCCAGTACTGCATCTCTGTAGTTGGGATTATTTTCCCTCTGCCCAATATTCAGACCGGGAGAGATACGGGCTGACTCCCATGGTCCACGTTAAACCCGATAGTCAATGCTGGGTCATTTCCAGTGACCGGCATTGACTATCTGGTTTAACTTTGGCTGCCCAAAGTTATTCTACCTATTGTGGTGGCCAAATATGGCTGCCAAACTTGGCCGGTCTACATATAAAAATCGGCGGATAGCCAGTTATATCGTGTAATATAGCCAGCTATCCTTAAGCTACTAACTGGCGATATTCAGTGTTAGTTAGCCGCCTAAGTGCCATTTTAGCTACCATTTTTAAAAAATATCAGGTGGCCTATGGTTATTTATTTATTGGGATTTATTAACTGCCTTTATGAAGAGATTCAGCCAAGGTGGTGTACAGCAACATATCTCTTTGCACTTGTCTATATTAAATTTCGTCTCTCCATTTAGAGCCTCCTAGTCTCATAAGGAGGGGCATAATAGAAAGGGACGCTCAAGTTTTGCTGAGGATGTCCTCGCAAAATGTCCCAATGGAGGGAAAATGTCCTGTATTATCGAAACAAGATGAACATCCATCTTTCATTTCGATAATACGGTCGGGGACGCCCAAATCTTTTAGGTCGTCCTTAGAGATGGTCGTCCCTAGACTTGGTCGTTCCTGATTTTCGGCAATAATGGAAATCAAGGATGCCCATCTCAGAAACGACCAAATGCAAGCCCTTTGGTCATGGGAGGAGCCAGCATTTGTAGTGCACTGGTCCCCCTGACATGCCAGGACACCAACCAGGCACCCTAGGGGGCACTGCAGTGGACTTCATAAATTACTCCCAGGTACATAGTCTTCCTTACCTTGTGTGCTGAGCCCCCCCCCCCAAACCCACTACCCCCAACTGTACACCACTACCATAGCCCTTAGGGTGAAGGGGGCACCTACATGTGGGTCAGTGGGTTTGTAGTGGGTTTTGGAGGGCTCACATTTACCACCACAAGCATAACATGTAGGGGGGGATGGGCCTGTGTCCGTCTGCCTGAAGTGCACTGCACCCACTAAAACTGCTCCAGGGACTGGTATACTGCTGTGATGGACCTGAGTATGACATTTGAGGCTGGCACAAAATATTTTAAAGATGTTTTTTGAGGGTGGGAGGGGGTTAGTGACCACTGGGGGGAGGTCATCCCCGATTCTGTCCGGTGGTCATCTGGTCAGTTCAGGCAACGTTTTGTGCCTTGGTCGTAAGAAAAACAGGACCAGGTAAAGTCATTCAATTGCTCGTCAGGGACGCCCTTTTTTTTCCATTATGGGTCGAGGACGTCCATGTGTTAGGCACGCCCAATTCCCACCTTCGCTACGCCTCCGACACGCCCCCATGAACTTTGGCCGTCCCTACGACGGAAAGCAGTTGGGGACGGCCAAAATCAGCTTTCGATTATACCGATTTGGACGACCCTGTGAGAAGGATGCCCATCTTCTGATTTGTGTCGAAAGATGGGCGTCCTTCTCTTTTGAAACTGAGCCTGAAGTTCTTTCTGCAAATTCTCGCTGTTTGTTTCTCCAGATCATTTATGAATGTGTTTAACAACATAAGCCCCAGAACAGACCCTTGTGGCACACCACTCATGACCCTTCTCTGTTTGGAAAACTGACCATTTGGTCTTACTGTCTATTTCCTGTACTTTAGGTAGTTACCAGTTCAGTACCTCCTATCCCATAATGTTTTAATTTACTGAGGGTCTCTTATGAGCGCCTTTATCTGGATATTCAGAAGGCTTTAGACATGTTATATCAAACAGCTCACCTTTATCCGCATGTTTATCAACACTTTCAAAATTTTTTAATAGATATGGTCCTAAAACCTGACGTCTCCTGGTAATCCAAAATATTTTATAATTAGTGCGTTGTAAGGAAGTTCAGGAGTCAGATTGAAAGGTCAAAATCATTGTTTTCCTTCACTATTGGCTCTTCCAGTAATGCTAAGCAGAAACTTTTAATTGCTGGCTTCTGAGTTCTTGCTCCTTTTTCTGGCAAATACTCCATTAGAATATGTCAGTTCCTAGTAACCTTAGATTTCAGTACCCAAACAGGATCAACCTTTAAAAAGAGAAAATATATTCACCAATTAATAATACATAATGAAGGATTATTATTTAAGAACAAAAGGTCACCTATGAAGCTGATCCAAAAATTTCAGGCAGTCGTCCTTTTAGACTGCTACCTAAAGTTTGCACAGTGCCTCAGCTCTTATCTACTCCCAGATGCACATTCGTACTCACACACACATAATTTTAGGGGGCAATTCTGTAACTGGGAGCCCCTGTGAGGTGCCCTCATGTGGCACAGTGAGAGCAAATTCTATAATTGGCATCTGGGTGCTCAGATTCCATTACAGGATGTTGGCATAACCCAGTATTGATGTGCTGAACAGCTACGTGGCAACAGTTACACCAGCCACAGACCAGTCATGTACATGCGACAAGGGCATGTGTAACCTATAAAAGGCAATTCTATAAGGACGTGCGTTGCTGCCGAGATAATTCTATAAAGTAGCATGTAAGTGCATTAGTACGTAAGTGATTGACAGCTACAAAATCCTAAGTGGTGTAGAACGAGTAGAAGTAAATTGATTATTTATTCATTGCAAAAGTACAAAGGCTAGGGGACACTCAAGGAAGTTACATGGAAATACTTCACAAAAAATAGGAAGAAATACTTTTTCACTCAATGAATATTTAAGCTCTGGAACTCTTTGAAAGGAGAATGTAGTAACAGCGGTTAGCGTATCTGGGTTTAAAAAAGATTTGGACAAGTTCCTGGAGGAAAAGTCCATAGTCTGTTATTGAGACAGACATGGGGAAGCCACTGCTTGTCCTGGGATTGGTCGTATGGAGCGCTGCCCTGATTTGGGTTTCTTCCAGGTACCTGTGACCTGGCTTGGCCCAGTGTGGCTTTTCTTATGTTCTTATAGGCGTACACTTGGGAGTAGCATGGGTAGGAGATGGGTCTATCTCCCACAAGAACATAACTTACAGTGCACATCTGAAAAAGGGGCATTGAGGTAAGCAGGGTATGTGCAGGTCATAGGCGTTCTGACTATGCTGGTACACACTTTATAGAATTCTGTCATGCGCACAACTACATAAGTACAAAATACATAGAGGGGCATTATCGAATGGAAACGCCTATCTCCATGGGCGTTTATCTCCGAGAACGGGTCCGTGAAGGGGCGGGCCGAACCGTATTTTCGAAAAAATGGACGTTTTTGAGCTGGGCGTTTTTAGTTTCCATTATCGCTAAAAAAAAACAAATGCCCAGCTCAAAAACGTCCTAATCCAAGCCATTTGGTCGTGAGAGGGGCCACGATTCGTAGTACACTCGCCCCCCCTGATATGCCAGGACACCAACTGGGCACCCTAGGTCAGTGCGGTGGACTTCAGAAAAAGCTCCCACATGCATAGCTCCCTTACCACGGGTGCTGAGCTCCCACACCCCTCCCCCAAAAACCCACTACCCACAAATGTACAACACTACCATAGCTCTTAGGGGTGAAGGGGGCACCTACATGTGGGTACAGTGGGTTTTGGAGGCCTCCCATTTACCAGCACAAGTGTTACAGGTAGGGGGGGATGGGCCTGGGTCCACGTGGCTGAAGTGCACTGCGGTACCCACTAAAAGTGCTCCAGGGACCTGCATCCATGCAGGCCTCTAGGACTTGTTACTGCTGTATAACATTGGCACACCAGTTTACACCTGAAGACTAATCTCTCCGAAAACGTCCTTTATTGGAATAAGCACACTTACTCACAGTTAACTGCAGATCAGAGGTTGTGCCCCACCACTGGCAACGAGTCTCCCTGGTAGTGAGATTAGCAGGTCAGAGCTGGCAGAATGCTGTACAATGCCCTCTTTCAGCCACATTCAAGGTAAGAACTAAGTTCTCTAACGTGGCTAACACAGGAAAGGGAACTAAAACTGGCTTACAAAAATGGCCACTACCGCATGGACTACAACAGGAAACACAACAGGGCACCAGGGCCGCCGAGAGGGGGGGACAGGGGGGACAAAAGTCCCCGGGCCCGGGCCTCCAGGGGGGCCCGGCGCCGAGTCCGTGGGTGGTCGCCCCTCCGCCGACTCCTAGGTCCCTCCGAATTGCAAAAGCGATCTTGTTCAGTTCTTACTTCGTCGGGGGTTACGGCGAGAGCAGCAGCACGCAGACGCAGTAAAAAGCATGCAGGCTCCCGCTTCAGCCTTCCCTCGTTGTCTGTCTCTCAGCTCTGGTCCCGCCTTTGAGGGCGGGACCACAGACAACGAGGGAAGGCTGAAGCGGGAGCCTGCACGCTTTTCCCTGCGTTCTCTTCTGCATGCTGCTCTCGCCAACCCCAACGAAGTAAGAACAAGATCGCTTTTGCAATTCGGAGGGAGGGACGGAGGGGGGCCTTGGAATTCAGTCGGATGGACGGAAGGAGAGGGGGGCCTTGGATCTGGGAGGGAGGGAGGGAGTTTAGTAGCGCTATAGAAATGATAAGCAGTAGTAGAAGGGCCTTGGATCTTGGAGGGAGGGAGGGGGGAGGCCTTGGATCTCGGGGGAGGGGGGCAGGCCTTGGATCTCAGAGGGGGGAGAAAGAAGAGATTGCTGGACAAGAGGGCAGGGCAGGGGGGAGAGAGAAGAGATTGCTGGACAAGAGGGCAGGGGGAGAGAGAGAAGAGATTGCTGGACAAGAGGGCAGGGGGGAGAGAGAAGAGATTGCTGGACAAGAGGGCAGGGGGAGAGAGAGAAGAGATTGCTGGACAAGAGGGCAGGGGGGAGAGAGAAGAGATTGCTGGACAAGAGGGCAGGGGGAGAGAGAAGAGATTGCTGGACAAGAGGGCAGGGGGGAGAGAGAAGAGATTGCTGGACAAGAGGGCAGGGGGAGAGAGAAGAGATTGCTGGACAAGAGGGCAGGGGGAGAGAGAAGAGATTGCTGGACAAGAGGGCAGGGGAGAGAGAAGAGATTGCTGGACAAGAGGGCAGGGGGAGAGAGAAGAGATTGCTGGACAAGAGGGCAGGGGGGAGAGAGAAGAGATTGCTGGACAAGAGGGCAGGGGGAGAGAGAAGAGATTGCTGGACAAGAGGGCAGGGGGAGAGAGAAGAGATCGCTGGACAAGAGGGCATTGGGGAGAGAGAAGAGATCGCTGGACAAGAGGGCATTGGGGAGAGAGAAGAGATTGCTGGGCAGGGCAGAGGGGAGAGAAGAACTGCTGAACATGGATGGATGATTGGAGGGGGCAGGGGAGAGAGGAAATTTACTGGATATGGTTGGATGGAGGAGAGGCCAGGAGAGAATGAGGAGTTGCTGGACATGGATAGATGGAGGGGAGGGAAGTCAGGAAGGAGATGCACATGGATGGAGGGAAGGGAAGAGAGAAGAAAAGCTGAACATGGATGGATGGAGTGGAGGGCAGGGAAGAGAGAAGAAATGATGGACAAGGATGAAGGGAAGGAAAGACAAAGGAAGGAGATGCACACGGATGGAGGGAAAAGGAAGAGAGGAGAAATGCTGGATATGGATGGAGGGGAGGGAAGACAGGAAATACATGCACATGGATGGAGGGGAGGAGAGTGAGGAGAAATGCTCAATTTAAGGGCTGGATCGGAACACTTTCAGGACAGATGCCGAAACTTGAGGAAGGATAGGGACAGGGCTACAGATGGTAGACAGGACGCATAAGGACACAGGAGGATGGTGAGAGAAAAAATATCAAATGGAAAGAAGACACTGCATAAAACAGAAGTTGGGACCAAAGCGAATAGAAAAATTATGATCAGACAACAAAGGTAGAAAAAGTATTTTATTCAGAATTTATTAATTGGAATATGTCAGCTTTTGGAAATGTGTATCTGTGATATTTTTCATGCAGGTTTCAATTTTCTAGTATTGCTGCATGCTGAGTCTGACTTCTTGAGGTAACTTTCTAGTTCAGTATTTTGCCTTCATATTTTTTTATTTCTAGTTCCTTATGTCATATCTGTTGCCATGTGTTTTTCATGTGTGATCAAGGTACAGTATTCTGCTAGTGTGTAGTATTTGCAGCCCTTTTTGTTTTGTTTTTTATTAGGTTGTGTACTGGTGTTTTAGAGCCCGGTGTAATTATAGTGCTGCCTTTCCACGCATAAGGTTGTAGTTCGTCCTGTCCTTGGAATTAGTGCTGTTATGGTTTGGTAAGGTTATGAGTGGGTTTTTGCACAAGTTTGTGTATAGTGTTTTGCAGTGGAGAGATTGTGTTTTGGCTTTACTGAGGTGGCACCAAAACATCAGAAAAGGTGTAGAGCCTAAATCATGACACACTACCTCTTGAAGGATCTACATATAGTGCAAGGGCCCGGCAGTGGGGGTGGGGGGGGGGGCCCAGGGGCGGCCTTGTCCCGGGCCCGGCCCAGTCTCTCGGCGGCCCTGCAGGGCACACTCTGACCCAGTAGGCAGGGGGAAAAGCACCATGGGAGAAGAGCCTACCAACTACCAACATCGTGAGACTGTAACACAAGCTATTGAAATCACGGAGCCCAATACCCTACACCCACCATAATGCAATGCTGATGTGACCCTGTAGTGTACCTGAGAGCCACATCTGACCCAGGGAAAGGCTGTGAGAGGATCGAACATATTCTGCTGTCATGGAGGTGGGTATGACATTTGAGGCTGGCATAGAGGCTGGAAAAAAAAATTTTTTAAATGGGTTTTTTTGGTGGGAGGGGGTTAGTGACCACTGGGGGAGTCAAGGGAGGTCATCCTCGATTCCCTCCAGTGGTCATCTGGGCAGTTGGGCACTTTTTTGGGACTTGTTCGTGAAAAAAAAGGGTCCAAAAAAAGTGACCCAAAATCGCGCTAAAAACGCCTTTTTTTTCGATTATCAGCAAAAGACGCCCATCTCTCCTCAGCTGATAATCACGCCCCAATCCCGCCTCCACCACGCCTCCAACACGCCCCCATCAACTTTACCTGTTTCCGCGACGGATTGAAGTTGGAAACGCCCAAAATCGGCTTTCGATTATACCGATTTGGGCGCCTTTGCGAGAAAAACGCCCATCTCCCGATTTGGGTCGAAATATAGGCGTTTTTCTTTTTCAATTATAAGCTGGATAGTGGATTTAGAAAAGGTGCAGAGAAGGGGATGGGACGACTTCCCTATGAGGAAAGGCTAAAGCGGCTAGGGCTCTTCAGCTTGGAGAAAAGACGGCTGAGGAGAGATATGATAGAGGTCTATAAAATAATGAGTGGAGTGGAACAGGTAGACATGAATCATTTGTTTACTCTTTCCAAAAATACTAGGACTAGGGGGCATGCGATGAAGCTACAAAGTAGTAAATTTAAAAAGAATCGGAGAAAATGTTTCTTCACTCAACTCGTAATTAAACTCTGGAATTCATTGCCAGAGAATGTGGTAAAGGTGGTTAGCTTAGCTGGGTTAAAAAAAGGTTTGGATGCCTTCCTAGAGGAAAAGTCCATAGATAATTATTAAAATTACTTGGGGAAAATGCACTGTTTATTTCTGGGATAAGCAGCATAAAATGTATTGAACTATTTTTGGGATCTTGCCAGGTATTTGTGACCTGGGTTGGCCACTGTTGGAAACAGGATGCTGGGCTTGATGGACATTTGGTCTGTCCCAGTGTGGCATGTACTTATGTTATGCTGTTATGCTTATGTACATAAGTATTGCCATACTGGCACAGAACAAAGGTCCATCAAGCCCAGCATCCTGTTTCCCGGCAAGATCCCAAAACTACCGCATTTAAGTGAGAACATTTGAACCTACAATAGAGCAGGTGTAGGTGCATTATTGATGACTTAGGCTAGTATTTCTAGAATGACATATATGAGTAAATGTGTCATTATAGAATATTGGCTCAGTGCTCAAATCTTGAGCACTTAATTTTTAGCATTCTCCATAGAATTGCCCCATCCCCCAGATTCCTATATATTGTGTCCAAACTTCCACGCCCAAGTTTGTGCTTGCATCAGAGATGCACGCGCAAATACATTGACTAATGAGTTTAGAAACATCAATAATTGGGGATTAACCAATTATTGATTTTAATAGGCATCTTAAAAATTTGCACACGTATCTCACTGTGAGCTATTCTATAAAGCATGGCTCCTAACTTCAATCGCACATATCTGAAAAGGGGGCATGGCCAGGGGGTATGCCCCAAGAACTTGCGAATGGATTTATAGAATTCAATCGAAGTGTTCCTAAGTTGGGTGTCGCATTTACACCTACATTTAGCAGGCATATGTACAGCGCCCAAAAGTTAGGCACGGGATCCACACCAAATGGTATTCTATAACGGACGCACTCCCTTTATAGAATAGCATGTAGCATTCAGGTTTTTTGCACCAAATTTTTGATGCAGAAGATAAAACCAAAAGGCAGATGTAATAAGAAGATAAATAGTCTTTATTTAAAATCCAAAGGCTCCCAGAGATTACACATCTGTGCCTGACATGACATGCTTAAGTACATAAGCATCGCCATGCTGGGACAGACCAAGGGTCCATCGAGCCCAGCACCCTGCCTCCGACAGCGGCCAAAAGAACAAACAATTTGTGCTTATCGCAGAGCATCTTTTATAGAATAGCACTGGGTGCTGATTTATTTCAGCACTCATATTTGGGCACCATGTACTGAATCAGGCCCCTAGTTTACAGACTACTATAAATTACACGCGTTATTTGGCGCACTTAGCTGTGCAATTTATTCCTTCCATTGACATGGGGTAAGAAGAAGTACCAAAACATGGGCACGTCAATGCCAACATGCTAGCATTCCATAATGGAATCTTGGCACCAAGATGCCATTAGAGAATTGGAGCTAAGCACATGACATAGTCCAGCTTATAATCGAAAGTGATCGCCGGCCATCTTCCGACACAAATCGGGAGATGGCCGGCGATTTTTTAAAAGCGGCGAAATCGGTATAATCGAAAGCGGCATTTTTGACTGCATCACCGCTTTCTCGTCGCTTCGCCGGCGAAAGTTCAAGGGGGCGTGTCGGTAGATTAGCGAAGGTGGGACATGGGCGGGCATGGGCGTGGCTACCAGATGGCCGTCTTTCGCCGATAATGGAAAAAAAAGCGGCGTTAAGCAGTATTTCGCCGGCTTTACTTGGTCCTTTTATTTTCACGACCAAGCCTCAAAAAGGTGCCCCAACTGACCAGATGACCACTGGAGAGAATGGGGGATGACCTCCCCATACTCCCCCAGTGGTCACCAATCCCCTTCCAAACTAAAAAAATAAAACTAAAAACCTTTTTTGCCAGCCTGTATGCCAGCCTCAAATGCCGTACCCACCTCCATGACAGCAGAATGTGTTGTATCCTCCGACAGCCTTTCCCTGGTTGCGATGTGGCTCTCGGGTGAGTGTGACACCTTTTCTGTTAGGTGCCCTGCAGAGTCACATTAGCAATGCATTGTGGTGGGTGTAGGGTACTGGGCTCTACTCCCATGGTGCTTTTCCCCCCCTGCTAACTGGGTCAGAGTGTGTCCTGTTTTGTTTCCTGTTGTAGTCCATGCGGTAGTGGCCATTTTTGTAAGCCAGTTTTAGTTCCCTTTCCTGTGTTACCCACATTAGAGAACGTAGTTCTTACCTTGCATGGTGCTGAAAGAGGGCATTGTACACCATTGTGCCAGCTCTGACCTACTGCTAATCTTAGTACCAGAGGACTCTTTGCAAGTGGGGCACAACCTCTGATCTGCAGTTAACTGTGAGTAAACGTGCTTATTTCAAGAAAGGACTTTTTCAGAGAGATTAGTCTTCAGGTGTGAACTGGTGTGCCAAAGTTATACAGCAGCAATAAGTCCTAGAGGCTATATGCAGGTCCCTGGAACAATTTTAGTGGGTGCAGTACATTTGTGGGTAGTGGGTTTCGGGGGGGGGGGGTTGGGGGGCTCAGCTCCCAAAGTAAGGGAGCTATGCACGTGGGAGCTTTTCTGAAGTCCAGCGCAGTGACCCCTAGGGTGGCTGGTTGGTGTCCTGACATGTCAGGGGGGCCAGTGCACTAAAAATGCTGGCTCCTCCCATGGCCAAATGCCTTGAATTTGGCCAGGGTTTGAGATGGTCGACATAACTTTCCATTATCGCTGAAAAACAAACCCAGCCATCTCAAACCCGGCGAACTCCATGGCATTTGGCCGGGCTAAACCATATTATCGAAAAGATGGCCGGCCATCTTTTTTGATAATACGGTTCCGACCAGCTGTAGCGCCGCCGCCAACATAGATCGCCGGCGATCTATTTGGCCGGCGACGTTCGATTATGCCCCTCAGAGGCACCTAAATTGAATGCCAATTTATAGAATTGCAGCCAAAATGTACTATTTTAACAGCATAACAGTAGTAAAATGACTAAATATAAACACAAATACAATCCAAGAAGTAAACTTGGAGATGGCAATTGAATCCTAGAAATAATGTCTTTTCAAAGCACTTAGGCTTACAAAGTTACTTGAAGGGGCATTATCGATATGACGTCTAAGTTGAACTAAACGTCCCAAATTTGAATAGCAAATGTACCCATTTTTGAAAAAGCAAAAAGTCTATCTTTTTTTTTTTTTTTTTAATACCATTTGTAACAAGTTTTTGTGCTCTCTGCATTTATCTTTTCAGGCCATTTTTGAAAAAAAAAAAACACACAAGTGAAAGACGTAGAAAATCAAGCCATTGGGATGAAGAAAGGACAAGTATTTTTAGTAGACTGGCCTCCAAGACATCCCAAGAGAGCAATAAGCCACCCTAGGGGACACTGCTGTGGACTTCAGATAAATGCTCCCAGATACACATCTCACTGTTGCTCCCTTATCTTGTCTGTCGAGCCCTCCAAGCCCACCTTAAACCCACTATCCCCAACTGTACACCATTACAATAGCCCTTATGGGTGAAGGGGGCACCTATATGTGGAGACAGTGGGTTTCTGGTGAGTTTTGCAGGACTCACAGTTTCCACCACAAGTGTAACAGGTAGGAGGAGGTATGGGCCTGGATCCACCTGTCTACAGTACACTGCACCCACCACTAGACTACTCCAGAGACCTGCATGCTGCTCTAATGGACCTGGCTGTAACATCTAAGGCTGTCAAAGAGGCTGGTGAGTACTATTTTTATTCACCTTTTGGGGGGGGGGGGGGGGGTTGGAGGTGGTCAATGATCCCTGGGGGCGGAAGGGGGGTCATCCCTGAATCCTTCCAGTGGTCATCTGGTCATTTAGGGCACCTTTTTGTATCTTATTCATTAGAAAATCAGGTCTAGACCAAAACATTGAAGTTTTCGCCCTAGATGTTTTGGTTTTGTTCTATTATGACTGTAAACTGTCCAAGTGTTAGGCACGCCCTATGCCCGCCCTAATCCTACCTTCAAAACACCCCCAACATACCCCCTTGTGATTTGGACACACTACAGACAAAATGCACAGAGAGACATCTACACAACAGGTTTCGAAAATACTGATTTGGACGTTTTGAGAAGAAATCCGTCCAAATGGTTTAGGACATTTTTGGACGTTTTTCTCTTTCGAAAATTAGCCCCATAGTAAGCTATGGAACTTTGTAAGTCTAAGTCCTTTGAAAGTGAGCCCCATAGGATCAGAAATATAAACATTTAACAGCACTGTAAAACAATCACATAATAGAAATGTGATAAATGTTAGCAGAATATGATTGATACCATAATAGAATGGCAGATGTTCCATAGCATTTCAGATAAAGCAGGCCCCTCATGACTCCAGTCCGATTTTACTGGACTTACATTTGTGACTAGCTTTTGAGAGCTCTACAACTTTTATCAGGTAAGTGCAGAATGAGCTGAGGATGTTATTGTCCACATACACAAGTGCTTTGCCATTAGAATAACACTATAGTACTATTTTGTTTTGAAAACTGTAGAGCTGTCAAATAAAAGAATGATGTGGGGGTTAAAGTGTTCATCTATAAAAGAAAAGCAAAGGCATGATTTCTTTTTTAAAACTCTTTACAGCACATAGTTCAAAATGTCTATTTTGAAAGCCATAAGGGACGTCATAATCGGACCAAGGTAGATGTTTGCAATATATGAAACTTGGAGGCTTAGGAACAGAAGGTCATATGAGGTTTTGATATGCTTATCGCAGACTACGTTTTGTGACCCCTGGTTCAAGAAACGTTTTATACATGTTGGCAGCTGTACAAAAAAGAAGACGGGATTGATACAAGGGACTAAGGGGGCCTTTTACTCTACTATACTATCAGAGTTTTCTATACTGCTATTTTCCAAATGAATTCAAAACAGTTAACAATTTAGAAGATACTCCAATATCAATGGAAGAATAATAAATAACCCTATAAATTCACCAGAAACTAAAAAAGAGTTAAAATTCAAACAAAATATAAAATTATTATTCAAATAAAAGCTTTTTTAGCATTTTCCTAAAAGAAAGATAAGATTTTACCCTTACTTCCAAAAGAAGCTTATTCCATAGTCTTTCCCCTACAAAAGAGCAAGTGGTCTCTAAGATAGATTTAAACAAAATCTTTTTTGGAAGAAAAACCCGACATCAGCATCCTTGAAAAACCCAAGGTTCTTTCCACCAATGAAAAAAACCAGCAGCTCAGTTAAACCTTCGGAATTCAAACCAGATAATGTCTTAAAAATCAAACAGAGAATTTTAAAATCAATTTGATTTCTTATTGTTAGCCAATGGAAATCTTGATAAATATGAGACACTCTATCGAATTGCCTAGCCCCACTAATTAATCTGATAGCAGTGTTTTACATCAGCTGCAACCGTTTTCGTTGTTTTGCTGAAATATAAGTATAAAGTGAGCTACAATAATCTAATTATGACAACAAGACAGCCTGAGCAACAGATCTAAAATCTTCTATCATTAATATAAATCTTATTGCACTTATTGCACAAAGCTTAAACAAGAATCTTCTACTAAGGTCATTGATCTGCTTCTCAAAAGACAAAGTTGAGTCTAATATTACACTCAATACTCTAGAATGATCCTCAATTTTTAATATCTCCCTAGAACATAAGGTAACAATTGTATTTGACAATCTAACTATTATCACCAAACCATACAATTTTCCTCTTCTGTTTATTCAATTTTAAAACAACAGCTCATAGCCCAATTATGTCAAAGAAATGTAATACTTGATGGAATCTAAAGTCCCTTCCAAATTAGGCAGTGCAGTACTCAATAAAAATATATCATCTGCATAAGATAGCTACACAATACCATCAGCCAAAAAATAGTTGCCCAAAGAACTCGAAAATACATTAAACAGAGAAGGCGAAAGCAGAGAACCCTAAGGAACTCCACAACCTAGGTTACAGCTTGAAGATCTTCCACCCCTTCCTTTAACACTATAAGATCTATTTTGTAAAAATTGTCCGAACCATCCAAGTACTCTTCCAGAAATTTAAGAAAAAGAATTGAATGAGCCACAGCGTCAAACACCGTAGATATACCGAATTGCAGCAAAAAAGCCTCCATTCCCATACCAACAATATGTCTTATTTTTGTAGTGATTTAGGGGATCTTTTACTAAAGTGTGCTAGTGTTTTTAGCTCATGCTAAAAATCAGCTGGTGCTAAATGCTGAGATGCCTATAGGAATATAATGGGCATCTCAGCGTTTAGCACCAGCTGATTTTTATCATGAGCTAAAATTAGAAAAGGTGCAGAGAAGGGCGATGAAGATGATAAAGGGGATGGGACGACTTCCCTATGAGGAAAGGCTAAAGCAGCTAGGGTTCTTCAGCTTGGAGAAAAGGCAGCTGAGGGAAGATATGATAGAGGTCTATAAAATAATGAGTGGAGTTGAACGGGTAGATGTGAAGCGTCTGTTCATGCTTTCCAAAAATACTAGGACTAGGGGGCATGCGATGAAGCTACAATGTGGTAAATTTAAAACGAATCGGAGAAAATGTTTCTTCACTCAACTTGTAATTAAACACTGGAATTCATTACCAGAGAATGTGGTAAAGGTGGTTAGCTTAGCAGAGTTTAAAAAAGGTTTGGACGGCTTCCTAAAGGAAAAGTCCATAGACCGTTATTAAATGGATTTGGGGAAAATCCACTATTTCTGGGATAAGCAGTATAAAATGTTTTGTACATTTTTTGGATCTTGCCAGGTATCTGTGACCTGGATTGGCCACTGTTGGATGCTGGGCTCGATGGACCTTTCCCAGTATGGCAATACTTATGTACTTACTTATGTACTTAAACGCTAGCGCACCTTAGTAAAAGACCCCCTATATCATATTATGCTCCCTCTGGGGTACGAATTCAGACCTTAGTCACTTAGGAATCCTTTTACTAAGCTGTGGTAAATGCACACCCTAAGATGTACTCAGGCATCCTGCTGTCAGTTCTTAATTTGTGCGCGCTACCCGCTTGTTAAAAAATAGTTTTATTTTTGCACGGAAGGGGCGTGTCTTGGGGCAGAGAGTGGGAGTTTCAATTAGCACATGCTGATTAGCACAGGAGTGCCGCTTGAGCCCTTACCGCGTATGAAATAGGTGTTGGTAAATGCTAACATGGTAATTTTATTTTTATTTTTTTTATTTATAGATTTTAATATTACATTCATATAACAAACATAAATGCTTGCCAATGTCTGCATTACAAAAGGAAAGGAAAATAAAATTAACCTAATAGGAAATTATCCATCAACTTTGTCCACAAATATTTAAATCCAGATACAAGGAAATACAAAAAAAACAAAAGAAGGTACCTCATAATCAATGGAGCGGTGGAGAGCAACAATCACTCGCAACCAATTTATACAGCTTTTTCTTAACTAGTGGGAGCAATCAAGGATACATCTCTTTCACATTCTTTAGATTTAATAAATTCCTGCAATTTGTTTGGGTCAAAGAAAACATAATTAATTGAATTTAGAGACACTAAACATCTGCAAGCAAATTTTAATACAAAAGATCCACCTAAGTTGAGAACTTTTGGTTTGAAGGCCAAAAATTCTTGCCTTCTTTTTTGCATGTCCCTGGATAAACATGGTAATTTTTTAATGGCCATGCACTAATTGCGACATTAGCACATGACCATTAAAGCAAAATAAAAAAAAGGAAAATTGGCCATTATATTGCTGTAGTAAAAATGGCCTTAGCACACGGGAAAAACCCATAAAGGCACTCTAGGTCACTTTATACCGCTACTTAGTAAAATGACCCCTAAGATGACCTTCTGCTAAAGTGTGTTAAGCACTTTGGACTAAATTCAATAAACGGCACCTAAAAAAATTGGTGCCAAAAAATAGCGCTTAATAGCATGATAGTGCTCAAAGAGCCCTTTTACAATGTGGCGATAAGCCCAATGTGGATTTGCCGCTCGCTGAAAAGGAAGTACCACCGGGTTACTGCAGAAGCCCGGTGGTAGTTCCCACCTCCACTGTGTTGTCACATCCGGCCGTGCTGCGGAAAGCAATTACATATGCAAATTTTTAAAACCACTAAGTACAATCAAGTTGGACAGCCTCTCCTCAGCTTTCCTTGTGGTTACAAGAATTTCTGCACCAGCGACTATACGCGTCTCTTGTCATTAGAGGTATGTTTTTGTTCTATTTATGAGAAAAGAAAACAACCACAAAAGTTTATGAACACTCAATCCCTACAAAAGCAGAAGGAGTAGGGGTAGGTTGTGGTTCCCAAACCACAAAGGAGACAAATGTTCAAATATGGTTCTTTATTGGGAAGCACCAAGTGTTGAGTCACTTTAGTGCTTTCCAATAAAGAACTTTTTTTGAACATACGTCTCCTTTGTAGTTTGGGAAGAGCCAACCTACCCTAGTCACTTGGTGCTTTCCAATAAAGAAATTGCCTCCATTAAGTGTAAATCTCATTCATACATATTCATTGTGGATTCATTGTGACTGACATGGGGTACTCCAGGTCTGGACTTTAAGGAATAGATGCATACCGAGTCCCCTGTTCTCGAACTGCCCTGCAGAAGGCTGCCTTTCTAGGTTAGCATTCTGCACTAATGGATAATATATAATCTCAACCCCAGTTGAAATAAAGTCATGACTTAGCTGTGAAATATTCATCATTAAGCATTACGACCATTTTCCTTGTGCTTAAAGGACTAAACTGAGGTACACTTAATGTCTCACCAGTGTAGAATTTTTAACAAAAAGAAAACCAGTATACCTCTGCTGTGCAGCCAAAAATATAAACACATTTAATAATTTTGTGGTGTCTGAAGTTAGCATTTTCACAAATAACGAGCAATGATATATGATCATGCTTTCCTTGCTAAGCACGGAAAACCTATTATTTCGCTATAACCTTGCAATGGCGTAGGTGTCACCTTACAGCAAGTTGCTTTCATTGGTAAAAGCCTTTTCTATTAGCAGGTCTGTTAATGCAGTGCTGTTAATCTTCTGCTCATTAAATTAGAGGGTCTCAGTTTTGTTCTCACCGAAGACAAATTTTGAACTTAATTAGCACAGAATTTGAAAGAATACAATAAAGAAAGCAAGCCAATCGTGTTTAGAAAAGCCAGGCGTGCCACCCATCCCCCCACCCTGAAATTCATAAGTGCACCAAGTAACCCTTGCACTTAACAAAACTTACCAACATAACAATGCATAATAACCAAACTATTGTGACATGATGTGGAGGAGTGGCCTAGTAGTTAGAGCACCAGTCTTGCAATCCAGATGTGGCTGGTTCAAATCCCACTGCTGCTCCTTGTGATCTTGGGCAAGTCACTTAACCCTCCATTGCCTTAGGTACAAACTTAGATTGTGAGCCCTCCTGGGACAGAGAAATATCCAGAGTACCTAAATGTAACTCACCTTGAGCTACTACTGAAAAAGGTGTGGGCAAAATCTAAATAAATATGATAAATAATAATGATGATATCCATGAAGTGTATCACCTCCCAGACATGTAATTATTCAACAACTCCCCACTTGCAATGTTTATTCTTCCTCAAAGCTCTCTTATCCTCTGCCTCTTTTTAAATATGCCCTTGCACCTGAAAAGAATTTGGAAAGCGTAGGGCGTGTGATATATCAGTTGATTAGCCATGCTTTTCTGCAGAGTCCTTTGGGGGCAAGTACTTTTTACCCAGGTCTTTCATGTCACATTCATCACTTCTGTAACTGCTAGATGTTTATAGCACTCTAAGCATGAATGGCGGCTTGAACTGCATCTAGGGACCCATTTACTAAGCTGCGTAAGCGTCTACATGCGCCCAACACGCGCCAAAATGGAGTTACCGCCCGGCTACCACGTGGTTCTTGCGGTAATTTCATTTTTGGTGCGCATCTGATACGCATGTCTGAAAAATAATTTTTATTTTTGGATGCACGTACTGGGTGTGCACCAAGTAGCATCTGACACGCGCAGGTCATTACCGCCTGGTTACCACATAACACTTTACCGCTAGTAAGTGTCTGACAGTAAGGTGTCACACCCAAAATGGACGCGCAGCAATTTTCATTTTGCCACACGTCCATTTTGGGCAAAAATGTTAAAAGAGGCATTTTTTACAGGTGTGCTGAAAATGATTCTGCTGACGCCCAAAACACACATCTACACTACCGCAAGGCCATTTTCAGCTTGCCTTTGTAAAATGGCCCCCTAGTGAATTACAGCTCTGCTAGGGATTTCCTTTCATTTAAAACCAACATGGGGATATCAGCATTTGTGCTTTGTTTTCTTTTATGAAATGATATTTTAAAAACCCATGACATTTCACGTAGTGTCATTTCGTTTTGCTTATCTAGCACAGTGTGAAATGATTTCAATGCCCAGTAAATGGGTTTAACACATACTAAATAACAAACAAAATGAAAAACAGAACTGAGCATTTTCTTCATGGGCATCGCTATAATTTGAAGTGCTTGGGAGGGGGCAGTTAAGAAAGTAGAGAATTTATTATTAATCATACGAAAGGCAATTCTAGAGCATCACTTATATGCTAACTGGGATTCTGTAACATGCGTGGGCAGTCCCTGTTGTGTGTATGTGGAAGGGAGTGTACACAAGAGCTGAGATTGGACAGGCAATGGGCAGGTCTCCCAGATGTGTACACAAAAGCTGAGATTGGACAGGCAATGGGCAGGTCTCCCAGATGTGTACACAAGAGTTGAGTTTGGGCAGGTCTCCCAGATGTGTACACAAGAACTGAGATTGGACAGACAATGGGCAGGTCTCCCAGATGTGTACACAAGAGCTGAGATTGGACAGGCAATGGGCGCGTCTCCCAGATGTGTACACAAGAGCTGAGATTGGACAGGCAATGGGCAGGTCTCCCAGATGTGTACACAAAAGCTGAGACTGGACAGGCAATGGGCAGGTCTCCGAGATGTGTACACAAGAGTTGAGTTTGGGCAGGTCTCCCAGATGTGTACACAAAAGCTGAGATTGGACAGGCAATGGGCAGGTCTCCCAGATGTGTACAGAAAACCTGAGATTGGACAGGCAGTGGGCAGGTCTCCCAGATGTGTAAACGAGCGGAGATTGAGCAGGCAATGGGTGGGTCTCCCAGATGTGCATGTAACTTACATGTATGCCTGTATTCTATGTATCTGCATAACATGCCCTTATAGAATACTGATTAGCACCATAGAATTTAGTCCTTCAGTTGTGGTACCCTGTTGGGCCCTCTTTACAGAAATCCACCACAGTCTTCTTTTTAACTCCTTTTCTTTCGAGTTGTCTTTGTCTTGCCTGTCATCTTACCTGAGAAGCTAGGACAGCTAGGAAAACCTTGCTGGGCACATCCTCAGCTCCCCTAACTGGTCTGCAGAGATAGTCATCATTTCTCCCTCCACTGACCCTGAGTTCACCCATCCTACTAGTCTTGACTGTTGGGTACCCGAGCCCTGATCCCCTGTACCACATGTGCTATGGCCTAAAGCCAAGGAATCTCTCCAGCATTTTATATTTTCATTAAAAAATTTACTCTTTTGCAAGTCTGTCGCATTATCCAACTTAAGTAGTCTGTGACTGTGAGAGGTGCAATAGTAAAATAAGCCTCAGACAGTGACAGTTATCTATCTCAGGCAATTAGATGACAATTCTATAATATAGGCCACTGCTTTTCGATCCAGTCCTCAGGGTGCATGCAGCCAGTTGGGTTTTCAGGATATCCACATGTATATGCATGAGATAGATTTTGTTGCATATACTTGGTATGCAAATCTATTTCATGAATATTCATTGTGAATATCCTGAAACCCCGATAGGTGGGGTGTGCCCTGTGGACTGGATTGTGAAGGACGGACATAGGCACTAATATTTATGCAGTCATCCTTTTTATTGTCCTGGAAATTTCTTCCCTCTCTTTTGGGCTTCCAGCTCAATCAGAACTGGTCTTCACTGGGCCTCTGGCACCATGAACTTCTTTTGCAGAAATTTGCATGTTGTTGCAAGATAGCCAGGCCAGCTGCTAACTGAAGGTTAAAATCTAGTTTTGAAGTACATTTTCTTGTTGATCAGTGCTCACTAGCTCATAGGAACCAGCTCTGTGGGTGCTTGAGCACCCCCAGCATTGATCAAACTTCTTGAGAACGTCCAAGAAGGGCTAATTTCCATTGAGTTTAGCATCGTCAATCACTTTGAAAAGTTGACTGCTATGCACCACCTATGTTAAGGAACACGTATCTAGCAGACAACAGTACCACAGCAGGC
Source organism: Microcaecilia unicolor (assembly GCF_901765095.1). Lineage (NCBI taxonomy): Eukaryota > Metazoa > Chordata > Amphibia > Gymnophiona > Siphonopidae > Microcaecilia > Microcaecilia unicolor. The sequence goes on along the minus strand of NC_044038.1, from coordinate 175,595,658 downwards.
CAGATGGGAAGTGGGAAGAAGTGGGCATAAGAGCATTGAACGATCCCTCCGCCTCCATTCATCTACTGCCTGTTACTATGGGTACAGGAGGGGGATGAGTTGCATTCATTGCTAGTAGGATAGACTACTGTAATTCATTATTAGATGGTTTGAGTTAAGTGAGTTTAAAATGTTTACAATTGGCACAAAATACTGCTGCAAGATTGCTATTAGGAGCTAAAAATATCAGATTATATTGCTCCAAAACTGTATGACATACACTGATTGCCTGTTGAAAAATTAGACAGAATTCAAGATGTTATGTCTTGTTTTTAAAGCATTGAATTTGAAAGGTCCTGAGTACTTATTTAAGAAGTTAATCAGGTACTTCCTTTACATGATCTAAGGCCCTCTCAAAAAGGTTTGCTCAAATTGCCCAGTTTGGACATTGTTACACTAACTTTGACTTTTTCTTACAGTGGACCAGCTTTATGGAGCTCATGGTTCCATTGTTTTTCTGACTGTTCTTCATATTATGGCTTTCATAAAGTAATGAAGACTGTTTTTTATTTCAGCAACATGTAAGTCCTTCAGGGAGCTTCTCTTACATATTTCACGATATCTATGATCTGTGAGGCTATGCAATGGAAGAAGATGACTTGTGAAAGAAGAAGGACTAAAAAGGGGATTGTGAGACTAAAAGATACAGCGAACCGCTATGTAGATAATGATGAAGAAAAAGCCAATTTACTAAATAGCTACTTTTGTTCGGTTTTCACTGAAGAAAATCCTGGAGAAGGACCACGAGGGACTGGCAAAAGTACACCTGAGAATGAAATGGATATAGCACCGTTCACAGAAGAGAGTGTGTATCAACAACTTGGAAAGCTAAAGGTGGACAAAGCCATGAGACCGGATGGGATCCACCCCAGAATATTGAGGGAGCTCAGAGAGGTCCTGGCGGGTCCTCTTAAAGATTTGTTTAATAAATCCTTGGAGACGGGAGAGGTTCCGAGGGACTGGAGAATGGCGGAGGTGGTACCTCTTCACAAAAGTGGTGATAGGGAAGAAGCTGGAAACTACAGGCCGGTAAGCCTCACTTCGGTTATTGGAAAAGTAATGGAAGCCATGCTGAAGGAAAGGATAGTGAATTTCCTAGAAGCCAACAAGCTGCAAGATCCGAGACAACATGGTTTTACCAGAGGGAAATCGTGCCAAACGAATCTCATTGAATTCTTTGATTGGGTAACTGGAGAATTGAATCATAGACGTGCTATAGACGTAATCTACTTAGATTTTAGCAAAGCTTTTGACATGGTTCCTCACAGGAGGCTCTTAAATAAACTAGATGGGCTGAAGATAGCTCCCGAAGTGGTGAACTGGATTAGGAACTGGTTGACGGACAGACGACAGAGGGTGGTGGTAAATGGAGTTCGCTCGGAGGAGGGAAAGGTGAGTAGCGGAGTGCCTCAGGGATCGGTGCTGGAGCCGATTCTGTTCAATATATTTGTGAGTGACATTGCCGAAGGGTTAGAAGGTAAAGTTTGCCTATTTGCGGATGATACTAAGATTTGCAACAGAGTGGACGCCCGGGAGGGAGTGGAAAGCATGAAAAGGGATCTGAGGAAGCTAGAAGAATGGTCTGAGGTTTGGCAATTAAAATTCAATGCGAAGAAATGCAAAGTGATGCATTTAGGGAGTAGAAACCCACGAGAGACATATGTGTTAGGCGGGGAGAGTCTGATAAGTACTGAGGGGGAGAGGGATCTTGGGGTGATAGTATCCGAGGATCTGAAGGCGACGAAACAGTGTGACAGGGCGGTGGCCGTAGCGAGAAGGTTGCTAGGCTGTATAAAGAGAGGTGTGATCAGCAGAAGAAAGGAAGTGTTGATGCCCCTGTACAAGTCGTTGGTAAGGCCCCACCTGGAGTATTGTGTTCAGTTTTGGAGGCCGTACCTTGTGAAGGATGTTAAAAAAATGGAAGCGGTGCAAAGAAAAGCTACGAGAATGGTATGGCATTTGCGTTCCAAGACGTATGACCAAAGACTTGCTGACCTGAACATGTATACCCTGGAGGAAAGGAGGAACAGGGGTGATATGATACAGACGTTCAAATACTTGAAAGGTATTAATCCGCAAAAAAATCTTTTCCGGAGATGGGAAGGCGGTAGAACGAGAGGACATGAAATGAGATTGAAGGGGGCAGACTCAAAAAAGATGTCAGGAAGTATTTTTTCACGGAGAGGGTGGTGGATGCTTGGAATGCCCTCCCGCGGGAGGTGGTGGAGATGAAAACGGTAACGGAATTCAAACATGCGTGGGATATGCATAAAGGAATCCTGTGCAGCAGGAATGGATCCTCAGAAGCTTAGCTGAAATTGGGTGGCGGAGCAGGTGGGGGGAAGAGGGGTTGGTGGTTGGGAGGCTAGGATAGGGGAGGGCAGACTTATATGGTCTGTACCAGAGCCGGTGATGGGAGACGGGACTGGTGGTTGGGAGGCGGGAAATACTACTGGGCAGACTTATACGGTCTGTGCCCAGAAAAAGACAGGTACAAATTCAAGATATGAGTTTATCTTGGGCAGACTAGATGGACCATGCAGGTCTTTTTCTGCCGTCATCTACTATGTTACTATGTTACTATGTTCCATTTGGGGGGATGTTTTTCCCCCTTTGCAGAAGCCCTTGTGTTGTAGCACCTCATTTGCTCTTGGTCTCTGGTGACAGAGGAGACATATTTAATCCATGGCATGCAGTCATGCTTACAAGACAATACATGAATACAAGAAACCTGAACGATGCCTGGCAGAGGGAAGGAGTTTAAGTGGATCAAGTAACAAGAGTTCACTTAAGGACACGTGAAGTTTCTTTGTAAAAACTTTCCAGTGTTTCCAAGATGTTTGAGAGCATTAGATAGCGATGAGAAATGAGCCTATGCAGGTCTTCTCTTCACAGGATACCTGTGGTTGAAAGGACGTTGCTGTACGTCTTTCTCTAGGCAGACTAATTTGCCTAGTTATTTCTTCTGTGTAAATAATGAACTGACCTACCAAACTGAACAGCCAGTGCTCCCTTGCTTTATTTTGCCAACTTGGCTTCCAGGTATTCAAACCAAAATATGTCACTGCCATGTGATAACTTGGTATGTTCTGGAACTGGAGTCGGGGGTGGGGGCAGGTATAGCTCTATTTTCAACGTTAAAATGCAATTTCATGCTTAAATAGGTAGGAGTATATTTGTGTGTGATCTAACATACACAAGTAGGTAATGCAGTGCACACCAGGAAGTGATCTGTGAGAAAGTTGTTGTACAGTTGTAACATGGCAGGAAATATTAAGGGGCTCTGGGTAGTGACATGCCACCAATTTCTTATTAAATGGAGGGTTTTTTGCCACTTCTCTCCACCCCCTCCCCCCACTCCAGACCTTTTTGATTTCATTTTTAAAAATTCTAAGAAGGGGACCCCAGGAGTTCTCTCCAGCAGACCACTGGTTCTGGGTAGGGTTACCATATGGCTCCAGAAAAAGGAGGACGGATTGAGCCAGCCGGGTTTTACTTCCATTGCTTTCCATTGAAAGCAATGGAAGTAAAACCTGGCTGGCTCAATCCGTCCTCCTTTTTCTGGAGCCATATGGGAACCCTAGTTCTGGGAGAAAGCAATGCCCATATCAAAATACCACAATCAATAGTTAAACTGCAGTCTGATATTCTGATATCTGGCAGGGGTTTTCTTGATGAACATATTAGATACCAGATAGAAGGAATTTCATTATGACTCTTCAGTAGAGCCAAACTAATTGCCATGAAGTGGTGGCTGCTCTGGTAGAGACTGGGAGCGCCAGGTAGGTGTAGTCTAATGGTTAGTGCAGTGGTCTGAGAGCCTGGGAAATTGGGTTCAATTCCCATTGCAGTTTCCTGTGTCTCTGGGCAAGTCACTTCAGGGCCATTTTACTAAGATGTGTAGGCACTTATGCACACAGTGGCATACCGAGGGCAGGGCGGTGAGGGCAGTCTGCTCCAGGTGCATGCTGCTGGAGGGGTGCAGAAAGAAGCCGTGCAGCTGTCGGTTGTTCCAGGGCAGAGAGAGCAGGAAACCAGTGGAACCGACAGCCATGCAGCTGCTCCCAGCAGGTAAGAATGCACCCAGGGGGGGAATGGGTGCCGCTGCACCCGGTGGGGGGGGGTGCAGCGGTGATCCGCCCTCGGTGGCAGCCGACCAAGGATGGCCACTGTATGCACATACAATGTGCATCAAATTAGAACTACCGCTCATCTACCACACGCCGCAGGTAGTCATTCTAATTTCTATACGCGTCCAAAACGCGCAGCAGAAAATAATTTCTATTTTCTACCATGTGGCGCTATCCGGGCGGTAATCGGCAGTGTACCCACGTTAACGATTACCACCAAGTTAACGTGTGAGACCTTACCGCTAAGTCAATGGGTGGCAGTAAGGTCTCAGGCCCAAAATGGACACGCGTTGATTTTTATTTTGCCGAACATCCATTTTTGGCAAAAAAAAAATAAGGACTTTTTTTTGTAGGCACGCTGAAAAATGGACCTGTGCGTGTCCAATACATGCGTCTACACCAGCGCAGGCCATTTTTCAGCACACCTTAGTAAAAGGACCCCTTAACCCGTCATTGCTCCAAGTACAAACACTTACACAGTGAAGTCCACTAGGGGCAAAGAAAGAACCTGTATATAATATGTACAGCACTGCATATATCTAGTGGCACTACAGAAATGATTAGCAGTAGGTATGAAAATGGTGGGATTCACCGTGCAAAATGTTGACACATATTACATAACTGAGCAGTTAATTTGCAAAGGCTCCCCGGACAGTGGGTGAATCTGTAGCATGCACTTGTCTCTAACAGTGCTTTATAGCAGGTTCCTTTCACTACAGAAAGAATATATTTTAAATAAGAGAGATGATTTTTTTTCTCTTCCTGCTTGAAGGAAAAATTGCATCAAGAACTGACAACTGGAAGGAATCTAAAATTATGCAAGGAAGCTAGATGTCGCCAAATTGATGAGATAACTGTAGGCTATCAAAATATGAGACAGAGGAGAGAACACCCTCCTCTGCCTCAGTTCAAGGAAGCGATGACATCTGAATAGTCCATCAAGGTGCCAACTTTAATAATAGTGAGAGATAACTTGCCAACTTTCAACAAATTGGAAATTGGAATACTATTAACTCAAATGGAGGGTGTAGTAGCAAAATGCATCGCTGTAAATAAACTCCACTCAGCACAACTCGGCAGAGCTCAGCTATACCTCAGAAAACAATGATTTCACTATTGCAAAACAATGGAATAGATTATTTTCTTGGAAAGTGATGTATTCGGCTGTAGCAGATTTTAATTTCTGAAAGCACCGTATAGTGGGGGGGGGGGGGGGTAATTTTATAATGTCTAACATTAGTGAGAAGGGCGTGTGTGCATTTTGCTATGTGGGCTTTGATAGATTTTCAAAGTAGAGTCACTTACTTACTTTCATTTAGAAAATCATCACTATTCTGCCAGTTATTGCCTTTTTCTGGTGTAATAGGATCAGTGGGACTGCTAAAATGTCTTCAAAGATGACGTGCGGCATTTTCGATAGGACATCTAAGTCCAACTTTGGATATTTTGTGCAAAACAGCCAAAATCCGAATAGGAAAGAATAGGCACAGTTCATTACAGAATAATCTTAGCAAATTGTCCATGTAAATTCTAAAAATTGCCATTTATTGCTCTCTATTGCTTGTTAAGTGCTGTTATTAATGCTGATTAGCTTGTTAAACCAATTGTTATGCACGTCGTTACAGAATATGCCTGGATTTCAGTGCAGATCGCTAGCGCTATATAGAATTCAGCAGTTAGTGCTACACAACCTTTGTAGATTAGCACTTAGTGAGAATTTCTGCGCCAAACTTTGGGTATGAGAAATTACGCCTGCTGAATAAATCCTGATGCCCAAATGGTGGCAGCTGGGCAGATAAATCCAAACATTCAATAACATCGCACCTAAATTCTGAAAATGCCCCTGACTTGCCCATGCCCCTTTCATGGCCACGCCCCCTTTTGGGTTGTGCGCCATGAAATTTATGCACCCATGTTTCAGAATAGGACAAAGGTCAAAAGTGCACATACTTCCCAATTACTGCCAATTAAGTGCTAACTCCAATAATTTATTGCTAACACCTGATTGAGTAATTAGTTTACTTGTGCATCCAGGATCCATGTCCAAATTTGGGTGCATAACTTTGGTGACCTATATAGAATCCAGGGGAATTTGTGCTGCCAAAAATCCAGTATCTGATGGCATCAGCATTCTCAAGGTGCCATTGAGCAACCCTGAAAGGAGTAGGCCTTGTGGTTAAAGCAACAGGACAGCAACCAGTGAAGCTCAGGATTCAAATCCCACTGCTGCTCCTTGTGGTCTTGGGTAAGTCACTTAGGGGTCCTATTACTAAGCTGCTGGACAAAGGGCCCTGCGGTAGTGGCGGGAGCCATTTTTTCCCCATGCCAGGTCCCTTTTAACCACAGTGGATAAAACGCCCCTAAAAAAATGGCCATGTGGTAAGATTACTCTTACCGTGTGGCCATGCAAGGGGGAGAACTTACCGCCACCCACTGAGGGGTGGTAAAGAAGTAACCTGGGAGTAACCAGGCAGCGCGTGGAGATACCAGGTTACTGCCAGGTTAGCACCACGCTATAAAAAATTGTTTCCCGCAGCCAGTGGGAGTTGCGAGTTAGCAATTTGGTAAGCCTGCGTTGGGTTTACCGACACTTTGCAAAAGGACCCCTCAACCCTCTAAGCCCTCCAAAGACAGAGAAATAGCTATTGCACCTGAGTCTAATGTACCTACTGAAAAAGGTGAGAGCTAAATTCAAGCAAATAAAGATCAAATCTAAATTTATAAAAGAGAAATGTGGAAAAGAAGAAGCCCAGCTATTATTTCTGGAGGTGAGGGGATTGTAAATTACATGTAAGGCTATCATTTTTGTTCTAATTCTGAACTTTAGGCAACAGTGACAAAAGTTAAATATTGTTTAGAGATCACAGAAGGGCCTCAGAAGTCTGACGAGCTGATTCCAGACCACATTTCTAACAGGTTTTATTTCCAAGCTTTTTTTTTTATTTGGTCCATAAAACAAGGTTCTGATTGGGTTGGAAGAAGCAGGAGAAAAAGGGCCCTGTCAAAAAATAAATAACAAGAAAAAGAAAATGAGCAGTTTGAGCCCCATTTTTCAAACTTTTATTGCCAACAGAATGGAGAAAGATCATCTGATCATAGTTGCCTTTATGGCCATTGTTAATTTCTCACCTTATAAAAGGAACCTAAATTTCCTGCAATTCCTTTTTTATTGTGAAGGGTATAGACTTGCCATACGATGTTAGGAACTAGTCTTTGAGTGCCCCCCATGTCCTTGTCAGCCCCCTTCTCCCTTTAGCCATGTCCTACCATCTTCAATGGTCCTTGTCTTTGGAGTCTAACAATGTAGCCGTTCTTGGAATGCCTGACTGGATACCTGCTGCTTCATAAAGCACGTTTTCAAGTAATTTTTGTTGGATATGATTAGAAATAATCAGACTGGTCTAGCATGCCATTGTACATCACAGAAAAGAAAAGCAATGAACTTTAGACCCTAACTTTTAAGACACACAAAAGATAACTTCAAAAGGGCCTTTCTTTCATCTGGTGAGGCAGAATTGATCAATATAATCTATTTGCAGAGGACAATGGAATGAACGTCCTCCTACATCAGGACACTTCAGGGACCTAATTGTCAGTAAATGGTGGTGGAAAGTCTGTCAACCTTTTTTTGTGCATCTCCACTGAAGAGGAGAAAAGTTCAGCTTCTAAGATACCTTGTTCTAGTGCAAATGTAATGGCAGTGAGGCCTGTGGAATGTCTGGAGCGGCTTGTGCTTAAATGCTTCAAAGTGTAGCTGTGCTGTTCATCAGCTGATTTCACTCCAGAACTTACATAGCAATCACATTCCTTTCTTGAACAGATTATAAAAAGATTACCTGCTGCAACCACAGTTCCTTTCCTTTTCTACTGTATACACCAGCTTTTGTCCCAAAAAGTGGGCCAGAGTGGTTTGCATCAGAAAATGCAATACACTACATAAATCATAACAAGTACAACGATAAAACTGAAAACCCGATCACTGCCCTTTCTAGGTTGTGGAATGGAAGCCGTCTTTCTGTGTATGAGTGCTTCTTGGGGGATTTTGCCACCACTTTGTAGCTCTTACACAGTCCCAGAATGATATCTATCTGCAAATAATGGGCACTGCGATGGGCACCAGGACAGCACCCCAATATGCCAACCTTTTTATGGCTGAGCTGGAAGAGACATTTCTGAATACACACCAGACCAAACCTCTAAAATACTACCGGTACATCGATGACATTTTTATGATTTGGACGGAGGGTGAAGAAACTCTGAAACAATTTTATTCTGCATTCAATACATACCATCCTACAATCAGATTCAAAATTGACTACTCCCCAGAAAAAGTCAATTTTTTGGACACCACGGTCTCAATCAGTGATGGCTGTATACAAACATCTATATACAAGAACCCACAGACAGATGCAGCTACCTCCACAACTCCAGCTTCCATCCTTCACATACAAAAAGATCCATCATTTACAGCCAAGCCACAAGATACCACCATATCTGTTCTGACCCAGGGGACAGAGACAGACACCTTAAAAGCCTGACTGAATCCTTCAAACAGAAGGGCTACAACCCCAAAATAATCTCCAAGAATATTGCCTCCTCCCTCAAAACACCCAGGGAGAATCTGCTACAGTACAAAAAGAAAAAATCCACAGACAGAATCCCGCTTGTAGTGACATACAATCCAGAGCTGGAAAAACTGAGGAAAATCATAAGAGATCTACAACCTATACTCCAGGAGGATGAATTACTGAAAGAGATATTCCCATCCCCACCAGTACTGGCCTTCCGACAGCCACCCAATTTAAAACACAAGCTAATCAGAAGTAAACTTCCATCACAGACTGAAAAGGAACAGAAGGGCACACTTCCCTGTAATTTATCCAGTTGCAAACTATGCCAAAATATTTCACAGGACCCCAAAGTCATCCACAAAGGAAAGATATTCAACATAAAGGGATCTTTCACTTGCTCATCTTCCATGTGGTATATATCATTCAGTGTAAAAAATGTAATGAAGGATGCTATATTGGAGAAACAGGCCAGATGCTTAAGACAAGATTCAATTTACATAGACATCACATGAACAATACTGGTGCCAGCAGGGTTCCCACGCCTGTTGGTCAACATTTTACAGGACCAGGACACTGTACCAGTGACTTCACAGTGAGAATCCTCAAAGGTAACTTTAAAACCATACAAGAACGTAAGACCTTTGAAGTCAGAATGATTGAATATTTTAACACCCAACAGAAAGGACTTAACAAGGATCTGGGGTTCCTAGCCCATTATAAACCATAAAGCTGTATGTCTCTGTTGATCACCCCTCCCCTCACCTATCCACACCCATCCTGTTAGAATATCAATGATATGCTTTGATGTCCCCATGCATACTTCCTACCCACCCCCCTCCTCCCACCCTGTCAGACTGTCATAGTAATGCTTGAATGTTTTCACTTATATACACTGTCAGCTAGCACATTTGCTTATTTCCGATCTGAGGAAGAAGGGCAACCTTCGAAAGCTAATCAAGAAATGTATTAAGTTATGTCCAATAAAAAAGGTATCATCTTATTTTATTTTCCATATTTTATTTTGTTTGATTTCTATTGATAACAGTCCCAGAAAGAATCCACTTTCAGTTCAGATTAACAGTCTTCAGAATTAGAACCCCTGGGGGGGAGGGGGGGGGCACATGTAAGCACATGACTCTGGTCAGTACATGATATTGTGCACTCAGCACTTAATACTCAAGCCCATCCCACCCATCAGGACAACCTGGAGCTGTAGCTGCCCTGCTAGACTTTTCCCCAGCTGCCAGACTGGATCTAAGACTGGACTTCGCTGTCCATCCTTTGTCTCAGAAATATGGTTCCACTCACCCACCTCTGAACCGAACAGGTTGTTTCCCTGTTCCACTGGCTGGGGAGGTAGGGGTGTTCTCTATCTCTCTCTCTTCCTCCCCTGGACCCTCTCCTTTTCGGCCTCTGCTCCCCAGCAGAGGTCAACTTAAAGTAGCAGCCCCTGCTTCTGATGCCGGGCAGGATACCCCCACCTCCACAGGTCCTGGCAGGAGTTTGGGTAACACAAGACAGGCAGTTTTATTCCCATCAGCTCCATCCCTCAAGTATACCATCCATCAATCATAAAACATCATAATTTTACACAACACCAACAATATATTGCAACATAGGACATGTTAACCTCGCCCCTTACAGTTAACAGCATTGATCTCCACTGGGCCTTCCCCCCTAGCAGACTGTCACTCCCAATCACTCTTCCTGCCTGTCCTCTATTAATCCCCTGGGGGAAACACACCCAGTAGTACCCTCTCTCATTACCAGTTTCCTCAAGGGATTACATTAAGAGAGTTTGGCTTGCAATGCAAGTGACAAAGAATTCCATAGCGTTGGACCAAGGAAGAAGAATGCTGAATGACAAGTTGAATCTAGATGCACCTTGGGCATTAAAAGAAGGGATAACAGGAGTTCAGTGAAAGAATGCAAATGAAGAGCAGGACCTCTAGTATAATGCAGGCTCACAAGCTGCATCATCCATTAGCCACAGTAGCCAGCAATCATCAAGACTTTTGTACTGCAAGTTGCTGACTCCCTTGGTAAATCAAGGTACAGTAAAAGCTTGTCTTTTACCACCACTTAATAGCATCTCCCCTTATTCTCTTAAAGGATGATGTACTAACCTGTAGGATTTCCCTGTGGTTAGTGGCCTCTTTGTGGGTAATTTGTTATAGGTGCATTATCCCCTTAGAAAACCTTTGTAGTAGAGCAAGAAAGATAAGTAACAATCTGGTTAATTTTAGAACATTGACTTTTTCAACCAGGCTTTTCTGGTTATCTTGAAATGAAAAACATTTTCAACATGTCATCTTAATGAGTTATCCCTGTTCTTCACCTCTAGAATAACCTATAAATAAGGATGAACCGGTCAGGACATTCCACAGCAGTGATACCTGCTGGACAGATTTAGGTTATATGCCTACCAGGTTTCAGATGGAGCCATGATCTGTGAATCCAAGCCAAGGGCCATTGATTTAATGGTAATGTTGGTTTAGATCCTTCACTGGGAAACTATTTCCAAAGTCACTAGGGTCAGACGTTGAAACTGAGTCAACTATTAGTACTAAATGCCAGTGTGAAAATGTCAAATTATTGTGCTCCTTTTCAAAGCACATAGACTCATTTTGAAAGCGCTATGGAACTTTGCAAGTCTATGTGCTTTGTAAATGACTCTTCACATATGTAATACACTTATGCTTCAAAGTCATATAGGCCAATATTCAAAAGAATCATTGTGTGTAGCACCCACTAAACATTGCAGTCCTTTTGAATATTGGCCTCTATGGGTTTGAAGGATAAGTCCATTACATATAAATATATATATGTATATTATGCTATACCATAATACTAATCAGACCTTAAACTTCTATATCATACTACTGGATGGCAGCCATCTTAGTAAGAAAACTGGAAAATAAATAAACAAAGGAGCCAAACACCACGATTTGGGTTTCTGCCAGGTACTTGTGACCTGGATTGGCCACTGTTTGGAAACAGGATACTGGGCTAGATGGACCATTGATCTGACTCAGGATGGCTGCTCTTATGTTCTCATTTAATGCTCCATAGAGGCAGACCAGGCACAGTCTAGATCAATTTGAAACTTCATTATTCTGTGTCTGTCACTAAAGATCACATAACCATCTTTAATAAGACTTGAGGGAGATGAACAAGTACAGTGTAGTAAGTGAAAATGTTCCTAATTAAAATAAATATGATTAAAGTAATTATAATTACTAAATTCAAGTGGTGAATTTTCAACTCATCTAAGCAATACTCATTATTGACTTCTTTAGCAATCAGCCGTATTTCAGTGTCAAACGTAAACTACAGCCTAAACTCAAACACACAAATTTGTATTGTCCTTTTTGCTGGGGTTATTTTACCTCCTATAATATGGCTTATGGGGTGCACCCAGAGTTCATCTCAAGCTGCAATAAAGAATTTAAATAGTAATGAGCTGCTTTACATGAATTGCATGTTTTGCACCTCATATTCCCATGATTCAGTGGAGGAGTGGCCTAGTGGTTAGGGTGGTGGACTTTGGTCCTGAGGAACTGAGTTCAATTCCCATTTCAGGCACAGGCAGCTCCTTATGACTCTGGGCAAGTCACTTAACCCTCCATTGCCCCATGTAAGCCACATTGAGCCTGCCATGAGTGGGAAAGCGAGGGGTACAAATGTAACTAAAATAAATTACTATGTATCATGGGGTAACCTAACTAACGTGCAGTTAGGGCACTGAAACCAGATTAGGGCTCTTTAACATGTGTTATGGGGTAAATAACATGGGTTAGTGCCCTAACAACAGCTTGAAAACTACCCCTTTCTCATGCAAAGCCCTATTGTGGAGGAGTGGCCTAGTGGTTAGGGTGGTGGACTTTGGTCCTGGGGAACTGAGGAACTGAGTTTGATTCCCACTTCAGGCACAGGCAGCTCCTTGTGACTCTGGGCAAGTCACTTAACCCTCCATTGCCCCATGTAAGCCGCATTGAGCCTGCCATGAGTGGGAAAGCGCGGGGTACAAATGTAATAAAATAAATAAAATAAAAATTCACAAAATATATGCAGGTTAAAACTTCATTTTTACCATTTTTTGCTTAAACTAAATATACCCTCAGTTTTGCATTTAGCAATCATAAATTCATGAATCTCTATGCCGCCTTTAATGTTACATTATTATACAGCATAAGAGGTAAAGTAGAGAATCCAGGTCACATCAGTTTAATGTTTAATGTCCTAAGAACTTTTAGACTTGTAATGACGCAGTAATGGATTCTGAATGGGCCTTTAGTGCTCTTGCTAAGTAATCTTGTATACTGATGGTTACCTCTGAAAATCTCCCTAATATATTATAGAATTAAACATCTCTGTCCTTCTAGATGCTTTTGCTGAGAGAATGAACCGATTGGGTTCTACAGACGTACGTCTTTCTCTCTCCTCTCTGACTTCCAGATTTTTAACCTGGAATAAACTTCTCACATAATCTGGGCTCTCTGGTTGAGAGTATGTCTGATCATGGCCTGAGCAGGAAAAACAGAACCCAAGATGAAGAATCCATGAGCAATAACGTGAGAACGATTCCTACTTAATAAACATAAGCATAAACATTCAAAACCTCAATATGAAATAACCCTAAGATCAAAGAGAAAAGATATAGATGGAATTCAGGCCTTCAATTTTCACAAAATAATGAGGCAGCAGAAATTCATATGCCTATGGTATTATTTGAAAGAGCTAAAAAGAATACCCAAGAAACTCCAAGCCACTCTCTTTTTGTAGAATCAAGCTTTTGCTACAGCGCTTTCAGGGTCTTGAGCAAAAAATGTGTGTGTGTGTGGGGGGGGGGGGGGGGGGGTTCCTTTGTTCAGGTACACAGGGAGTTGCAGACCACTGAAATTCCGAATCGAGAGCTCCTGATATGGATCAGACCTGAATTATGTTTTATGGTTGATTCAGTGCTTCCTTCACCTGAGACCACACAGTGCTGTACCTGAGTGCTACACGCTTAAACACAACCAGGAAGCATTGCAGTGATAGCAGTGATGGGTTGTCATTTTAAAATTACAGGGAAATAACACTGGTATTTGTCATTCTTTGTTCTTTCCCATTTGTAATGCCACTATCTGGATAGCGGCAGGAGCTGAATATCCAGAAAAGGCAGTATTTATTTATTTATTTAAAATATTTATTAGCTGCACAATCCCATAGTACTTGGTGGCAAACAAATTATCATCTAATATAATAATTTGCTCCTGCAACGTTCCAATATCTCTCACTGCGTTCGTAACCATCTCCTGACATCACTTTACCTCCCTCCCCTCCCGTCGTCCGAGTTCCACGGGCCGCAATGGCCCTACTGCAATTCGAGTTCCATGCCCCCCTCCTTCGATGTCCGCGCCCTCCCTCTCCTCCCATTTCCGCCGGCTAGCGCCTCCCTCCCTCTGTGTCTGTGGCCTACGAGTGCAAGGAGGACGTGTGCTGTTTAAAAAGTTTTACCTCCTGCTCGGCCGCCAACACTGAAGTGCAGCAAGTACAGATGCCGCTTCAGAAAGGCTGTGGTTTCAGCTGTTCCTGTGGTCCCGCCTTTCCGCAAACAGGAAATGAGGGCGGGACCAGAGGAACGGCTGAAACCACAGCCTGTCTGAAGCAGCGTCTGTACTTGCTGCACTTCAGTGTTGGCGGCCGAGCAGGAGGTAAAACTTTTCAAACAGCTCACGTCCTCCTTGCACTCGCAGGCCACAGACACAGAGGGAGGAAGGTGCTGGGCGGCAGAAATCGGAGGAGAAGGGGGCGTGGATAGAGGGGGGGTCCTGAGATGAGAGAGAGGGAGGAGGGGTGGGGTCCTGAGATGAGAGAGAGAGAGGAGGGAGGGGGTCCTGAGATGAGAGAGGGTGGGGGGTCCTGAGATGAGAGAGAGGGGGAGGGGGGAGGAGGAAGGGAGGAGGGGGGTCAAAGGAGGAGGCGGGTTGGGAGGGGAGGAGGGGGAGGAGGGAGAAGGGAGGGGGAGGAGGGAGGGAGAAGAGGGGGTGGGGGAGGGAGGAGGGGGTGATGGGGAGGGGGAGAAGGGAGGGCAGAGAGGTGTGATGAGAGGGGGGAGGGGGGAAACGGGGGGAACAAGAGGGGGGAGGGGGCCCTGGTACCTTGCTAGCACCCATTTCTTTTCTGTTCGAAACGGGCCTCTTTTACTAGTCCATAATAAAAACACAAATCAACTCAAAAACATAAAACACAAAACAACATATTGAGACAGTGGCATCCGGATAACTTATCCAGATAATTTAGGATGGCCTTCTACCTGACCAAAGTTATCCTAATAGTGGACTGCATATTGCCACGATTCAGATGTTCCAGGACTACCCAGGTTCCATCAACGCTCCACCCCACCACTATCGGCCAAGTACCGAGGTTGTCTGTAAGGATATCCAGAGGCACTCTCCCCTTAATTCTATAATATTGTCACTCCCATTTTCACGCTTACCCCGGGATTCTATATATGGCACCTTAATTTTTGCACAGAAATCGAAGTGTATTGTATAACAATGTGCGTAACTTAATTGGTTAACTAGCTAATCAGTGCTGTTAATTGAATGTTGACAAGCAATTATCAGCACTAATTAAGCATTAGTTAAGAGTTACTGGCACAACTCGCTAAGCGTATTCTGTATCGTGCTGCACCTAAATTCTAAGTCACATAGTTGAAAAGCGGGTGTGGCCATGGGCGGGGCATGGACATTTCTAAAATCTATGAGCTTTGTTATAGAATACATCTGCTCTGCGCCTAATTTAGGTGTCATGAATGGCCACGACCAGATTTGGTCACATGGGAAAGCACTCGGTGCCATTCTATATACCCCTTAACTATATCAACAACTGGTTTCTTGAGGGCAACAGTGGCAACTAAAAGATTCGGGGTGAGCAAGGAGGAGTTGCATATTTTTCATACTTCAAAGGACATACTGTTTACAACAGGGGCGTATCTGCGTGGGGCCACAGGGGCCTGGGCCCCCGCAGATTTTGCCCTGGACCCCCCCTACCTCCGATAACCCTCCCCCGCCTACCGCCAACCCTTTCCCCGCCTACCGCCGTCACCTACTCCCGAGGTCCGCTCCTGCCGTTTTTTTTAAATATTACTTCAGCTGGCGGGGGACCCCAACCCCTGCCAGCCCAGCCGAGGTCTTCTTTAACTTCTTCATCCTCGTGCTGTTAAAGCTCCATGATGCATCCTTCCAGTTGGACGGAGTTTGATGTCACAGCACGTTGATGTCCTGCACGTACAACGTGCTGCGACGTCAAACTCCGTCCAACCGGAAGGATGCATCATGCAGCTTTAACAGCACGAGGATGAAGAAGTTAAAGAAGATTTCGGCTGGGCTGGCGGGGGTTGGGGTCCCCTGCCAGCTGAAGTAATATTTTTAAAAACCGGCAGGAGCGGACCTCGGGAGTAGGTGACGGCGGTAGGCAGGGAAAGGGTTGGCGGTAGGCGGGGGAGGGTTAACGGCGGTAGGGGGGAGGGTTGACTGCGGTGGGGGGGGGGGACAGCGGCCGGGGGGGTTATAATGTGCCCCCTCACTCTAGCCCCTGCCCCCCCTACCGCCGAACCTCAGATACGCCCCTGGACTTTACAAGCAGCGTACTATTAACCTGCAAACCAACCAGGCTACAAATATTTATTCAAGCCTGCAAAACAACTGGAAAATTGGGGAAACTAGTCATCTGTATGAGCTCAGCAGAGTCTATTAGCTGATATTAGAAGCTGGCACATCTCATCAAAAGGGGGAGGAGGAAACAAAAGCAAAAACATATACGCAGGCACACAATAAAAAGCCTACGAAAGACAGTTCAGTAGAGCATAGTACCTTCTACCTACTACTGGAAACAGATGTCTGGTCCTGCTCGTAATTCCATTCATTCTGCGGCTGACTTTTTTCTCCCTGGTTGCTAAGCAACACAGTATGAGCGCTCTACTTGGACGGTAAACAGAGACAGCCTGCGTGCATCAGTCTGGTAAATTTTGTTTGAAAAGATTTTGTGCAGACGACAATGGTATAACATAGAACATTTTCACTTACTTTTTTTTTTGTGTGTTTATAGGTTGATTACCTTTTCAACACTAACAGCAGACCTGGAGTAGTGTTTGCCAGAACTCAGAGACATCATAATTTACTAATAGGCAAATGGCCGTCCCTTTCATTAATTCATGCAGAGAAAAAGAAAGCAACTGCCTTGGAAGGTCCTCAGGGCTGGATATATGAGTGACCCCCGCTCTTCATATTAAGAAAACAGAAATACAAAAGCTAGAATACTTTAGGACAGAAATTACTTTAAAGAAAAAGAAGCAAAATTTAAAAGAAAAAAAAAGGCTTTGGGAACGTAGAGCTACTTTGTCATCCCACCATGATGTACGAGCATCGTTCACATTCTGTGTAGCACTACTGTACCTTAAAACAACTGTTCTTTCAATTTAATTCAATTGTCTGGCATTAAAGTTTAAGTCTAGCAGTTAAAATTTAATGCCAAGACTTGCGGAATGATGCAGAAATCCAAAATAGATGTACTGGATAAGAGGGGAGAGATTGCTAAGCTCTGCTCAGGAGAGGGACCTTGGGTTGATGTGACTGAGGATCTCAAAGTGAGGAAACAATGTGACAAGGTGGTGGCCGTGGCCAGAAGGATGCTAGGCTGTGTAGAGAGAGGTATAACCAGAAGAAAGGAGGTGTTGATGCTTCTGTACAAGTCATTGGTGAGGCCACACTTGGAGTATTGTATTCAATTTGGAGGCCGGTATCTTGCTAAGGATGTAGAAAGTCTTGAAGCAGTTCAAAGAAAAGTGATGAAAAAGATATGGGATTCGTGTAGCAAGACATACAAGAAGAAACTTGATGACCCGAACATGAATACCCTGGAGGAAAGGAGACACAGGGGTGATATGATAAGGATGTTCAAATATTTGAAAGGTATTAATCCACAAACAAGCCTTTTCCAGAGACAGGAAGGTGGTAGAACAAGAGGACATGAACTGAGGTTGAAGGGTGGGCCAACTCAGCAATAATATCAGGAAGTATTTTTTCTCCTGAGAGGGTGGTAGATACCTGAATTTCTCTCCCACGGGAGGTGGTGGAGATGAGGAAAGGCTAAAGCGGCTAGGGCTCTTCAGCTTGGAGAAAAGGCGGCTGAGAGGAGATATGATAGACGTCAATAAATAATGAGTGGAGTTGAACGGGTAGATGTGAAGCGTCTGTTTACGCTTTCCAAAAATACTAGGACTAGGGGGCATGCGATGAAGCTACAATGTAGTACATTTAAAATGAATTGGAGAAAATTTTTCTTCACTCAACGTGTAATTAAACTCTGAAATTCATTGCCAGAGAATGTGGTAAAGGCGGTTAGCTTAGCAGAGTTTTAAAAATGTTTGACAGGCTTCCTAAAGGAAAAGTCCCTAGATCATTATTAAATGGGGAAAATCCACTATTTCTGGGATAAGCAGTATAGAATGTTTTGTACTTTTTGGGATCTTGCCAGGTATTTGTGACCTGGATTGGCCACTGTTGGAAACAGGATGCTGGGCTTGATGGACCTTTGGTCTGTCTCAGTATGGCAATACTTATATACTTATGTAAAACGGTAATGGAATTCAAAAATGTGTGGAATAAACACAAAGGAATCCTGTTTAAAAGGAATGGATCCAAAAAAGCTTAGTGGAGATTAGGTGGCACCACTGGCAACTGGGAAGCAAAGCCAGTGCTGGGCAGACTTCTACGGTCTGTGCCCTGATCGTGGCTGAATAGATTTGGATGGGTTGGAGTGGAACTTTTCAGGGGCTTCGATGACAACTTCTGAAGTTTTAGAACAAGGACCATGACTGGCAGACTTCTACAGTCTATGCCCTGAAAATGGAAATGACAGTTGGTAAAAGGGCAGTCTCTCTTTCCTGCAGGAAATGACTGTGCAGCAAGTAAAGCACTTGCCGCGTAGCTATTTCCTGCAGGAAAGAAAGACTTTCCTTTTACCCACTGTGGTAAAAGGGGAAGCCAGTGCGGGCCCCCTTTTGCCGCAGCTTGGTAAAAGGGGCCCTAAGTTTGCACCTGAAGCAATGGAGGATTATGTGACTTGCCCAAAATCACAAGGAGCATCAGTTGAATTTGAACCTTGAGCTTCCCTGTCCTCAGCCCATGATTCAGGCCAGCCAGAGAAATTAAAAAAAAAAGGGCAAGAAATAAAGTAAGAAGACAATTTCAGCATGAACTGAAATCTTTCTGTATTCTTTTCCATATTTGAAGGACTTGAGGGCTATTTTCAGATGAGTCTTTGATGGCCTCGGACCAGTGGTTCAGGGCAATGCATTATGCTGCACTGCGGGAGGCCTTGGGTTCACTTCTTAAATCCAGCTTCTGTTCATTGGGCTGACAAAGTTTCCAAGTTTATTCAAGTTTATTTGCATTTGATATAACCCCTTTGAGAGACCTTTCAGAGTGGTTTACATCTATTCAACAAAGGCTGGAAAGCTGCTGAATGGCGGTAGTGTTTCACTGGCCTACTTAGGAGTTGGATTGCTCGATCCATCAGAATAAAATTTCTTCCCCACAGACGGGGTAATTCTATACGAAGCCATCTAGCTATAGGCAGCAAGAATATACATAAATGGCAGTATTTTAGTAATTTTCGTGAGTAAGTGACAACTTACAAGTATAAAGGAACTCTTATAGAATGCTGAGCACGTGGGAAACTATTTTGCCGGTGGACATGCACATGGCAGAGCTTGGGTGGAGTGCACATATTTATTTATTTATTTATTTATTTACTAGGAAAAAAAACGTTTTGTGAAAAAATGACACGGGCGCTAGCAAGGGTATTGTGTAAGTGTGTTCTCGTCTCTCTCCCCTGCCCTCCCCTCCCTGTCCAGCGATTCTCTTCTCCCCTCCCATCCATGTCCGGCGATTCTCCCCTCCCCTCTCATCCATGTCCGGCGATTCTCCCCTCCCCTCCCTTCCATACCTGAGGTCACAGTGGCGGCAGGCTCAGCTTGGCTTGTGTCGCCTCCAGCCTTCCCTCTCAGTGTCCCGCCCTCCTCTGACGTCATTTCGTCTTTCTGCAAGGGCGGGACACTGAGAGGGAAGGGAACGTTGGAGGCAAGCTGACATAAGCTCATTTGCATACAGTTACAAACCTAGAGAGCCAGCCATCCAGGGACGCAGATGGACACTGGCTCCACTGCATGCAAATGTCTCTCATGAATACATTCAGGTACTCTGGATATTTCTCTGTCCCAGGAGGGCTCACAATCTAAGTTTGTACCTGAGGCAATGGAGGGTTAAGTAACTTGCCCAAGATCACAAGGGGCAGCAGAGGGATTTGAACCTGCCACCTCTGGATTGCAAGCCCTGTGCTCTAACCACTAGGCCACTCCTCCACTCTGTTCTAGTTCACAACTAGGCAACGGGCATTTACAACACCTATAGGGATGGTGTCAGTGATCACTTAAATGTGTGTTTTCGGCCACTTGCATTTTATGAAGGACAGTAGGTGCCCTACTGTTCTTCATAGTATTGGCTTACAATAGGTTCCATAACCAGTATCTTTTATGGATGGGCTAATTTCAGTGGGGCTGGCCGCCAGAGCTTATGCGAGTCCCGGACAATATTCAGCCAGGATCCACATAAGACAGTTATGCAGTCCACAGCTGAATATCAGCCAGGATCCCCATGATCTCCCTCCTGCCCCCCGAAACAGTCCCCTTCCTTCCCTCCCCCCCCCCCCCCCCCCCCCCCAGCCTGTGACAGTCACATCTCTCCTCCCCCAGAATATCACACCAATCCCCAACCCCTCCTCCCGGTCTAGATAGCTCCCCCACCGGGCCTATCTTATATCCATGGTGATCCAGTGGAGGGTGATGGAACAGGAGGAAAGCCCACTTGCTCCTGCCCCTTGTGGCTGCCTGAGTAAAATAGTTATCACGACCTTTATGGCAGCTCGCAGTACATTTCTTTTATGGACACTCAGAGCCCATATTAAGTGACACTGCCTGGTTAAGAACTGCTGAGCATCAGCGATTGGGTGGCCCCTGGTGATTTAAGTGGGCTGTAGCCTCTCCTCGCTTTGAATATCAGCTGCCAAATGTCCTATAAAGTCTGCCCATCCATTCCAATGACTAATCTCTACCAGGGGCGTAGCCAGACCTCGTTGGGAAGGGGGGCCAGAGCCCAAGGTGGGGGGCACTGATTAGCCGCCCCCCCCCCCCGAGCTGCCACCGCCGCCACATTGGACCCCCTTGAACCCCCCTCCCACCACCAACCCTCCCCCGCCGTCGCCGCCTGCCCCGCTACCGCATCAGATACCTTGTTTGCTGGCGGGGGTCCCCGATCCCCGCCAACCAAAGAGAGTCTTCTTCAGCACCAGAGTAGCGCCTTCATTCAACGAAATTCCTGGTGTGATCAGCTGTTTCTGATGCCTTACGCCCTGCACGGGGCTACATGCACGGTGCAGGACGTAAGATGTCAGAAACAGCTGATCGCACCAGGAACTTCGTTGAACGAAGGCGCTACTCCGGTGCTGAAGAAGACTCTCTTCACCTGGCGGCGTTCGGGGACTCCCGCCAGCAAACCAGGTATCTGATGCGGTAGCAGGGCAGGCGGCGACAGCGGGGGAGGGTTGGTGGCAGGAGGGGGTTTCAAGGGGATTGTCAGCAGGGGGGCCAGGGCCAAATCTATGGGGGTCCAGGCCCCCTCAGGCCCCACGTAGCTATGCCTTCTCTACTATCCCTTCCTCTCCCTTAGAAAGCCTCTGTGCTTGTCCCATGCGTTCTTGAATTTGTCTCTACCATCTCTGCTGGGATGCTCTTCCACACACCCTTGGCTGAACAGTGCAAATGTGTAGGGATAACTGGCTTAAATCTATATGGTTGTATAGATAGATGACTCAATTTAAGAACTTTCAGCCACAATCAAGCCAGCTAGATTGCAGGTGAAAATTTGCTGAAACTTTACAGGCAACAACACAGATGTCTAAGCTGATGCTCAGGGCCATTGGCCTAAGGTACATACGTGGGTTTCCAGAAGATGCCATGGTCTGTTGCTCCTGACCAAACATTTTATTGTATTGGCTAGATTATACAGAAGGGGATTAATAATGGGGATGGGTAGTTCTGAATGAGTTGGAAGCTCAAGTAAGTAGGAGGAGCCAATTGAGTGAAAAAAACAAACAAATATGACTTTGACTTTTCTCTCTGAGATGCTTCCTTATACCCTGATTTTCAATTTAAACTAGATGAAATAGGCATAAGAAATGACAGGATTTCATAGTCCAATACTCAGGAAAGACAAAGAACTGTGACTCCATTTCTTCTACTAGTCTCTCCTCCCTTACCAGGGTCTCTGCACCCAAAAGGCTCTTTACTTTCTTCCTCTCCTCACCCCTATCAGTCCTTTTCCCCTCTCTCTCTCTTTCCCTCCCAGCCTATCTCCCATTCCTTCTTCACCTGCAACCTCCTTTTTCCTTCAATCCCCCCCCCCCCCCCCCAACCATCACCAACTGTAGGAGGCAGGCCTCATGCTCTTTCTATGTGAATGTGACAGATCCTTGGTTTCATTAAAGAATATGTTTTGTTCATCAAACCATAAAATTTTGAAGGAACTACCTTCACTGTTTTTCTTTGCCTTAGGGGAGGGCTGTACAGATTGTTAACATTTTACAGTTTCAGTGCCACTTACAGTCCCTAACTACAGTCCCTAAGGTTGCTTTCATGGTTTATTACTAAAGTTCTCACAGTTCCTTGGTTATTCATCCTTTTAAATTCGGTGCTGTTGTCTGTAGATGCCTATTGATTTGGGGACTTCACACGTCAAGTCATAAGTGGGCTGAAGATCTTAGACAGAGCGATGTCTCCTCATTAGGAACACTTTGGGGTCCTTTTACAAAGGCACACTGAGAAATGGCTTGCAGTAGTGTAGGCGTGGGTTGTAAAAAAAAGGCCTTTTATTATTTTTGCCGAAAATGGACGCATGTCCATTTTGGGTCTGTGACCTTACCGCCAGGCATTGACCTAGCGGTAAAGACTCGCATGGTAACTGGGCGGTAATGACCTATCCATGTCAAATACCACTTGGTGCATGCCAAAAATGAAATTACCGCAAGAGCCAAGCGGTAACTCCATTTTGGCACAGGTTAGGCGTGTGTAGACTCTTACACGGCTTAGTAAAAGGGCCCCTTTAGCTGTCTTTCTTTACTCTCCGTACACTCTAAAAGGGAGCACTTTTGAGAAAGAAATGAACTGGATCTCTGATCTCAAGAAATACAGCTCATTTCCATTTGGCTCCCCTTTTCTTTTCCACCCCACACACACATAAAGGAAAAATACTGGTGACCCTCTACTTTAGGATTTTGCTGACATAGTAGATAGGGGGAGGGAAAGCTCTAGATTCAAATTACCTTGGACTCCAACCATGACCTTATTGATTTTAGCTCCAAACCTCTTTTGCCTATCTATCTTCCCTACCAAAATTATAAACTTCATGAACTACAGACTGATCCTTATGATCCTTATGTGTACAGCCCTGCTTACAGGCAGAAGCTAAAAGAGTCTCATTAGCTGAGACAGAGAGGCACTTGCAAGCAATCCATGTGTTCTTGGGTGACCTCTGGTGGCTGGTAGAAGTACAATACTGGGCACCATGAAGGCTGTTACTGTTGACATGGTTTACAGCAGCGGTGCTCAATGGCAGTCCTCAAGGGCCGCAACCCAGTCAGCTTTTTTAGGATTTCCCCAATGAATATGCATGAGATCTATTTGCATGCATTGCCTCCATTGTATCCAATTAGATCTCATGCATATTCATTGTGGAAATCCTGAAAACCCAACTGAATTGCAGCCCTTGAGGACCGGCACTGAGTACCCCTGGTTTACAGTATATTGAAGTACAAAACGTTCTGAGACTGATTATGGTAACGACCTTTGGGGAGGGGTAAGGCAGAAGGGGCTTCATCCAGAACAAAAAAAAATGCTGTTATCAAAGATGATGACTGACCCTCACAAAAAATGTTAATAGAACCCTAGAATGCAATATGAACAGAATATTCATGTCAAAGTGACAGCGACATTGAGTACAGAACAAGAGATGATTTTCTCATTCATTGTTATGTACGTCAAATATATTCTTAAACAGAAAGAGCCTTCTACTCTGAGCAGCATTTCATGAATAAAGTCTTAGATGTTATATTAGAAGGCAGTACCAAGAAATGTCTTTTTATTATCGTTCCACACACATAAAACCCAGCAAGTTAACACACAGCCTTAGAATCTGAGTCATGCCTATGCCCTGTACTGTTTCTGTGGACACGGGGTGGAGGTGTTCTTACATCCTGTACTTTTCTGATTCATTAAACTGATCCTCTCGAGAGAAGAGGCCACTTGTTTGTTTTTTTTTCCAGTTACAGAGACGTACGCAGCAGCATCGAGCCCAAGTCGCACTGGGGAAGGGGGTGCATTCAGTTCAGAAATCCAAATCCATGCAAAATGAGATTGCTTCCACTTAACAGGTTTTCCTAGTGTTTGGTATGAGTTCTTGGGGAATGACACCACTTTCCAGGTGATTCTATTCCAAATTATATACAGTCATAGCTAGAGCAGCAAGAAATTAGGAGCATGGTATTGTGGTTGAGTAGATCTTAGTCTCAAATTTAACACTAGACCTCATTGTATTCAGTGACCCATTGTAAATCATGGATAGCAGAGGTATCAGATCAGATCAGATCCCAATGAGCAATGTCTCGGAAACGCAGAACCACAAGTTTCACATACAGTATTTTCCAATCCTCGTGAACTGCCAGACAGTTTAGTTTTCAGGGTTTCCACAATGAATGGATCCTAAATTAGAGCACGTTCAAACAAGAGCAACTAAGATGATAGAGGGGATGGAACTGCTCACGTATGAGGAAAGGCTTAAGAGGTTAGGGCTCTTCAGTTTGGAAAAGAGACGGATGAGGGGAGATATGATTGACGTCTACAAAATCCTGAGTGGTGTGGAGAGGGTGGAGGTGAATCGATTTTTCACTCGTTCAAAAAGTGCAAAGTCCAGGTGACAGTCAATAAAATTGCATGGGAATACTTTTAAAACTAATAGAAGGAAAGTTAAGCTCTGGAACTCGTGGCCAGAGGATGTGGTAACAGCAATTAGCATATCTGGGTTTAAAAAAAGATTGGACAAGTTCCTGAAGGCAAAATCCATAGTCTGTTATTGAGATTGACATGGAGGAAGCCACTGCTTGCCCTGGGATTGGTAGCATGGAATGTTACTACTAATTAGGTTTCTGCCAAGTTACCTGGATTGGCCTCTGTAGGATGCAAGATACTGGGCTAGATGGTCCATTAGTCTGACCCAATATGGCTATTCTTATGTTCTTATGTAATGTGCATAAGAGAGATTTGTATGCACTGCCTCCTTTTTGTGTAAATATATGTCTCAGGCATATCAGTTGTGGGTAACCTGGAAACCCTTAGACCAAGAGGGTAGTCTATAACAGTGGTCTCAAACCTGTCCTGGGGGACCACTAGCCAGTCTGGTTTTCAGGATGCCCCTAATGAATATGCATAAAACAGATTTGCATGCCTATCATCTCTATTTTATGCAAATCTCTCTCATGCATATTCATTAACAACCTTATAATACTGGGCTATACCCTACTTGCTAACTGAACCAACAATACTACCAGTATGCATATTCATTAGGGATATGCATATTCATTAGGGATATCCTGAATGAGGTAGGCTATTTGGTACCCAGACAGTTCCCACCCACCAATTCCCCCCCCCCCCCCCCCCCCCCCGGACTGATCTTTAGAAAGACCTTTATGATCACAATACTCTTCTGACAAGATGCATTCTAGACACTGTGCTATTACCACTAGGGGTCAGTGTCTACAGTGCATCTTGTCAGAAGAGTATTGTGATTATAAAGGTCTTTCTAAAGACCAGTCTCATATTCACTAAAGTGAGTTCTCAAGAATATGATTCAAACGTTCTCTTGGATACAACATTTTATGATCCCTGAGGCAGGCAGGCAGTGTCAAAACATGGTGCCGTGTCAGGCATTGCATGATCTTACATGTATCAGCAATAAAGTGTTTTTATCATTGTTGATCGTCCCGCAGTCCTGGTTTTTCTTAAGCCTTCTCCAACTTCCCACTCTTGTCTGCTGGGAAAGTTGACTACCCATAATGGAACATTTTAAGAAGGGTATTTCATGACATCATATATAGTGGGAATCAGTTAGCATTGAACTCCCATTGCTCATGAGAACATGTCTGTACTGAATGTCAGAGAATTCACTGCATTTCAACTTGGAAGATCAGTTTTACTGGTAGACAACTACAGATGTGTACAGCATGAAATTGCTCCATATCAGAACTTTCCTTCATGGCAACACAGATTTTATTCGCTTCTCTAAAATACACCAGAAAGAAAAAAGGGCTTTATGAGGCTTACTACAAACTGCTCTATCTCAGTATAACAAGGTGCTGGTGTAGAAAATTAATCATGAAACTCATGAGATAGACAACATGAAAGGATCTGCTACACTGATGGCAAACCTCTATGTGTCTATCAGGTCTTACTAACAGCTGCTTAGTCATGCCAGTTATCCAGCCCAGTTATAACACAGTACTGCCAGAAGCTGCCTTGTGGCAGACCTTTGTTTGTGTGTGTTTCAGCTCATCAGGCTTGGAAGCATGAGAGAGCGGATTAATCTGACTTGAATAGCAGAAACAGAGAAACAAGATGGTGAGAAGTAATTAGAAGCAGGTTCAGCCATTCTGGTCAGAATTTATAGCATGCTTTGAAGGGATGAATAATAGTTCCATGAGTAGGCATACAAAGATGTCTTATTTCAGGGTATGCCAAAGGTCAAAAGGAAAGAAAATAAGGTTGGAAAAATAAATATCTTTTTCGTGACTTGTCTTCTTGTGCTGTGGGAGTCTGTTGGACTGGAAACAAATCCACAAAAAACTGCTAGAAAAGGAAATGTAGCTGGCATCAGGGTGGCAGTGATGGTACAGGAGTAAAGAAAAGCACAGTCCATGGTAGGGTTCCAATACTTGTCAATGACATGTTTCTATCCAGTCTACCTCACCGGGAGTTAGCCTGGGAAAAATGATTGCATTTGTTGATATCACGGCCGGGTCCACTCAAAGGAAACACCAGGGACCAGGGATGTGCACTTTCACCTGAAACAGCTCCCTCTCACTTTTGACGGTGCCCTCCAGTACTCAAAAGCTGCCAGCAATTGAAGCACAGAGGTTCCAAAGATGAAATGGACACTGGATATCAATCAGAGGAAGAGGTAGGATTTGAATCCTTAGCTTCTCTGGTTCTCAGCCCATGGCTCTAACAATAACGACAGGTAGAGAAAGAAAAATGAACACCCAACTCCTCCCAACATTAAGCTTCCCCCAATGGCCTCCTGGAAAACATAAACCCCCACCCATCTAAGTCCCCAATATCTAGAACCCCCCCCCCCCCTATCCAATCCCTCTAACATCAAGCTCTCCACTCAATGCCCCCCCCCCCAGCAGACATCACCCACTACCTTACTGCTCTGATGCACATGAGGGTCTCATCTGCATATTTCCCACACACACACACACACGCATACACACACACGAGATTTTTAAAATTGCTACTCATGTGGGACTTGGGAAGACATGGACGGGCAGTCCTACTTGTCCTTGTATTTTACAAGAGGCTCTGTATTTGGCAAAGCCTTTGGAAAATACATGGGGGGGAGGACTTTTCACATCTCAATCTGGACATCTCAAGTCCCACCTCCACCACCCTTCTAAAACTTGGCTCTACATATATAAATAAAATGTTTTTAACTCTTTTGTATGTTTTATATTGTATTTTATTACTCATGTATTAGTAAGATGTTTTTAACTCTATTATATTTTATTACTCATTAGAATCTGTAACACACCTCAAACTTATTTTTTGGATAGAAGCAGGATGCAAATGTCTTTTAAATCAAATTAAGTTAAATTAAAACTTTTCTTAACTCTTTTCTAAGTCAGGAAAAAAAAATTTAACCTCCTTTTACATTTGACTTATTGATTCATTATTGAACTCCACTGACATCAGGCACAATACTATCCTGTTTTATTCCTTCAATATTTCTCCCTTTTAGAAGAAAATTAATCACTTTTACATTGTGCTTTCAAGTAATCTGTACAACGCTAGTGTATAAAAGGTGATTCACTCAGTACAGTCCTGTTCATTCTTGGTGCTACGATATTTACGATGTCATTGTCCCAAACAATGGAGAAGTTCTTCTTCAAAAGATTAATCAATGTTCCTTCTTATTACCATTATTATCAGTGATCCTCTGCTTAGTCCCTGCAGTTCCAGAATTGCAGGGTAAATCCTCACAGCAGCTGAATAACTGCACCTGCAGTGTGATCAGATCTAAACGGATAAAGAAAATGGTTTGAAATATATTGGCTAATGCCAGTGTTTTTCTACTTTGTTTCCCTAGGAGAGACATTTCTCATTTCTGGAACCATTTGTACTTCTAAGAGGGAGAAGAAGACCTGGGGCAGAATAATAAATTGTACGCCATTCAGTCTCACCTTCCCTGATTGTGTGTCATAATTAAACTATATCTTATCATCATTATTGTCTCTTTCTCTCGCTCTCTCTCTACCTTTGTCCTGAATGCCATTGAGCAGTGTACAAATATGTTTCAACACCTAAACTGTGGACCTTTTTTTGCCTATTTTCTATGGTTAAATTCAGAATACAACCCTACTCAATGACAAATGATTTGGGTGACATTTGAGGGCCACCTTGTGTCTTCAGGGAATGATTGTCCCAAAGACTTTCTCCAAGTAGCTAGTGGTCATATTTGGAGATGTCACTTCCATTGTGAGATCTCCAAATATCTCCATTGTGAGCCTTTTTTTTTTTTTTTGCAGAGTTTTAGGGCCAATAATATACACCAAATTGGCATGAAATCCTCCATGCTAATCCCTCACACTGCCCCAGACTTGATTAAAAATTTATTGCGTTGTGCATGCATCGATGTTTCTCTGCCCTGCACAGAATAATCTGCATTGCATAGAATGCTTAAGGGGTCCTTTTCCCAAGCTGTGGGGGAAAGGGCCCTGTGCTATCAGCGGGAGCTGTTTTTCCCACACGTCAAGGCCCTTTTTAAGAAAGGCCCCAGCACACATGTCCAAGCGGTAAGAGAACTCTTACTGCATGGCCATGTGGCAGGGAGCCCTTACTGTCACCCATTGAGGTGGCGATAAGGGTTCCCATGCTAACCCAGTGGTAACTGGGAAGCGCGGCGATGCCCGATTACTGCTAAATTAATCGCTGTGCAAGCTATTTCCAGGGGTTTTCTTTTTCCCCCAGAAATGACGCATGCTCGGGGTGGGACTACCACCGGCAGCCACATTGGGTGTGGTAGTGCTGGAAGATCGAGTGGTAAGCCTGCGTTGGGATTACCGCCCCTCTGTAAAAGGGCCCTAAATGAGCTCATTACCATACATTTTAATACAGTATGTGTCCATGTCTTTCTCATATGCTCAACCCCTCTCTGCATTCTGAGTTTAATAACTTATGCTACACCCCATGGGGTTAGGCTCATGTTGGTTTTCTGACACAGTCCGAGTGTCAACTTTTCTCACAATCTCTAGAGCATCAGATGTAAGCACATGGAGATTTGCGGTTTCCAAAGCCACTGGTGATGACGCTTCCACTCCTACCCTTCCCATCAAGATCAGCGCACCACTGCTGCCGGGGAGTGCGATTGGAGCAGAGAGAGGAAGGGTGAAATGATCTGTCTTCTTTGTGTCTCAGTATAGCACCCATTGTAATTCATTCACTTTTTGTATCGATTGCCATGTGACCAATGTATATAAACATATATATTTTTCTGTGTAAAATGTATTATAACAGCTATGTTTTAGTATTAAACATAGCAAATGCATAGGGTTGTGTTTAAGCTAAAACACAGATTGAATTAGATTAATTTATTTAACTCTGTGCCAGAGAATGTGGTAAAGGTGGTTAGCTTAGCGGGGGTTTAAAAAGGTTTGGACACCTTCCTAAAGGAAAAGTCCAAAGACCATAATTAAAATGGACTTGGGGAAAATCCACTGCTTATTTCTGGGATAAGCAGTATAAAATGTTTTGTACTTTTTTGGGATCTTGCCAGGTATTTGTGACCTGGATTGGCCACTGTTGGAAACAGGATGCTGGGCTTGATGGACCTTTGGTCTGTCCCAGTGTGGCAATGTACTTATGTTATTTTAAATATTGCATAAATACCTTAGGGCTCCTTTTTCCAAGCTGCAGTAAAAGGGGCCCTGCAGTAGCGTCAGCGCATGAATTTGCCACGTGCCGAGGCCCCCTTTTACCACAGCAGGTAAAAGGCTTTTGTTTTTTTAAGGGAATTGGCCCTGCAGTATTTACTAAGTTGAATTAGCTGTTTAGTGCGAGAATTAGCATGAATTAATGGGGATATGTTTTTGTGATTTGATTTTATATTGTAAATTGCTCTGACAGATTGTCAGATATAGCAGTACATAGATTTATATACATAAATAAATAAATGAATGAATAAAGTGTCCAGATGACAGCCATTAGTTAAATGACATCCTAAATGTTTAACGTACATTAAAAAGCAGCTAATGCATAGTAAAATACAGTTAATACACGTCAAAGGCCACATTAATCGGCATTCATGAAAATCATTTGAAATAAAGGGAAGTGGTTGGGAAATGGGCAGGGAAGGCTGTGAAATGCACCATGGCAGTTACTGTGGGATAACGTCAACATATATTAACTCCAAAGCAGACAGACTTGATGGAAATTTAAGCTACCTCTTCAAAGGTGGATTTCCTTACTTTCATATCATGTGCCACTCCATTCACACATAGTAACCAGCATTAAAGCTGCAACCGGTTCTCCTCACTGGCCAGGAAGACCCTCTTAATATTTACAATCACAACTCATGACCATCTAAGCACACTAAAATGCATTGGTGAAGTGTGTTTCAAAATACTGTATATGTAATGATTATTAATTTGTCTAAAATATCTCTGGACTCCGGAAGATGAATATTTGGGAAAACCTGGATTTGGCAGATATTTTGAAATATTCAGCCAAAAAAGAAAAATGTTTATCATGATCGGAGTGCGTATGAGGAAAAACCACTACAGGGAAAAGGAATGGGACTTGATGTACTGCCTTTCTATGGTTTTTGCAATTACATTCAAAGAGGTTTACAGAGTATATACAGGTACCTGGGGCAAAGGAGAGTTAAATGACTTGCCCAGAGTTACAAGGAACTACAGTGGGAATTAAACCCAGTTCCTCAGGATCAAAGTCCACTGCATTAACCACTACTAGGCTACTCTACTATCTATAGAGGTATCATTAATGCCTTCCACTCTTAATGAAGGGTGTAATGTTTTCTAAAGCATTTTTGAATATAGTATGCTGATTTAAGTATTCTGAGTTCCGCCTTTAAACTTATGAGTACCAGCAAGAGTATTGTTTTTTTTGTTTATCTTGTGTTCTATTGGTTTGGTTGTTTTATGTTGTGTTTTAAATTGTACTGTTTTACTGCTTTATTTTGTTTTAAATTATGTATGTACATAACGTGATTCACCAATGTGTAGGCAGACTATAAATAAATAAACCTTAACTTTAACCATACTCTGATGACAAACATTTGTTCACCCATATTTGTATCTAACTTTTTTCCATCTCCCGCAACCCTCAGTGTCAAATGTACTCCAGTGGGCGCTCAGCCACAGCCACACAATACTTATTATATGACCTATAGAGGGTTGATTATTGCTTGTGTTTTGCATATTCCCCCAGATTCTATATAGCGCACCTAGAGATCCATGCTGAAATTGGCGTGGATTCTATAACAATATAAGTAACATTGTTTATTTATTTACTATACTGTTACTTCTTACATAGCAAATCAGTTTACATCTATAAAATATAACTGGCATATAATAATATCTTTAAAATACAAACAACATACAACAATATCCTATATAATAACTTGCGCCTCCAATGTTCCATCGCTGTCTGGCTGCCTGGGTTCATAACTCATGACGTCAGCCAGTCTCCAGCATTCCATTCCCCCTCACTGCCCTTCCCTAGCGTCAAAACATAATGACGTCAGAGGGCGGAACAGTGAGAGGGAAGGGAATGCTGGAAGTGAGCTGATGTCAGGATGTTACCAACGGAAGGGAAGCCAGCCAGAAAACGATGAGGTACAAAGGAAGAGAGAATTGCGGCACATCGAGAGGAGGGCTGGGCAGAATCGATGGACATGGATGGGATGGGAGGAGAGGACAGGAGAGAAGAGAATCGCGGGACACTGATGGGAGGGCAGGGAAGAATCACTGGATATGGAGGGGAGGGCAGGGGAGAGACAAAAAAATTGCTTACAAGAGCCTTTCTAGGGCCCGTTTCATTGTTGAGGAAATGGGCTGGGTTCCACTAGTTCTAACATAAAAGAAATCCATTTGTAATAGGACAGCTCTAACAAAAACTTCCATACCAAAGAAAACAAACCAATTACATATATCACATCAAATAATCCTGCTACCTTAAAATAGTTTATATTCCCTATTCAAATAAACCATATTTCATTTCCTGAGTGGTTTTTTTCTAATAAATGACACTGGATTTCTCTCTATAAACAGCACTAAATATCAAAGGCTTTACGAAAGAGCATAAATGATTCTTCTACCCTAATATATTTTGTGAGAAAATTCCACAATGATGGCGATAAAAAAAAAATGCTGAAGCTCGAGTTGATTCCCACCTCGCTTTCGAAGGCGGTGGGATTACCAACCTATTATCAGTAAGTAAACGTAAAGTTCGTGACAGTGTGTATGGAATAGTTAAATTTGCAAGCTAATGAGCGCTGATAGCGCTTAACAAGCAATAATAAGCACTAATTGGCACTGATTAGAATTTAGGTGCCCAACTCACTAAGCGTATTCTGTAATGATGTGCGCCAAACTTCTAACGTGTGCAGGCAAAAAGGGACGTGGTTATAGGCGGGGAAATGGGCATTCTGAAATTTACACGCCTAGTTATGTAATATGGCCCAGTGCTCCTTAATCTATGTGTGGATTTATGCCACATTTTCATTGGTGTAAATGGTTGCACGTAGATTTAAGCACTGAAATATCAATTAAGTGTATTCTATAATCAGCACCTAAATCTAGGCACCAATTATAGAATACATTTAGTCGGCACTGATTTCAGCGCCGATTTTTTTAGGCGCCATATATAGAATCTCCCCCATTGTGTTTAATGATAGCACATACCTGCCTTGAGGCTCTTTCTTTGTCCTGGTATCACATGTTTTTAATGATCTCTGTAAATTCCCATCTCTCTGCACTTTTTTTCCACATAGGATGTGATTTCTTTCATGTACCCTGCAAAATGCATTTCTACTGGAAAGTCTTAGCCCTGAGTTCTTGTGAGTCAAACCTTATGTGCATGTACTGTACAAATGTAAATATCCAGAAGTAATTGCGCAGCTGGTCCAATTGCTTGAGTGTCTCTTTTACTCACTTTCAAAAAAACAACATTTTCACTCTTTAGGGAATAAAAGGTGTACACGTTTTACTGTAGACACACCCCCTGTG
Source organism: Microcaecilia unicolor (assembly GCF_901765095.1). Lineage (NCBI taxonomy): Eukaryota > Metazoa > Chordata > Amphibia > Gymnophiona > Siphonopidae > Microcaecilia > Microcaecilia unicolor. Next base: position 175,562,240 of record NC_044038.1, on the reverse strand, counting down.
TTTTTCAAATTCTCCTTCTGAGGTCACTTGACAGATGGTCAGGCTGCACACTGAAGGCACACCTTTTCCCGTGGCTGACCTTTCTGGGCAAGCATTTTGGATAGACTGATTCAAAACAAAAGCAAGCTAGACATGATAGTCTAACATGAGCTACCCATCCACATGTTGTTTTGGTCATTTCAAGGGCTGCCATAGTCACCTGATTTGGTGATTTTGAAAAGGTACAATTTCTGTTCTCTGTGACCATGTCCACCAGTAATCCAGGAAATGGAGTAACAGAAAAGGCAGCGGTGATGCTAAGAATAAAGTTGTAGTACTCAGAATATGAGACACACAAAATACTTAAGTTATAGCGAGATACCACAAATTATTTGGGATCTTGTGCCTATCAATTTATGTTTGCCATGGGGACTCATTTTCAAAGCACTTAGACTTACAAAGTTACATTGTAGCCTATGGAACTTTGTAAGTCTTAGTACTTTGAAAAGACCTGTTTAAGGGTTCCTTTTACTAAGGTGCGCTGAAAAATGGTTTGCATGTTTTGGGCGCGAGCAGATCCATTTTTCAGCGCGCCTGCAAAAAATGCCTTTTTAAAATTTTTGACGAAAATGGATGTGCGGCAAAATCAATATTGGCGCGTGTCCATTTTGGGTCTGAGACCTTACCGCCAGCCATTGACCTAGCAGTAAAGTCTCACATGATAACTGGGCAGTAATGACCTATGTGCATCAAATGCCACTTGGTATGCATCCAAGACGCGCATCCGAAAAATTATTTTTTAGGATGTGTGCCATAAATTACCGCAAGAACCATGCGGTTGCCGGGCGGTAACTCCATTTTGGTGCATGTTGGGTGCAAGTAGACGCTTATGCGGCTTATTAAAAAGGCCCCTTAATATTTATCATTTATTGCTATAACTGTATACCACAGACTTAAAGCTACTGATCTTAGCACCTCCTAAATAGCAGGCGATATTTGCTCCCACATTAATTCTTGTAAATGGCTATGCATTAATGCTGATGTAAACACAGAAGAATACAGTCTTCGCAAACTCAAAGCAAGAAAGAACACAGCAAAGATGACACAAAAATGAAGGTCTTAGACAATGTATAAAAAGTCCACTTTATTTGATGAGTCCAGAACAATGTGGTAACTCAAGGTGAATTGACACGGCCGTGTTTCGGCCAACCAGCCTGCCTCAGGAGTCTTAATGTTTGAAAGAACTCAGGACAGGAAGCTGGGAATGCAAAAAATCCTTTTAAAATGCGCTCAGATACAGATGAGCAGGGCTACGGACACTTTGCAAGTTTTCAGTGTCCCTAGGTACAGCAGGATTTTTTAAGCCCCAGCTTCCTGTCCTGAGTTCTTTCAAACATTGACTCCTGAGGCAGACCAGCTAGCCAAAACATGGCCATGTTGAGTCATCATGCATTAATGCTAACATTAGCTCATGGCCTGGAATTCCACAAATGTAACAATTCCAATTTTATTTATTTATGCATTCTTGTATCTCACAATTAAAACAAGTTTTGGTTCAAAATGGTTTACAATTTACATTTTAGTTGAGAGTTACATTTGTATTTGACCATTATAACATGGAGAAGACATCAATAGTCTATAGAATTTTCTGAGATGCAGTTGTGAAAATGGTAGGATGCTAATTTATGTAGTTATCTGAAGGGTTTTGATGAGGTATGTTTGTAGAGGTGGGACTTTAATAGAGGTAGGACGATATTTTCTGTGGTTTTACTGGCCACGCTAGAAATGGTCTTAGCAGATGGGAAAATCCTGCATTAGGAAATGCTAAGTTTACAGTTTATTCAGACTTTCCATACCATCCAAACTGACACGCAGAATAGGGCATTGTACAAACAATAATTTAAATGGTAAAGAAACAAGACAAGAACTACAATAACCACAGGATAGTAAAAGAAAAATGTTCATACAAGAAGGATAGATATCAATCAACAACCAATAAAGTATCAAACAAAAAACATCAATTCAAAATTGCTTCAAAGGATACAGAAACCAACCAACTGAGAGAGAGTGGCACTCTTGATAGAACTTGTCAGCAGGTAGAAGACCATGCCTCCAAACTCTCCACTGCACCCCTGGGCTCAGTCCCCTTAGCCATTGTATCCAGTCTACTGAATTTGATTTATTAAAAGCACTGTAATAATCAAAATGTCATTCTATAATTCTGTTCTCTTCAGAGTCTGTTACATAGCGTACATGAATACATCCATAAGGGTAGCTCGTCTCTTTAAAGCATTTCAATTTTTGAAGTCTTTTGTGATCCTGCCGAGATTTATGTAATATATTTTCCTGCATAAACACATCTTGTGGTCAGAGTCCCATGGCTCTAGGAAGACTTTTCAGATTGAGTTCATGACCCTTGAACCCTGGAAACCTGGCTTCTGGGAATGGCTTCACTCATCAAAAGTATATTACTCATTTTAGGAACACCTACTCCTGAGCAAACTGCCAGAGGAAACGGACTGGAAAGGAAACAACTCCCTTACCAACCCATAGTCTGGGATTTCCTGCAAGAACACATTGGGCCCATCTTGTAGCTGAAGAACCTAAGAAATATTTCTAAAAGTCCTCTGACTAATCTTTCAGTCAGCTTAGAAGGTTATTTGATAATGATCCCACTAGATTGAAAAGGCAAGTGGGCATCTCATTTAGGCCTAGCTTATAAAGGCGCATTGGGTCCTTTTACTAAGCTGTGGGAAAAAGGGCACTGCGGTAGTGACAGAGGCCATTTTTCCCATACACCAGGCCTTTTTTACTGCAGCAGGTAACCCCCCCCCCCCCCCAAAAAAAAAAAAATGGCCACGCAACAAGGTAACTCTTACCACATGGAAATGCAGGGTGAATCACTTACCACCACCCATTGAGGTGGCCATAAGGGTTCCTGCGGTAACCCGGCAGTAACCAGGCAGTGTGCAGCATTGCCAAATTACCGCCGGATTAGCGCTGTGCTATAAAAAAGCTGGAACTACTGCCTGCTGCTATGTCAGGCCAGTAGTAGTCTCGAGTTAGCTGTGGTAAGCCCACGTTGGGCTTACTGTCGCTTTGTAAAAGGTCCCCATACCCCTTAATTCTAGAAAACTGCACACCCAACTTTACATTACTGCATAATGTTGTACATGCAAGTTATAGAATAAGGGCAGTTGTGCGCATAGCTTAATTGTTTAACAACCTGTTAGTTGCTCCCCTCCGAAGGGACACCACCTTGTAAGTGGTGGAGGGGCTTCCGTGTTTCAATGACTCAGAGGGCTATGCTGTAGGGTTACCCATATCAGACAGGCCTCTGAGGAGAAACCAGACAAAAAGTGTCCCAACCTGGAGGATCCAAGATGGCATTGAGGGAGGACGTACGTTAGTTGAGTTTCCGTTTTACAGCAGAATGCCTGAAGAAGAAGGTGCGCTCCCCAAAGAATGGGGAAGAGAAAAGGCAAAGCCATGGTGTTGTCCTCCTCGAACATGGCTGGGGTTCCCACCACTTCTCAGTCTATTTTGGAGAGATTCGGGGTCATAACATCGGGGATATCGGTTCCTGCTTCGGGGAACAGCAAGGCTTTATTGCTGAATCTCAGTGGAGAGGGAGTGACTTTGAGTCCCCCTGTTGGCACGACCCCTCCAAAACCCGGAAACAGTATTGCTTTGCTATGGAGGTCAATAATGGAAACGCCCGAAGTGGGTTAGGATTTTCACGTGACCCGAGGAGGTCCTGGCGCAGCATCGACTCGGATAATAAACCAACTGGGGGATTGGAGAGTGAGCTCTTCCCCCCGAAGATATCTGGAGTGGTGTCTGTGGAGAAATTGGACTTGGTGAAGCCAATAATGTCATAATGGACGTACTATAGGAACTGCAGCAGAGTGTGAATAACTCTCTTCTTCAGATGTTTAAAATTTTTCACTATGTGAGTTAAAGAATTTATATTAATACCTATCTAACAAAGTGGAAGTCCAAGATATAAAAATAGAGACTTTGATTATGGAAATGGCTTCTCTATGAAAATCAGACAATTTGGTAATGAAGAATAGTATCTTTTTTGTAAAAATTGGAATTTCTGGAGAACCAATTAAAGGAAAAGAACTTGAGAATGATAAATTTACCTATAATATCCTATATATCAGCTACTGAATTCTTGAAGAAATATTTCTCTGATACTTTGCTAATACCTTCTGATAGCCACCTATTGGTGACTAAAATTATATTTCCTTTATAAATCTTTTTTATCAGAGAAAAGAGATGTAAGTTTAACCGACATTTTGGAAAATTCAGAAGTTATAGATAGAGTTATATTATTAGTGACTTTCGTCTTTGATTTAGATAGGAACAATGTTTTGAAATTGTATTTCCGATACATGGTTGATAGTTTTTTGGGTTCAAAGATGAATATATTTCCTGACACATCAAGAGAATCACAGACTGGGAGGTGTGAAGTCTTAGCTTTTAAGCCAGGAATCATTGCCCTAGGTGGGACCTTCCTAGCGTAATTCCCTTGTAAGTGTTTTATTTCCTTATTACATATTTGTTTGAACCTAAGAAATTATAGAGTTTGTGGAAACAGATGAAGAATCCTCTGCAGCAACTTCCTTCAGTTACCACTGTACCAGCTGCAATAACCGATTAACCTTCCTCCCTCAGAAAATGTGAAGTGTAAGATTAACCATTTTGAGTTTCTTATTTTCTTTAAGATTGTTTTCCTGATCTTGGATCTTCCAATTGTGGACAATTATGTAAATATATATTGTTGAGAGAAAATGTTTTCCTTTTTATATTAATTTCTGTATTTCCTTACATTTATGTGATAAACGTGAATGTAATTAAGTAAAATGATAAATAAATAAATAAATAAATAAATAAAAACTGTTAGTTGCTGACAAGCAATAATTGACTATTATTGGTATTAATTGGCACAAATTAGCTTAAATTAACAGTTAAGAGGAATTGCCCTTAACTGGTATTGTATAAGATGCATTCGCAAAACCCATAACATACAACTGCAAGGGTGTGTGGACCTGAGAGGGGCAGGGGCAGGTCAGGGATCTGCCTAGCGATTGTGCACAGATCTTTTAGAATGCTCTCAGTTACACGATTAACTACCTACGTTAAGTGCTAGCTTTTACACCAGCAAGGTTGGAGGCTTTCAGCTGTCCTAAATTAGGCTGCTTAGCGATACAGGTAAAGGCACTGAATGTTGCCAGCCCCCGCATAACCCTAGGCTCTTCCCTATCACTGCCTCCAGTACCACCCCTGACCTGCCCACTTTTTTATGAGTGCTGAGAAGCCTGGTTTAGTGCCGCTGAATATCGGGGGTTCAGTGACCCCAGGAGATTTAAGTGGGCAGGAGCTGTTCAAGCCTCTCATAGACTTGTTACCGTAAAGTCTATGATACCTTGAGAGTATAACCTTGGCACACCAATCATGCCTGAAGTCTCTATTATTTTTCTGAAGTCTCTTTTATTTGAATAAATCACAGATAATTTACTCACAGTCAGATATTCAGAAGTGCTGCCCCAGAGCACAGAGACTCCGTAATTCTGAGAGCTGTTTCAATGGTTGGAGGTGAGAAATAGTTGAGCAGATGGAAGTATCTCAGAGCTGGGTGACTGGCATGTGCGATATCTCATTAGGGAGGAGATATTTTCAAGGTAAAAAACCAAGTTCGTTGCAAGGAGTTTCAGCAGGACAGAGCTGTCTGGGGCACGATGGTGCATGCCCCATGTCTCTAGCAAGATGGTGAAATGCCTCATGGCTCATAGGAGCCAACTTTTCAAAATCATTGGGGGTGCTAAGCCCAATGAAAATAACCCCTCCCTGGACACATACAAAGAATTTTCTCAATATTGTGGGTGCTCAAGCACCCACAGCACCCACAGAGTCGGCTCCAATGTCATGGCTGACGGGACAAAGAAGACAAGAAGCCTCACACAGGCTCAGGGAGGAGCAGGTAAAGACCAATGGGGACAGAGCCTGCCATTGGGTAGCAAGGAGTGGTCCTAGAGGACAGCTACAACTACTACTATTTAGCATTTTTATAGCGCTACAAGGCGTATGCAGCGCTGCACAAACATAGAAGAAAGACAGTCCCTGCTCAAAGTGCTTACAATCTAATAGAATTGGAGGGAAAGATCATACCTGGCTGACCTCTCAGGACTGAGATAGTAAGACTGACCAGGAAATGATAGCAGGTAGACATAGGGGCCAAGCTTGGCTGAGAGAGAAAAGAGGTCTAGGCAGTAGCACAACCAATGATTCCAGTTCTTCTACAGATAAGCAAGTGTGGCTGCATCGCCTGTGAACTACATTACACACAATGCATGGCTCCCATATCTTTGCAGTGGAAACTGCAGCAGTGAAAGTCCTCAGAAATGAGAATAACAGTAAAGGCATTACACACATTTTAGGATCACGTTATAAACTAGTGCGAGGCTATCAGAGGACACAACAGGAGCCTCTCCTGCACTCTGAATATCGGGCCCCAATTTCCTAAAAGACAGTTCAACAAGAAGATTGGCATCTGAGGATCGTAAAGTTCTTGTAGGTTGATATGGTATGAAGAGGTTAAATAAATATAATGGACGTCCAGTGCAAATGGAAATGAACTAAAAGAATCATATTGAATTCTATTGATTCAGGAAGTACAGGGTAGGAAGAAAGGGAAGAGGAGTGGCACTATATGTTAACAATGATATTAGATCAGAAAGAGAGGAAAATGGGAGGAGGGTAGGGGGAGAGGCAGAGACACTGTAATCCTGGTGAACTGTCACTCAAAGATGACTAAAGGTGCAGAAACATTTCACTTCTGCATAGACTTGATCTGCTGCTCACTGTCAAACCCAGGCCTCGTGCACTGATGAGATCAGCCCTAATTAATCGTTCACATTTCATCAGCTTTTATCACAACTCAAAGGTCTTCTTTGCTGATACTATAAACTCTTTACTGTGATCTCTGTGGCGAGAATATAAACATTTCACTAGGTTCCCTCAAGGCTGTACAGCAACATGAAAACTGTATTGCTGGTAACAGAGGCTGAAATTAACTATCTGGATTTTAGAACAGTCTTAATCTACTCTGCCAAGTTAGGAAACTTGAATAAATATGTTAAAAGAGCTGAGCTGATTTGAGCTAAGACTGATCCTAAACTCAAATATCTGGGAATTTTCCCATGAACAGAGCTTATCAGTTTGCAATGACTTATAAATAAAAATCCTGAAAGTCAATGGAAGAAAAATTGATATCAGAGAGTAGCAAACCTTAAAGAGACTCCAGACCGCTCAGAATACAGCAGCCAGACTTATCTTCGGGAAAAACCCAATACGATAGTGCAAAACCCCTCCGCGAAAAACTACATTGGCTCCCAATTAAAGAACGCATTGCTTTCAAGATCTGCACAATGGTTCACAAGATTATCTACGGTGAAGCCCCAGGATACATGACAGATCAACCTACCTACGAGAAACACATCCGAATCATCATGAATGTACCTAAACCTGCACTACCCAAGCTGCAAAGGACTCAAATACAAATCAACCTACGCATCCAACTTTTCCTACATAAGCACCCAACTGTGGAACGCATTACCAAAAGCCATGAAAACCTCGTACGACCACCTACACTTGTGAAGAACACTAAAAACTTATCTTTTTAAAAAGGCATACCCTACCAACCCAACAAATGCATGATCTCTGCAACACAATAACACTAGAAATCAAAATACACAAAACACAACTCTCCCACTGTTCAACGACCTTATGTGGCTGCCCCACATGAACTTTATCTCATCTCAACATCACTCTGTATTTGTAAACACCGGAGACTGCAAACACACCTCCGTTAAGATGTAAGCCACATTGAGCCTGCAAATAGGTGGGAAAATGTGAGGTACAAATGCAACAAATAAATACATTTCATCCTTTTCTGGGAATTTCACCTCTGCAGCCTACACTTACGATCCTTTGTAACCATCCTCCTTTCACTAATCTTCCCCCAATTGGATCACAGGTGGTGGTTAGGATTTTTCAAGAAGAGAACATGAAAAATTTGCCAGCGGGATATGCAAAAATATATCACAGAGTGCGACTGGACCTTTTTTCAGGTTAAATGTACTTTCGTTTTCACACAGGATGGAAAGAGTCACTTGCTAAACAAAACCAGAGTGTTGTACAGACTTTGAGGATGGGTTTGCAATTTTTTGGCAAACAGATTGCAAGACTGTGCAAGATGCTAACAGTTTGGAAGGAGCATTGTCTAGTCAGATAATTGTGCTGTGTTATATTGTGGATCCTACTGCTTCCTAGCAGAGCTGAGCTGTCTGATCTCCAGATGATAAGATTCACCTCTTTCATGCTGGTTTCATCATGCACCCACACGCACAGTAAGATTCTCTCTCTCTCTGGTTATATAGCAAAGTTATTGGCACAGTAAATCATCATGGGGCTGCAGCCGCCACATTTTCATAAAGAGTGAGAGCCAGATATAACTCATGGAAATAGTTTTGTTTGTCAGCTGGCACAAACGTGAGCCCCCTGCACTTTGAACCTGCAGTCCTACGGGAACTGGCAGATTTGTTTGTTTTACTGTACAGCCTTATATAGCGAGTTGTCCAGGATCCAGGACCTTCGATGGCGTGTTCAGAGCGTATGGGGATGTGCATGACTTCTTAACTTTACAAATAAAAACGTGCAATGTTCACACCAATGGACATTTCTGGGGTCTTTTATTTTCTTTTTTTTTAATAAAAAATGTCTGCAGCTTTATATAACAAATTTTCTCTAGCCCAAAGTAAAATAATCACTTCAGCTGTTTTTTTTTCTTCACTACTACTAATCATTTCTATAGCGCTACTAGATGTATGCAGCACTGTACACATTATATGCAGGTCTTTCTCTATGTTTTTTGGCACCTGGGGCAAGGGAGGGTTAAGTACCTTGCCCAAGGTCACAAAGAACTGTAGTAGGAATTGAACCTAGCTCCCCAGCATCAAAGTCCACTGCACTAACCCAGGGGCGTAGCCAGACCTCGGTGGGAGGGGGGTCCAGAGCCCGAGGTGAGGGGATAAATTTTAGCGCCCCCCCCCCCCCCGGCACTGCCAAACCCCCCTGCCACTTTTGACCTCCTGCCATGACACCCCTCCTCCATCACTTTTGCTCCTAACCTCCACTGCTGCCGCCAGGTACCTTTGCGGGCAGGGGTCCCCAAACCCCCGCCAGCCGGTCCTCTTCAGCGCCTGTCTCTGGTGCATTCGCTGATCTGTTTCTGTGAGTCCTGACTCCTGATGTCCTGGCGGGGGTTGGGGATCCCTGCCAGCAAAGGTACCTGGCAGCGGCCGGGGAGGGTAGGCAGCGGCAGGAGTGTGGGGGGGGGGGGTCGAAAGTGGCGGGGGAGGTTGAAAGTAGAGGGGACCAGGGCTAAATCTATGGGGGCCCATGCCCCCGTGGCCCCACCTAGCTACACCCCTGCACTAACCACTAGCTACTCCCCCACTCTAACCACTAAAACAGACAAGGATATTTTGTGGGCAGTTCAGGGCGCAGTCACCACTTAGGGGTCCTTTTACAAAGGCCCACTAGCGTTTTTAGCATGTGCTAAAAATAAGTGTGCACTAAACGCTAGAGATGCCCATATATTCCTATGGGCATCTCTAGCGTTTAACGCACACTAATCATTAGTGCACACTAAAAATGCTACCACGCCTTTGTAAAAGATCCCCTTAGCCAGATAAGCTAACTGGACAAATAGGACCACATAAATTACAGTCCTTTTTTGTCCAGTCTAACTTAGCCAGTTAAGAACTGAACATCAGCACTTTATGCTGGCTGGTCGCACATACCTAGGTACTTAATGCCAGGACTTGGACACAGTCCAGCATTGAAATGCTAAACAGGCTAGTGCTCTTCAGCTTGGAAAAGAGATGGCCGAGGGGAGATATGACTGAGGTCTACAAAATCCTGAGTGGTGTAGAACGACTAGAAGTGAATCAACTGTTTACTCTTTCAAAAAGTGCAAAGAGTAGGGGACATTCAATGAAGTTACATGGAAATGCTTTTAAAACAAATAGGTGGAAATATTTTTTCAATCAACGAATAGTTAAGCTCTGGAACTCTTTGCCGAAGAATGTAGTAACAGCAGTTAGCGTATCTGGGTTTAAAAAAAAGGTTTGGACAAGTTCCTGCAGGAAAAGTCCAGCGTCTGCTATTCAGACAGAGATGGGAAAACCACTGCTTACCCCGGGATCGGTAGCATGGAATGTTGTTACTATTTTGGATTCTGTCTGAGACTTGTGACCCAGATTAGCAACTATTGGAAACAGAATACTGGCCTAGATAGACCATTGGTCTGACCCAGTATGGCTATTCTCACGTTATGTTCTTATGTTATGCTCTCTCTAATGAAACAACGACCAAAGTATCAAAAACACATGATTCCAAACTGACCCCATGAGGGTGTAGCTCATTTTGGGTTTAAATATCTGAGCGCCTTTTCTCCTTTTCATTAGAAGATTTGATATAATGAATGATCACTCTCTAGCAGACTTAGCAAAATATTGGGTATTATTTAAAATTACCCCCCCCCCCCCAACACACACACACATGTTCAGTTTTTATGATGTTTCTGTTTTGCATGCTATTTGTTTACCGTTTCACACATTTTTGTTGTCCGCATGGTTATAAACATTGCAACCACTTTTCCATTCTTGATACTCACAATACAGCTAGTGCCCTATGCTTTCCCACTTCAGCACTGGTTTAAGTGATGCATGAGTTTGTGAAGTTAGCTCTTGTTAACATTTTTGATGGGGGGTTGCCTTTTTACTCCTTCGTTTCCTTTTCAAACAAATAAAAGATACAACAACCTAGTACCCATCCCACCTGATTTTGGACCAACATAATAAGAAAAATATTACTATATCTGTGAAAAGCAGTTCCTTGGGAAGACATCAGAGGATGGAGGAGAAATGTATGAATTCAAAGCCACCTTTCAGTCCTCTCATCTTCCTCTGTGTGTTCAGCCTTCTGGTCTGCTTCCAAATGTATCAGTGGTTCATTATTTAACAGACCAGCACATATTTCTTTTATGTTGCCTGGCATTGGGGAATGGCTTGGGGGAAAACTGTATTCTACCAACTCAAAACTATAAGCCTGAATTTGCACGATTCAATACTATGTTCTTATTCTGGGAGGAAAAGACCTCAGTGGCCCAATGTATCTCCAAAAAGGAAATATAAATAGCCTCACAATCAACACACCATCATAAATCTAAGAAACCTCCCATACTAACTTATTAACTCTTAACGTAACATCTCACATACATAATTTTTCTTAATATTTTACATACAACCACTATGTTCCCAAAATTCTCTTAATTCTTAATGCAGGCAGCATGAGTATAGTAGTGAAAAACTTATTTTAAGGTTCAATGGAGGTATCTGTTTTGCCAAAATTGCTTCTTCAGGAGTCAAACATTAACCACCTCAGTTTACAGCTTCACGTTAGGACGGGTTCTAGATGATATTTGGTTTTTACCCCTCCTCCTTTCTTTCTTTTGGGGGGGGGGGGGGGGGTTCTAGAGATGGGTGAGATATATCTAAGCAAGCAATGAAGTCAAGGAAGTGTGTGGGATTATATTTACAAATAGGCTCTTCCTACCCTATTCCCACCCCCCCCCCCTCCAAAAAAAAGAAGACAAAAATCTCTATTTTCATGCCTTCATCTGTTCAGGTTTGGAATCTGTAATCAATTAGATTGCTGCTTTTATCATAGTCATTTCAAAACCATCTGTTCTAATCCCTAATGACCTCGCTCCCCCCTCTCAGTGCCCCATCACCCATGTTATAATGACGGTGAAGGTTATTTTGGAGTCGGAGCAGATTTTTCAACTCCCAGCTCGGTAAGATATAAAAAGCTGTGGGGTTTATGGTCTGTTTTAAGAGGAACCAATTACAGGGGCTCTCAGATTTGCTCTCTGTCTGTTCTAGGCTACTTTGTCCCTTAAGAAACCAACCTTGTCTCATTCTGTCTAAGTTCACTGCATGGATAGCAGTTTTCTTAAACAAGCATGCATACTTGAAGCCTGCACAAATACTGCCCCCTCGTTAAGTAGGGCTGGCAGCAGAGATGATTGCCTGGTTCTGACTGTGCTGAATTACACTGATTTAACAATTAATGTCACTTTTTTTTTTTTAGTAATTCATAATTATTACCATGAACATATTTTTCTGTTATTTCTGAATAGTTAAAGATGTAAGCCAGAGTTAGAAAAGGAAGAACAGAGAAAGTAGACATGATTATATTGGTAATCACACACAGCAAGCTACGTTTTAAGGGATTTTGACGCACACGCCTGTGGCATTGTACACAGGAGGCCAAATGAACAGAAGACCAAGGCAGAAATGTTCTACCCTAGAATATTTAGATTTCTATAAGGCATTCAGCTTAGAGTTTGTTAATCCTTCTGCATGGTCTAAAGCTCAGGAAAGGAAATAATATACCTCTGGAAATGGGGACTTCGATTATTGCCCACTCTCAACTAGGTAATGTTGACTGCTTTCTTCAGAAAGGTTCCCAGGGTGAGGAGAAGATGCTGACACAACAACAGATAAATAGGCAGGGATCATTGGTGAAACTCCCAAGGGTAGAAAGAATCCACAGAGTTTGAACCAACCGATGCAGATTTACCTTTTTTCCTTCCCCCCCCCCCCCCCCCCAAATAATACCTGAGAGCCTGATGCAGAAAGCTGTGGGTAGAGCCATGCACAGATATATGCTTCTACTGTAAGCATAATAGTATGGCAAGTATGCAAATTTTATGCACACAGAAGTTGTGTGTAAATCTGAGGGAGCCCGTCAGACACATGTGCACAAAGGTTTTGCAGTAAGCACGGCTTCTTGTGTGCATGTTGGAACAAAAGCAGAAAGTGTCAGCACGCATCAGCGCCCATTCAATGCATAAATATCAACCTTGCAAAACTTTCTTGCACACTACATTTTTGCGAGGCTGGTATTTATGTACAAAAGAGCATGTGCAGGCATCTGCTGACCCTTTTGTTTTTGGTTTTTGACATGCACACAAGATCTGTTATTTGCTATCAGTCTTTTAAACTTATACCCACTTTTTCTGGCTGCAGAAGACGACAGACTGGCAGTTAAATCTTGAAAACTGGCATTAACTTCTCTGCTGCCCCAGACCTAGCGAGAAATTTCTTGCAGAGCCTGTGTGACAAAAGTAAACGTTTCCTTCTGTACATTGCCCAGAAAGCTTAATGGCCTCAATACCGTACATTTTAATGCAATGTGCAGCCAGCAAGTCTTCCATGCAAGTTACCACCCCTGCTCAGGGTCAGACTGACAGCGATCTGGGCCCCTGGGCAATAAGGGTCATAACCATCTATCAAAAATGATTAAACTAGATCAGGGGTTCTCAGTCCAGTCCTCGGAACACACCAAGCCAGTCAGGTTTTCGGGGTACCCACATTGAACATGCTTAAGATAAATTTGCATACAGTGAAGGTAGGGCATGCAAATTCATCTCATGCATATTCATTGTGGGTATCCTGAGAACTTGACTGGCTAAGTGAGTCTTGAGGACTGGGTTGAAAACCCCTCAACTAGATGGAAAGCGGGGCTCCTATTGTTGTGGGCCCTCTGGAGTTGCCCTATTGTCCCAGTGGTCAGTCCCAGGCTCAATCCCTCTCTGAATTAATCAGCCAGCAACATTCACACACAACCCATGGCAACCATATGGCTGGAATTCTACATCAGTCCCTCAAAAGGGTATCATGTGAGCCCTTCAAAAAGCGTAGCTATGATGTGAAAACCCACTTGCCAGTCAATCAACTGATTCTCCAGATAAGCTATCTTTGGGACCTTTTTACTAAAGCTTAGAATGTACTAATGGACATTGGCGTGTGCTAATGCCATGTAGGTATGAAATAGGGTGTACAGCATTTAGTGTGCACTAATGTCCGTTAGCACATGCTAAGTTTTAGTAAAAGGGCTCCCTTATTAGGCTACTAACCCCCTCTTTTACAAAGCTATGTAAAAGGGGTTAGTAGTGAAAGTGGAGGAGTGGCCTAGTGGTCAGAGCACCAGTCTTGACATCCAGATGTGGCCGGTTCAAATCCCACTGCTGCTCCTTGTGATCTTGGGCAAGTCACTTAATCCTCCGTTGCCTCAGGTACAAACGTAGATTGTGAGCCCTCAGGGACAGAGAAATACCCAGTGTACCTGAATGTAACTCACCTTGAGCTACTAGTGAAAAAAGTGTGAGCAAAATCTAAATAAATAAAATGCTGATGCAGTAATGCCAACACAGCCCATTCAAGATGGGGTATCTTGGCATTGCCACATGGCTTTGTAAAAGAGGGGTTAAATGTTTTAAGTTGCTGGCTTTTAGGACTAGTAAGAGAGTGCCTGAGGAGGAGATTAATTCCAAAAGCTGGCATCTACAATTATTCATGGGTATAATAAAGATGTCATCTCTACTCAACTTAATTACTGTACTGGCGCTCTCTGAACAAATTTTAAGGTTGACTAAAGTTTCTTTATTTCATACCATAGGTATTTTTTCTGTCCTAGGGGGAGGGGCTCACAATCTGAATTTATACCTTAGGCAACGGAGGGTGAAGTGACTTGGCCAAGGGCACAAAGAGCAACAGTGAGATTTGAACCCTTGCTCCCTGCCCGCAGCTCCAACCATTAAGCTAATCCTGCACTAAAACATCATGGTAGGCGATGCCAGCTAATTTATAATGTCCATATCAGAGACCTAGGTTAGAAAACACTTGGCTTTCACATTCTTCGAATGCCCAAACCACTCAAGTTCCCTAACCTGAAACTATTAGCAGGGTTACTACAGAACTGCTGTCACCATAATTATCATCGTTTGAGTCTCTGTAATTGCGTAATGTGTATAAACATGCCTGTTACAATACCCAGGGCAGAAACTTGACAGAGAGAAGTCAGCATGCCAAATCTAAATCTGTAACTTTAATCTTTTAATGGGCATGGTTTTCTGATCCAAAAGAAGGCACTTCATTCGCACCACATTTCTCTCATATATCCAGGCAGAAATCAAACCTAAGCAAAGGAGATGTCAGGCATTATTCACCTTAAGGAAAATCAGTAAGAGACAAGATTCAATCAGCCAAAATAATCAGAGGAAGAGACCAAAATCCTTCTCATTTCTGCACAAAAACATGTTGACATTAGCAAAATGGGGGAATATCTGAAGAAACTGATGGGCTGGGAGGACATACGAGAAGTGGAAAGGCAGTGGTCCAGGCTGAAATGAGCTATAAATATGGCTACTAACCTTTGTGTAAGGAGAGTAAATAAAAGCAAGAGAAAAAGGAAACCGATATGGTTCTCCAAGCAAGTGGCTGAGAAAATAAAGGCTAAAGAGTTGGCGATCATAAAATACAAAAAACCTCAAGAAGAGGAGCACAGAGAGGAATACCAGATGAAAATGAAAGAAGCCAAGAGAGATATACATTTGGTGAAAGTGCAAACGGAAGAACAAATGACTAGAAATGTAAGGAGAGGCAACAAGAATTTTTTCAGCTATATTAGTGAAAGGAGGAAGACTAAAAATGGAATTGTGAGACTGAAAGATATTGCAAACTGCTATGTGGATAACGATGAGGAAAAAGCAAATGTGCTAAATGTTCTGTGTTCATGGAAGAAAATCTTGAAGGACCACGATTAGCTGGCAAAGGTACATATGAGAATGGAGCAGATATAGCACCACTCATAGAAGAAAGTGTTTATGAACGACTTGAAAATATGAAGATGGACAAAGCCATGGGACCAGATGGGCTCCATCCCAGGATATTGATGGAGATCAGAGAGGTTCTGGCAGGTCCTCTTAAAGATTTGTTTAATAAATCCTTGGGGGAGGTTCTGTGGGATTGGAGAAGAGCGGATGTGGTCCCTCTTCACAAAAGTGGTGGCAGAAAAGAAACTGAAACTACAGGCCGCTAAGCCTCACTTTGGTTATTGGAAAAGTAATGGAAGTGATGCTGAAGGAAAAGATGGTGAATTTTCTGGAATCAAATAGGTTACAAGATCTGAGACAATCTGGTTTTACCAAAGATAAATCGTGCCAAACGAATCTGATTGAATTTTTTGACTGGGTGACCAGAGAATTGGTTCGAGGTCATGCGATAAATGTAATCTACTTAAATTTCAGCAAAGCAATATAGCAATCCAGTTTAGGATGGGCTATAGAGAGCTTCGATGGAAACTCCAGTAATTTGGAATGTAAGGACAGTGCCAGAAAACTTTTACAGTCTGTGTCCCGCAAATGACAAGATGGATTCGGATAAGCTATAGTGGGCTTAGACACCAACTCCAGTAGTTGGAACATAAGGGCGGACATCTACAGTCTATGTCCCAGCAACACCAAAGGTCAAGTATATAATCTCATGTTCATTGTTGATTTAATCTTGAATTGATAATGAATGTGACTGTTGGGCAGACTGGATGGACCTTTCAGGTCTTTATTTTATTTATTTGTTACATTTGTATCCCACATTTTCCCACCTTTTTGCAGGCTCAATGTGGCTTACATAATATCATTAGGCGATTGCCAATTCTGGTATGAACAAAATACAGAGTGAAGTTGTAGTAGGGTAAAGTTTGTGTGTGACAAAAACATTTGGGGATCGTAAAGAGGAGGAAGGGTTTAGTTATGTCCAGTATGGTTTTGGTTTCGTTGTGTTGCAGGGTTCAGGCATTTAGGTTGGATCATTAGGGTTTGCCTTTATGAACAGGTTAGTTTTTAGTGCTTTCCGGACGTTTAAGTGGTCATAAGTTGTTTTCACGGCGCTTGGTAATGCGTTCCATAGTTGCGTGCTTATATAGGAAAAGCTAGATACAGTACATAGGTTGTTTTATATTTTAGGTCTTTGCAACTTGGGTAGTGAAGATTTAGGTAAGTTCTTGACAGGGGCGTAGCCAGACTTCCGTGGGAGGGGGGTCCAGAGCTCAAGGGGAGGGGGCACATTTTAGCCCCCCCCCCCCCGCCACCGCCCCCCTCCCACCGCCATTGTCGCCCCCCCCCGTCTCTGCCGACCCCCCTCCTGCCGCGAACCCTCCCCCGCCGCCGCCTACCTTCCATTTTGCTGGCGGGGGACCCCACTCCCCGCCAGCCGACGTCCTCTCCGACCATTCTGCTGCAGAGAAAAGTCTTCTTCCTTGCATGCTGACATCCTGCACGTTGTACGTGCAGGACGTCAGACTCAGAGAACAGGAAGAAGACTTTTCTCTGCAGCAGAACGGTC
Organism: Microcaecilia unicolor; assembly: GCF_901765095.1. Taxonomy (NCBI): domain Eukaryota; kingdom Metazoa; phylum Chordata; class Amphibia; order Gymnophiona; family Siphonopidae; genus Microcaecilia; species Microcaecilia unicolor. The sequence goes on along the minus strand of NC_044038.1, from coordinate 175,544,940 downwards.
GGAGAGGACGTCGGCTGGCTGGGAGTGGGGTCCCCCGCCAGCAAAATGGAAGGTAGGCGGCGGTGGGGGCGGGTTCACCGGGAGGGGGGTCCTGACTGAAATCTACGGGGGCCCAGGCCCCCTCAGGCCCCACGTAGCTACACCACTGGTTCTTGATAATCTTGTAGTGTTTCTAGTTGGTAGGTCTATGAGTTCAGTCATGTATCCCAGTGCTTCACCGTAGATAATGTTGTGTACCAGGGTGCAGATTTTGAACGCAATACGTTCTTTGGGAGCCAATGCAATTTTTCTCGTAGAGGTTTGGCGCTGTCGAATCTTGTTTTGCCAAATATGAGTCTGGCTGCTGTGTTTTGAGCAGTTTGGAGTTTCTTTATGGATTTGTTCTTTGCATCCCGCATAGATTCCGTTGCAATAGTCTAGATGGCTTAGCACCATGGATTGTACCAGGTTGCGGAATACTTCCCTCGGGGGGAAAAAAGGTTTCACACGTTTGAGTTTCCACTTTGAGTGGAACATTTTCTTTGTTGTAGATTTTGCTTGGTTCTCTAGTGTGAGGTTATGATCAATTGTAACTCCAAGATCTCACCAAAAGAAGATTAAATCTTACTTTTGAGAACTGAGAAATGGTTTGCTTTTCAAAAATGACATCAAACTTTCAAAATGGGCAGCTTTACCTGGTGCAAAACTGTTTCATAATACCATACTACAAATTACTCAGGCGGTAAAGGAATAACAAACAGGGTGTTACTCAGCCCTGCTACTTCCCAAATGTTGCAGCTTGTTTGGCCAGCCACAAATTCCTCCTAAGGCCTCCCATATCTGTGAGGTTTTTATTGTGATAAAAGTCTCCCACCCCACCCTCTCATCACCCACATACACAAATGTATGCATTCAGCTGGCACCAGCCCTAATGGGAGTGTGCCAATCCAGGATCTCAGGAGCAAAAGAGTTCCTGGCTTCAACATGTCTTATTAATGGAAGGCACTTAGCTTCATCAATCCCAGTGCCCCTCCCACGTATTATGATTAACTCCAGCATGTTGAAGACATTGCCATGACTGGGCTTTGGGTAGTTACCTTCTAGGTTTCATGCCTGCTTTCTTTACACTTACAACTAAGCCAGGGTGAACTGCTAAACCATAAGAGCAAAAGAGTAGCCATACTGGTCCATCCAGCCCAGTATTCTGTTTTCCAAGCCAGGTCACAAGTACCTGGCAGAAACCCAAATTGTGGCAACACTCCGTACTACAAATCCCAGGGCAAGCAGTTGCTTCCAATGTCTGTCTCAATAGCAGACTATGGACTTTTCCTCCAGGAATTTGTCCAAACCTTTTTTAAACCCAGATACACTAACCATTGTTACCACATCCTCCAGCAATGAGTTCCAGAGATAACTATTCGTCGAGTGAAAAAATATTTCCTCCTTTCTGTATTACTCTTTTGGGATCTTGCCAGGTACTTGTGACCTGGATTGGCCACTATTGGAAACAGGACACTGGGTTTGATGGACCTTCGGTCTGTCCCAGTAAGGCAATGCTTATGTTCTTATGTTATGTACTTACCTGGCCAAGTGCCAACTCTGCCCTCAGAATGCCCTCAAAATAGTCGGCTTTCATTTAGATGCTAACTGCTCATTTTCAACAGTGATAACCAGTTCAGTGCACTGAAAATTAGCGGATAGACCCAAATAAGAGATTTAACTGATCAGCGGCTCTTTCTGGTCAGTTAAATCTTTTGAATATCGACCAGTTAGAAATCTACTGCTCTGCTACTACTATTTATCATTTCTATAGAAGATGAAGAATGGATGGATAATGCTGGAGAACACTTATTTTACTATCACATAGCTGGAAAGTCTCTTAGTTTGGCTTCAATAAATTGACAACTCTCTGCTTTTTGCCTTCCACATGGGATAGCTACAGTAGCTGCTACTGAAACAGAATATGTACTGTAAAGCCTCCACCACCGGGAGGCTCTTGGAAAGTCTCCTGCACTGAGAGACTCTTGAGTCCCTCTGCCCTTTAGCTGAGCTGTGTGATGTAATCCACAAGGTCAGATCATTATACTTTATTGTAATCCCTTGGTGTCAACCGCTCCTACAAGGGTAGTTCCCACCACAGCATTTCTCAAGAAGCATAGCAGTTCAACCAATAATATTCAAAACAAAATAGAAAAAAACTCAAAAGGTTCCAAAATCTCAGCAGTTCATATAAAGCAGCTATGAAAAGCATTTCTTCAAACAAAGTAGCTCAAAAAGCGCTCAAACTCCCAGCAGTCCATGTACAGCACTTATGTAAAGTAATTCTCCAAACACAGTAGTTCAAAAAGAGTTCCAACTCCCAGCAGTTCATTTATAGCAGTTATGCAAAGTAATTCTCCAAACACGGTAGCTCCAAAAGGGGTTCAACCCCCCCCCCCCCCCCACCCCCAGCAGTTCCTGTAAGCAGTTAGGCAAATCAATTCCCCAAACACAGCAGTTCAGAAAGTGTTCAAACTCCCAGCAGTTCATGTATAGTACTTATGCCAAAAACCACCACTCCTCCTCTCTCCCTTTCAAAAGAAATCATCCTAGGGAGAGTGGCAAGGGTCCAACCCCAACCGGGCCAGCATTGTACCCTGACCACCACCCACATGACTCTTCCAAGGTATACCTGTTCTCTCAGCTCCCCTCGTGGGATAGCCACCTTTTCCCTTCTTCTGCCAGGCTCTCCTCCCAAGCAGCCCTCTGCTGTTTCACCTCCTTTCCTTCCAGTTTAGTCAGAGTAGCAACCTCCATCAGTTCCTCTTGCTCTAGTTCTTCCTCCTTTTCTTCCCCTTGCCAGTCCATAGGTTCCGCCCCACACCCATTGCTCAGCTGCTCTCCATTTGCTTGATTGGGCAGGTTCAGAACTCCTTCCTTCATCCTGGCTCTCTGGGACAGGTTTTTCCAACTCCCTTCTCTTGCCCTTCTCCTGACCTCCTCTGGGGGCTGTTGGGGATTGACGTCCCTGTTTCTACCACGGGACCTACTCAGGGGCTGCTGAGTTGTAGTCTTTTCCTTTTCTCCAATCCCCCAGGGAAAAAGACTCCTTCCTTTCTCTACCCAGTCTCCCTCCCTCTCGAGCCTCTTCATTCCTCCATGTGCCTTCATTCTCCCTCTCACCCTCATATTCCTCACAGTATGTTAAAATAAAGTTTCAAGCATGTTCTTTATCTGAAGACTTCTTAAAATATGCCTTTAGTCAATCTTGCTGTGAAAATGTTCTCCCTAAAACTGTAATACTATCTTAATTATGTATTTTAATTTCATAGCAACCTATACTTAGTGTTTCAAGCATCTATCTTTGTGACAACCCCTGGGATATAACCCCAGTAGGGCTTAAATGCCAACTTAGACAACAGTTAAAACTAAATAAAGAAGTTCATAAAGACAGAGATCAGAGTTAACTGTAACTATTCTTCAACAGTTTGCTGGAACATAAGAGTAGCCATCTAGCCCAGTGTCCTGATTTCCAAACAATGGCCAAGCCAGGTCACAAGAACCTGGCAGAAACCCAAATTGTGGCAACAGTCCATGCAGAACCCCAAAGAATAAAAAGATTCTGGAATCCTAAAGAATGACAAAATTCCATGCAGAATCTTAGAGTAGCAACATTCCATGTAGAACCCCAAAGAACAGCAAGATTCTGGAACCCTAAAGAGTAACAAGATTCCATGCAGAATCTGAGTAGCAACATTTCATACTACAAAACCCAGAGCAAGCAGTTGCTTCCCATGTCTGTCTCAATAGCAGAGTATGGACTTTTCCTCCAGGAATTTGTCCAAACCTTTTTTAAACCCAGATACGCTAACTTGCTGTTACCACATCCTCCGGCAAAGAGTGCTAGAGCTTAACTATTCGGTGAGTAAAAAAGTATTTCCTCCTATTTGTTTTAAAAAATATTTCCATGTAATTTCCTCGAGTGCCCCCTACTCTTTGTACTTTTGGAATGAGTAAAAAATCGTTTTACTTCTACTCTTTCTTCACCACTCAGGATTTTGTAGACCTCAATCATATCTCCCCTCATCTGTCTCTTTTCCAAGCTGAAGAGCCCTAACCTCTTTAGCCTTTCCTCATACGAGAGGAGTTCCATCCCCTTTTTCATTTTAGTCGCTCTTCTTTGAACCTTTTCTAATTCTGCTATATCTTTTTTGAGATATGGCGACCAGAACTGAACGCAATACTCAAGGTGCAGATGCACCATGGAGCATTATAATATGTTCGATCTTATTCACCATCCCATTCCTAATAATTCCTAGCATCCTGTTTGCTTTTATGGAAGATAGAGGTGTAGGGAGAACTTTGGAAATGTGAGAGAGACACCCACAGCCTTCCACAGGAGAAGTAGCTGGGTGGCACAGATGCTGGGCCATGAATGGAGAAGAAGGAGAGAAGGAAGTGAAGTTCCACCACTGACGTGTTTTGGGAGCATCATGGGTCACTACAGTGGGTGGGCCTAAGGCAAAAATACCCGTAGCTATGCCAATTTTTCCATGGGGATTGCATGGTTATACCATCTGTTTACATGTTACTGGGTTAAACAGCACATGGCATACAGAGCTGCAAACCTGGAAGCATGGCTTATTCCATTCCTGTCTCTACTACTTGCTTTGGCCTTGAGCAAGAGGTTTAAGTAGCTGGTATGCAAATTTCAATTATTGTCAGTTCCCTGTATGGTAGCCATGTGAATTATATTATGCAGTGCTTTATCTATGTATTACAGATAAATTAAAAATACATAATTACATGGTAAGACAATCCTGCCCTTGTGATACATGATGTGATAAAGATCTGACAATATAGTCATGTAGCCAATTTGATCCACAATCATACTTTAGCTTGCGATGGGTCTAAAACCACAAAGAAAGTAAGACGCAGACTCATGCATTATTTCTTGTGTGTTTCAATCTGCAGTTATAACTCTAAGGGGCCCTTGTACTAAAGTGTGATAGATTTGCAGTTAACATGCAGTCGCATGCATCAATTACCTTGCGCATCATTCCCAGTAACCACATAGGAAAACCCCTTACTGTACATTATATGCATTTACAGTGCAGATGCACTTACCATCTCCTTAAACAGAGATGGTCAACGTACCCATGTTTACCGCAGCAGTGATAGTTAATTATGATGTATTTCCATGCACTATCTGCAAAACACAATTCACACCCATTTCCAGCCTTATTCAGTTAGCGCATGAATTAAGATGCAGTGTCATGACAGCACAGTAATTATTACTATGGCTGTACACTAAGGTCCTGATGCTCAAAAGCAAATGCAGACACTAGAGGCCATTAGTGCCAGACTGGTGCCGAATGCCAACAAGTTTGTGAAACGAGCTCGCCGGCTCTGAGGGCAATAAGCATGCAAATGCATGCTAAAGAGGTCATCCCATATTCCTCCCCAAAGCTCAGTAGGCAGCGTGCCAAAGAAGAGCGTTCCTCCCATGGAAAACTCTATGCCAGCTCGGAGCTGGCGTTAGGGTTGTGCCAAGCTGTGGAGAGGCAAAGGGAGACTGGAGTTGCTGCCGGCCATGTTCACTTTTTGCCAATAAGGAGATCCTTCCCTTGCTCTGCCTCCTGGCTTCAGCTGAAAAACTGGGACATCCAATCTCTCCTCCAGGCAACCGAGGGTAAACTCCCCCTCCTCGCCAGAAATTAGCAAAATTATTAGCTCCTCTTAATGATTTTTCAGCCAAAAATACAACCTGCATAACGTTCCTCTATCAAATCCTGATTTCCATGTCCAAAGAAGTTAAAATCGAGGAGGGCAGTATCCTTTTTTATTCCAGTCTAGAAATCCTGTATCATATTCTAATAATAAGGCTCTGGACCCGTCCAGTCCTGCTGCTTCTCTGCTAAATTGGCTGAGGAACATAAAAGCCTACCCCTTCCATATTCCACTTGGTTAAATAGACATGTCTATTTTATCTTACAAGAGAGGTGTTAACAGAAGCCTCAGTACCTATAACAGGAATACCCTAGTACTGGGCTTGCAAAAAAACTTTTTAAAAAGGCTCATGTCTCCCTCCTTCTCCTGGCCATGCAGACTGCCCATGTGCTGGACACGTCCCCCTTCCTTACATCCCAATGCTCAGCATGCATAAAATTTGCATGCCATTAACGTTGAGCATTGGGAGGAAACTTTGCAGTGCTGTTTGGGCAGTATTTTCTAGCGCTGTTTTGTACAGTGCCAGAGTTTTGAGTATCGGCCTGTCACTGCTTACTGCCCCTTCAATTAGAAATTAGAACAGGAATCCTTACTACTATGGGCTGGATGCAGAAATAGTAACCATATGACACTGAATCGCTCACTCATAGAAACAGAGAAATAGAGAAAAATAAAGGCAGATAAAGACCCTATATGGCCTATCCAGTCTGCCCATTCACACTATCTACTATCCCTTCCTCTCACTTAAAGATCCTATGTACGTGTCCCAAACTTGCTTGAATTCAGATACTGTCTCCATCTCTACCACCTCCACTAGGAGGTCATTCCACGAATTCACTACCCTTTCCATGAAGAAGTGTTTCCTCAGGTTACTCCTGAGTCTATCCCCTTTTACCTTCATTCTATGCCCCCTTATTATAGAGCTTCCTTTCAACTGAGAGACAGTGCATTTATGCCAAGGAGGTATTTAAACATCTAGGATACTGTAGGACAAGGTAAGATTTTTCTTCCTCAGACAGAACCTACCATCTGGCATTTATTTATTTATTTTATTTATTTATTTATTTATTGCATTTGTATCCCACATTTTCCCACCTATTTGCGGGCTCAGTGTGGCTTACAATAAGACATGAATAATAGAAATACATTTGATACGACTAAGTTATGGATTACATTGAACAGAGTTGTGCGAGACATTCAAATATCAATGGGAGTATAACAATGGGACATCAACATGGAAACATTAGAAGGAGACAATGGGAAAAAAGGGCATTGTTAGAAACCTGGTATATAATGTACTTTGTTCCATGAGTAAGTGAATGATTGACAGGATAGAGGGATGGACATTGATAATATTTTAAGGGCTGTGCAGTAATTCCTCACCATCTGCTGTAGCCAGCATCAGAAACAAAGAGCCAACATCATAAACATACAGAGTGAGAATTTCAAATTGTTCTATTTTTTCCCACACACGTTTCCTCCTTGGCCTGTTTTATTAGGGGGGGGGGGGGTTTCTCCCTCTGTGGGAAAAACCTTGATGTATCAGGCCTTTTTGTATCGTTATTCCAGGAAATAATTATATCCACAGAGATGCCTTTGAAATTCTGTGTAATTGCACCACCCAGATGTCTGATGTTTTGTTTTTCTTGGACAAAATACAACAAGCAATGTCACATCTCAAGATCCTTTTACATCTCTGCTGACATAAGCTGACCAGGTCAGATGTTTGTCATATGGGTGAGCACAGTTTCTATCCCCCCCCCCCCCCTATTTTATTTAGTAGTAGTAGTGATTATCTAGATCGGTTCTCCATTATTTTCTTCTACAGTGGAAGAGTAGCCCACTACTACTACTACTACTATTTAGCATTTTTATAGCGCTACAAGGTGTACGCAGCGCTGCACAAACATAGAAGAAAGACAGTCCCTGCTCAAAGAGCTTACAATCTAATAGACAAAAATAAAGTAAGCAAATCAAATCAATTAATGTGTACAGGAAGGAGGAGAGGAGGGTAGGTGGAGGCGAGTGGTTATAAGTGGTTACGAGTCAAAAGCAATGACTTTAGCCCAGTGGTTAAAGATGCAGGTGAGAGCCAACGAAAATTGGGTTCAACTCCTGTCATTTCCACTGATGATCTATGAACAATGTGTTTTTTAAGCCTGTAAAATGTATTAGATATTTCCCTGCTTTAATTATGTTATGAAGTGTATTTCTCCTATTTGGCCAGCAGGTGGTGTTTCTCCACTGTAAAGCTGTTACAGAGAATTAATGCTCTTTAGTTTAACACAAATACAGGAAGCAAGATGCAAGATGCAGTATATTTTTGAAATATTGTGTTCTGAGCTCTGATTGGTCTGGAGTTTGAAGCTAACTAGCAGTTCCTGGTTTTGAGTTCAGTCCTAGCAAGGTAGAAAAGAGAGCAGTATCTCTTTGCTGAGGCTTAGTGAACAATTATATGTCCTGATCTTCCCAGGTACTTTTTAGAAAGTAAACAAATGTTTAGTTAGTTTTCTAATTGATCCATTTTTCAGTTACCTGTTATTGTTTGCTGATTGCACATTTTCTGTCCACTGTTCAAATTCTGAGAATAAACACATTTGTTTGTTTGCCCTGCCTGTCTGGACTGATCAAGAATCCTAGTGGTTTGTGTGTTTGGTCTGTGAGTGCTTTCTGGGAACTGTGGAACCACTGGGAGTGTGGCTCCACTAACCTAGAAATCACTGGGGATAATTTGAGAGGGGAGACTCGCCTAGAGGTGGTTGTGACCCAGTTGGTGGGAGGATGGTGCTAGTGTAGAGCACAATCAGCAAGTGCAGGAAGACCTGAGCTGTGCTGGGGATAGACCCTCTAAGTGGCTGCGGGATAACCCCAGGTGGGTGGCTAGGCATTTTGTGACATGCTCCATATGACCTTGGGCACAACACTTCACTCTCCATTGCCTCATATGCCACTGTAGGCCTAGATTTATATAGCAGGCTGCCAAAATGTGCATTTCTTTTCAGTGGCAAGAAGAACATTCTGGGCCACTGCTCCAGAAATCAGCCAATCAAATCTGGGAGTGGTCTATTCTGAGAAAGTAGTCCAACAGAATTGAAACTTAAATTTTTTGAGTGAAGTATGTAACTCTGAGTTGAGAGGAGTCATGTCCCTTCCTGGAGGTGGACCAGAAAGGTTCATATAGAAATAGAGTAAGTGCGTTGCTCCCCTGTGGGACCCACAGGAGCCTTAGCTTCCTGCTCTAAGGGCTAATGAAAAAAGAAAATCAGCACAGAGGTTGCCAGTCTGATCCACCGCTGTCCCCTGAGGAACAGAGTGCCCAAAATAAGGAAGGATTGGACACTGGTGAGAGAGTAACAGAATGAAGCTGCTGGCAAAAGACAGTCCTTATCAGGGAAATGACCTGAACACTGGAAGCAGTAGAGCTGTTAAGGGCCAACACCTTAAAGCAACAGGAGATAGGACCTACTCAAAATCTTATCCATTGACATGGTCTAAATAAGAAAATAAGTACTATGTGTATCTCAAGCACAATGCTAGGGACAGTCACCTTGTTCGCCAGCTTCTGAAGTCATTCCTGCTATCAGCCCCCTCCCAGCCTACCAGGTCTTCATGGCTCAGGCTAGGACTTTGTCTCTTCTGTATTTCCTCTGCATCGAGTCTTGGGCCTCCAGTGTTTCTTTCATTTATTGAAGTAATAAAGAACAACTCCCCTTTGTAGCAGTGGACACCCTTTCCTGTTCCTCCACACCTCTTTCAGTCATAATTACAACCCACCTGATCCCTACCAGCTCTGTTCTTAACTTTTCTAATTAGATTTGTTAGTTTCGAAATTAAAACTTATTAGGTGTTGTTTTTGTTGCTCTTTTCACTTGTCATTTGCTCATTGCTTGAGCTCTTTCAGTTTTTTCCCATTTCCTGTAAGACCTTATGCAACATTCACTTCTTTCACTTAGAAGCTTTCACCAGTAAAGAGCAAGTGGGTAGATTTTTGCTGGAGAAATACATGAAAATATTTGAAAATGCCATCCATGACCATACTCCTCCCCTCCCCCCAACCTATAGACATGTGCAACAATGCTCCTTCTTACTGGGCTTAAAATTACACATATTGCTCCATAACACATGAACTTTGAGCCACATTGAAGGAGAGTGATTTTCAGACAGTTGATTGATATGTGTAACACTTTTTACCAATGTAAACTGCTTTGAAAATTGTCCTTTTTGCACAATGACAGACAGTGGGCTCTTTTCCCGTGCACTCTTTCCTATGATTCTCTTGTACAGATGTGCTTTAGTACATCATGCTTAAAATAAGCTAGTTGTGAGACACCACCCTACTAAAGATATTCTCAGCGCCACTTCAACTTTCTCAACCAGTTTATCCGGAAATTCAGCACTAAAGAAGCAGCTTTTCTGAGTTAATATTACAATACTTCTTGCTTTTGCCTGGTTGCTCATGTCCTCTCCCCTTACCAGTCTCCCTTATTACATTACCCTTATTGAGAATGATAATTGAGTTTAGGGCTATGGACTCAGTTTATCCAAATTCTTGTGGCTCATTGGCAAATAGAGCAACAATCGTAAAAATGCTTCTTCATTGTTGGGATGGGATGGGTTGTATTTATGTGCATGTCACAATTACCCAGTTTGCAATGTTCTTACCCTGAGTTGTATATTTTAGGTCATGGAGCATTGATGACTGAGGATGACTCTGTCTTGTCCCACTCGTGAGCATCCCTTTCGCCATTTCCCTAGGTCAGTGCTTCTCAACCCTGTACTGGAGGCACGCTTAGGGGCATAATCAAAAAGGGTGCCCAAGTTTTCCTGAGGACGTCCTCGCAGGACGTCCCGGCGAAGGGGCGGGGAAACCCGTATTATCGAAACAAGATGGGTGTTCATCTTTCGTTTTGATAATACGGTCAGGGACGCCCAAATCTTGACATTTAGGTTGTCCTTAGAGATGGTCGTCCTTAGACTTGGTCGTTTCTGATTTTCAGCGATAAGAGAAACTAAGGATGCCCATCTCAGAAACGACCAAATGCAAGCCCTTTGGTCATGGAAGGAGCGGTCCCCCTGGCATGCCAGGACACCAACCAGGCACCCTAGGGGGCACTGCAGTGGACTTCAGAAATTGCTCCCAGGTACATAGCTCCCTTATCTTGTGTGCTGAGCTTTGGCACCATTCTCAATTGATTCCCAATTGTGTATGGTGAAAATTAACTAACATACCATCTAATTTTGTGGTGATGAAGATTACAGTATAGCCCCTGACGCAGCCCTTTTGGGTGAAACACGATCTGTGTTGGGCATTTTATTTGCTAAAGAGTGTTTTGGGCTGATCACTGATCTGCTCTTTTCCACTTTGGAGTTTGCAGATCGTCTGCCTTGTTGTTTCTTGGCATAAAAATTAGGTACAGATCCCCATGTGCATCTTTAGTGAATGCCTCGACTCACCCATGCCCCTCCCATGGCCACGCCCTCTTTTGAGTAGCATGCTATAAGATTTTCATGTGGACCTTAGAATAGCACTTAGCAAGATCCACATGTAAATCCAAATGTCTATGAGGCACTGTGATGACTGATGTATCAGTGTTTATTTTAGGTTCTTACAACTCTTCTTACACACAGAGTAACGAGGCTTCTGCATCTTGGATTGAAGCTAGGAATTAATGTATGAGTTTCCAAGAAGGAGCTGGCCTAAGAGTCCATGTCAATGGCTTTGTTCTGTTTCTCCGGATACTCAAAGCCTCTGAACTACTTTCTATTTATATAGGATTTGGGTATTTTTATCCTTCAATGTTGACAAACATCTTCCTGCTGGAAATTTTTCTTTATGATCTAAGTCTGGGTGATAAATGATTTCAGTTTGAAAGAAGAATAAGCAATGTCATTTAAATGAAGATGTAATGTAAAGTCATGTATGCAAGGATGCATGTACTGTCATCTTGTCTTGATGGGACTATGCTGTATTAAAAGTTTATTTCAGTTCATCGCTTAGAGGAGGATGAGGAGGTGGTGTCCTCTGGCTAAGAGCAAGCGAGGAACAGTGAATGGCACCAAGCCAGCCTAGGGATGAGTAATGACTCTGCTTCATACTTGGTGTTTTCAGAAGGAGGGAAACACAAGCCGTCCTGGTCAAATTCTTATAAAGGGTAGAGGGAGAGTAATATAAGAACCTCTCCTTAGCATATGTAATTGGCTTTTATTTAATGATGTCAGTCAAATTGTTCCTTGAGCAGGCTACATAGGATCTAGCAGAAATAATACTGCATGTGGGTGGCTGCTTGGAACGCAAGTATTGTACTTCATTTTGAGCCCTAGGCATTTGCACAAGACCACATTTCTCTTTGAAGTCCTCCTAGCTTTTAGATCCATTGGCTGGGAGCTTTCAGTGAAGAGAATGCAAGTTACCATGAGGCTGAGGTTGATCAAGGTTACTCCATAAAATATCAAAAAGAGCTTAAATCACCAACCATTAACCACTGAGAGGGTAATTTTCAAAGCTGTGCAACCGTAGTGAGCAGAGGCATCCCCAGGGGTTGGGCTTAGGAGGGGTTTGCATTTTGCATAGACTTGAAAGTTTAAATGTTTGCAATTTCTCACAGAAAAAAGTGTGCAGTAAACATCAGATACTAACATGTGCACCTGGGAGCATTTTCCAAGTGAAAGTCTGCATTTTGAAAATCCAGCAAGGGCTACAGAGCAAAAGATGCACCTTGGACTTTTCCCTAATGTGGGTAGTTTTATTTATTTACTAGTAAAAAAGGCCAGTTTCTGACACAAATGAAACAGGCGCTAGCAAGGTTTTCCTCGGAGTGTGTATGTTTGAGAGAGTGTGTGTGAGAGTGACTGTGTGAGAGAGAGAGAGAGTGAATGTGTGAGTGTGTGTGTGTGACAGAGAGAGAGTGAGACTAGGTGCGAGTGTGTCTGTGAGAGAGAGAGTGTGTGTGTGAGCATCTTGGGGTGATAGTATCTGAGGATTTGAAGGCGACGAAACAGTGTGACAAGGCAGTGGCCGTAGCTAGAAGGTTGTTAGGCTGTATAGAGAGAGGTGTGACCAGCAGAAGAAAGTAGGTGTTGATGCCCCTGTATAAGTCGTTGGTGAGGCCCCACCTGGAGTATTGTGTTCAGTTTTGGAGGCCGTATCTTGTTAAGGATGTAAAAAGAATTGAAGCGGTGCAAAGAAAAGCTACGAGAATGGTATGGGATTTGTGTTACAAGACGTATGAGAAGAGACTTGCTGAACTAAACATGTATACTCTGGAGGAAAGGAGAAACAGGGGTGATATGATACAGACGTTCAAATATTTGAAAGGTATTAATCCGCAAACGAACCTTTTCCGGAGATGGGAAGATGGTAGAACGAGAGGACATGAAATTAGATTGAAGGGGGGCAGACTCAAGAAAAATGTCAGGAAGTATTTTTTCACGGAGAGAGTAATGGATGCTTGGAATGCCCTCCCGCATGAGGTGGTAGAAATGAAAACGGTAGCGGAATTCAAACATGCGTGGGATAAGCATAAAGGAATCCTGTGCCGAAGGAATGGATCCTCAGGAGCTTAGTCAAGATCGGGAGGCGGGGATAGTGCTTGGCAGACTTATACGGTCTGTGCCAGAGCCAGTGGTGGGAAGCGGGACTGGTGGTTGGGAGGCGGGGTAGTGCTGGGCAGACTTGTACAGTCTGTGCCAGAGCCGGTGGTTGGGAGGCAGGGCTGGTGGTTGGGAGGCGAGGATAGTGCTGGCAGACTTATACGGTCTGTGCCAGAGCCGGTGGTTGGGAGGCGGGGCTGGTGGTTGGGAGGCGGGGCTGGTGGTTGTGAGGCGGGGATAGTGCTGGGCAGACTTATACGGTCTGTGCCCTGAAGAGCACAGGTACAAATCAAAGTAGGGTATACACAAAAAGTAGCAAATATGAGTTATCTTGATGGGCAGACTGGATGGACCGTGCAGGTCTTTTTCTGCCGTCATCTACTATGTTACTATGAGAGTGTGTGCCAGGGCCCCCCCCCCCCTCCCTTCCAGTTCCAGGATCCCCCCTCTCTCCCGCCCTCTGAGTTCCAGGGTCGTCCCTTCCCTCCCTGCCTCCGAGTTCCAGGGTCGTCCCCTCCCTGCCTCCGAGTTTCAGGGTGCTCTCTCCCCTGCATTCATCCATATGCAGGCAACGTCATCTGTGCCCTGCCTCCTCCATCCATCCATGTGCAGCATCTCTCCCCTGCCCCCTCCACCCCCCTCCGAGTTCCAGGCCCCCCTCCCTCCCCCCTCCGAGTTCCAGTGTCCCCCTCCCTCCCATTTCCAGGGTCCCCCCTCCCTCTGTCCCTCCGTCCCTCCCTCCCAGTTCCAGGGAGGGACGGAGTGACGTCAGCAGGTGGTTACAATCCCAGTGACACACATTGGAACGTTGGAGGAAAACGTTGGAGAAGTGATGTCAGCAGGTGGTTACGATCCCAGTGAGACACATTGGAATGTTGGAGGAGCAAATTATTATATTAGATTTATTGCATTTGTATCCCACATTTTCCCACCTATTTGCAGGCTCAATGTGGCTAAATTGTTCCTACCACAAGCACATTGGTTGGCTGTGTAAGTACTTCAGTAGAGAAATTTTCTAAGGCCAATAGCTATCGGTAAGAGTTTTTGGCGGGATTGCTGATGCTTGTCTTTAAACTTCAGCTCGGTTCTATACTGCAGATTGTTGTGTGCTCATAACCCATTAAGTTCAACATATGCACATTTGGATTTATTTTGGACTCCTGGTACATGCAATATAGACAAAACACAACCCATGTCCAGTTCCTTGAGTGGAAATGTGCTCTGGTCTGATCTTTTTGAAAACCTTTTGGGCTGCATGCTTCTCTTTTGCCCATCTCCACTGTTTGTCACTGTTCTTTGAGGTGTGACTGTTCCCTCTTCTTCTTTCTTCTTTTGTATTATTGATTGCCATCATTTAGATGGCACCTTTCATCAAAGTAGATCTGTGTGCTATGTGTTTTTTTCTAAGTTCCCATGCCAGCGTTTGTTTTCTTATTAGGGGAAATAATATATTTTCTTTGATCCTATTCAACTGGAAGAATTTCTGGCTGAAAAATCTGTAGGGAAGAAGAGTAGGCATTAAATATGTTTAGGGGTGAAGTGGTGAGGGAATGTTGTTTTGCCTTTTTTTTTTGGTGAATTTTTCTTTTTTCTTTTGAATTTCTGCTTTCTGTCTGTAAAGTGGTCTGGAATTGGCATAACTGTGATTATGTTTCTATTGTTGACAATGCTTTTTTTTCTTGTTTCATTTGCAAGTTTTCTTTATTCTGTTTGGTGTATGTATTTATTAACATAGCAGTAGTACATTGTAGTCATAAACTGTAATAATCAGAAAATGAGAAAACAGAAAATTAAGGGCCCTGTTTACTTAGCGTGCACTAAGCATAGTGCACACTAACCATGTACATGCCATAATATTCGTATGAGTGTTTACAAGGTTAGTGCACATTAATTTTTAGCATGCACTTAAAAACGCTAGCGCACCTTAGGCCCTAAAACTGAAAATCTAAATATCAAGATCTTTTAAAAAGACAAGTTTACGTGAATTTAATGGGTCAAAGAAGAATTTACATTAAGGCCTCTGTTTACTAAAATGCTGTACGGTTTTCCATTTCCACATATTTATAGCTGGAATTAATGCATGATACATGCAGAACCTCTGTATTAACAGCTAGCGCATTGCCAGTATTTTTGGCAGGGTGTTATCACTTAAAGTAGAAAAAAGCTACCAGGCATGGCCAATATTGCACGATGCAGTTCACTACTGAGGTGGTGTTAACTGCTCTGTGTTATCTATTGCATTAACAGTTACAGAGGCTAAAACGTGTATGTGTGTGTACTTTCAAGGAGTTGAAAATCCACACATTTATGTCCATTTATGTAAGTGCTTATCTTTCATGTATGTTCTTTGAAATTCAAATAAACCCAAATAAAAAAAATGATTGAGGTAGATTCCTGGGCTGACAGACCAAAGTACATAAGTACATAAGTAGTGCCATACTGGGAAAGACCAAAGGTCCATCTAGCCCAGCATCCTGTCACCGACAGTGGCCAATCCAGGTCAAGGGCACCTGGCACGCTCCCCAAACGTAAAAACATTCCAGACAAGTTATACCTAAAAATGCGGAATTTTTCCAAGTCCATTTAATAGCGGTCTATGGACTTGTCCTTTAGGAATCTATCTAACCCCTTTTTAAACTCCGTCAAGCTAACCGCCCGTACCACGTTCTCCGGCAACGAATTCCAGAGTCTAATTACACGTTGGGTGAAGAAAAATTTTCTCCGATTCGTTTTAAATTTACCACACTGTAGCTTCAACTCATGCCCTCTAGTCCTAGTATTTTTGGATAGCGTGAACAGTCGCTTCACATCCACCCGATCCATTCCACTCATTATTTTATACACTTCTATCATATCTCCCCTCAGCCGTCTCTTCTCCAAGCTGAAAAGCCCTAGCCTTCTCAGCCTCTCTTCATAGGAAAGTCGTCCCATCCCCACTATCATTTTCGTCGCCCTTCGCTGTACCTTTTCCAATTCTACTATATCTTTTTTGAGATACGGAGACCAGTACTGAACACAATACTCCAGGTGCGGTCGCACCATGGAGCGATACAACGGCATTATAACATCCGCACACCTGGACTCCATACCCTTCCTAATAACACCTAGGAGCATCAACATTCAATGATGGACCCCCAACCCGTTATGTTTCCAGTGACCTAAACTATAGAGCAATCATGCTGTCAGAGGGGCTCAACTGGCTGGTTCTGTCTTTGAAAGGAGATCCCATACTCTGCCCCAGCCAGCCACAATCTTGAAGAGGGACCCTGCTACTCCTCATTGACTGTGTCTGGAGCAACATTTTACCTCGGAATGGTCCTGCCGTCGAGTATGGAGATATCCAGTGAATGTGAGCATAAAATCCTTGCACTTTAATTGAGAATTTGACTTGGACACAGCTGGATTTGAGCCTAATTTTGTGGTGTAGGAAAAACAGTGGAGCTTAGCTCTCTCAATCATTCTTCATTACCAGTTGGTATCTGACTTCCATAATAAAGAGACTGGCTGCTCCCCTCCATTAATTTATGTAGGTCAAGTCAGAACATCTGGTCATTATTATCAGGCACTACGGAAGATCCATGCGCGGAATGAGAGGAACAAAGCTGAACTTTAGTGCTCAGAAGGACAGCTATAGACATGATTATTTTGCTTAATATCAAATGTTACAACAGATTGTACATCCACTTAGTTCTGCCAGTCAGTTGTAGCGGTATAGCAAATTTGAGGAAAGAATAAAGACTTGCCAGTCCCAGCCTTTTTATTCCAGTTTACCCTTCCACAATAGTGATACATCACAAGGGAAAATGTATCACATACCAGCACAAATCAATGTCATCAGCTTTCCATTAAAGCTCATCTTTATGCTGCTACACAGGCTTGTCCTAGTTGATTCTCATTATTATGAAACTCCAAAGGTCTTAAGCTGGTAGGGGGATGGTATATCAACCCAGAGAACATTATAATAGAGATTAAGAAGTATTCTTAAGAGGTAGGTAGAAACGTTCCTGCAATCTATGCCGCCTTTAATAAATCACTGTATTAAAAGTGTAAGCCTAGAAAAATCACATTTGATTGCCTAGATTAGTCATACTTGAACTGCTTATGAGAGCCCTGAAACTATCAGCTGTAGCTGTGCCATAGATGTACATTTAGGATATAGGCAATTATGGCCAAGAACCTTTAATCATCTGAGAAGGTAAAGTAGAGAACAAATGTCACTAATGACAATGACTCATCAAAGCGACATTGGTTGCCATGACACATGGTGAAACTTATTTTTGCAGAAAGTAAAAACATGTATGTGGTCATTTACTTTACTGTATTGTGAGTGAGTCCACAGTATTACTTATTATTCATTTATTAGGTTTACTAACCACTTCTATGAAGAGATTCACCCAAGGTGGTATACAAATATATTTAGTTTTATTTATTTATTAGGATTTATTTACTGCCATTTTGAAGGAGTTCACGCAAGACGGTGTACAGTAAGAATAAGTCAAACATAAGCAAATAGACAATTACAGCAGTAAAAATATTCAAATAACAATACAAAGTATGGCGTGGAGGGGCATTTTAGAAAGAAACGTCCAAGTTGCCATTCGGACGTCTTTGCAAAATGTCCAAATACAGGGGTGGGGAAACCCGTATTTTCAAAAAAAGATGGATGTCCATCTTTCGTTTCGAAAATACTGTCAGAGCTGTCCAAATCCTTAAATTTGGACGTCCCTGGATCTGTATGTTTCTGACTTTCAGCGATTTTCAAAACCAAAGATGTCCATGTCAAAAATGTCCAAATGCAAGCCATTTAGACATGGGAGGAGCCAGCATTTGTAGTGCACTGGTCCCCCTGACATGCCAGGACACCAACCGGACACCCTAGGGGGCACTGCAGTGGACTTCACAAATTGTTCCCAGGTGCATAGCTCCCTTACCTTGGGTGCTGAGCCCCCAAAAATCCCACTACCCACAACTGTACACCACTACCATTGCCCTTGCAGGTGAAAGGGGGCACCTATATATGGGTACTATGGGTTTGTGGTGGGTTTTGGAGAGCTCGCTGTTTCCTCCACAAATGTAACAGGTAGGGGAGGGTATGGGCCTGGGTCTGCCTGTCTGAAATGCACTGCAGTACCCACTAAAACTGCTCCTGGGACCTGCATGCGCTGTCATGGACCTGAGTATGACATCTGAGGCTGGCATAGAGGCTGGCACGACATATTTTTAAAGATGTTTTTTGAGGGTGGGAGGCTGTTAGTGACCACTAGGGGAGTAACAGGAGGTCATCCCCAAATCCCTCCGTTGGTCATCTGGTCATTTCAGGCACCTTTTTGTGCCTTAGTCGTAAGAAAAATACATCCGGGTGAAAATGTCCAAGTGTTCATCAGGGACGTCCTTGTTTTTTTTCGATTATGGGTCAAAGACGTCCAAATGTTAGGCACGCCCAAGTCCCACCTTCACTATGCCTCTGACACGCCCCCTTGAAATCTGGACGTCCTTATGATGGACTGCAGTTGGAGACATCCAAAATCGGGTTTCGATTATACTGATTTGGATGTCTCTGTGAGAAGGACGTCCATCTTCCGCTTTATGTCGAAAGATGGACATCCTTCTCTTTCGAAAATGAGCCTGACAGTATGCTATTTACAATGTCAACACAAGAAGTAATAGAACATATAGGCTGGAATGAAAAACTTACATTAGTAGTTCAAGTTCAACCTGGACACATCTGTCAACCATTTTCAATTTTGAATATCTTCAAAACATGCATGGAATCATGTAAGCCGCATTGAGCCTGCCATGAGTGGGAAAGCGCAGGGTACAAATGTAACAAAATAAATATTATACATATATACAATGCTTATTTTCTGCGGGCACCTTTTTATTGTTGTGCCTTATGTTAGCCCATGAAAAATTACAGGAGGGGAGGGTTTGTCCTTTCATTCTGCGCTCTGATAGGTCAGCATCTACATGTCCAGTCACTGAAGTACTTCCAAATAATTTGATCTAGTCTCAGGCACTGAGCCTATTGGTCTTTTCCTTGTCCTCTAGCCTTGTGGCAATTCTATAGGGTATGCAGGAAGGGATGCTTATATGTCATCAATTCTATAAAGCAGTGGGTTTTAACCCAGTCCTCAGAGACCACCTGGCCAGTTGGGTTTTCAGTATATTCACAATTAATATGCATGAGACATATTAGCATGCACTTCTTCCATTGCATGCAGGAACATCTCTGGGTGGTCATTCTAAAAAGCCCGTAACTTTGCCGTTTTTAAAGATAATCTCATTTCACTATGTAGACAGTAACAGAGGGGCGTAGCCAGACACCCAATTTTGGGTGGGTCTGGGCTCAAGATGGGTGGCCAGAAGAACCCTGCCCCATCCCACAGGTGATTTGGTCTCTCCTGCATGCTATGATGGTCTCTCAATCATCCCCCCTCTCTCGCATACCTTTTTAAATAACAGATTTTCACCAGCGGCGAGCAGCAACTAATACACACTGCTCATGTTGGTCCCACAGCCTTCCTAGTGATGCAACATTTTGTTTCCGCATAGGCGGGAATACGTCAGAGGGAAGGTTGTGGGGGCAGTGCGAGCAGTATGTATCAGTCACTGCTTGCTGCAGGCGAAGATCTGCTATTTACAAGGTAT
This sequence comes from Microcaecilia unicolor, assembly GCF_901765095.1. Lineage (NCBI taxonomy): Eukaryota > Metazoa > Chordata > Amphibia > Gymnophiona > Siphonopidae > Microcaecilia > Microcaecilia unicolor. The sequence continues at coordinate 175,525,014 of NC_044038.1, read as the reverse complement.
GCAGGAGGGACAGTTGTTGGGAGTTTTCAGCTGGTGGGGCTTAGGAATCTCTGCCAGCCACATCATAAGTGTGCTGCTACTGGGTGGGCCTGAGCCCAAAGTGGGTGGGCCAGGGCTCACCCAGGCCCACCCTTGGCTACGCCACTGCAGTAACAACAAATAAAGCTGTAAAGTATCACATTGAAATTCCAAGCAGTTGCTGAGAAAACAGCACAAAACTCTAGGGGGTTACATTTTTTTTTGCTTCAGTCTGTATATACAAGGTAAAAAGTGTACAGATCAAGTTCACTGATCAGGAAAAGGTGAGAAATCACAAGAAATGCCAGTGAAACAGAGTAATGGCACACCCACTTATTATATGGAGGAAAAAGACCTCATCAAACTGTGGCAAGCTACGGTGAATAAAACCAGACCGTAAAATCGGCAGTCAGCGTGCACACAGTTCTGCTGGGATGTCTGTGTGGTCAGTCTACTAAGAATGCTGGCTCCTCCTACATCCCAATGGCTTGATTTTGTGTTTTTTTTCACTTGGACATTTTTTTTTTTTTCAAAAATGGACCAAACAGATAAACGAACAGAGCACAAAAACATCTAGCAAGTGGCCATTTTCTGGCCATTTTCTTTTTTAAAAAATGGATGTTTTACTGTTTCAAAAATGGTTATATTTGCTATTCGGATTATGGACATTTTGAGCAAAACATCCAAAGTCAGACTTAGACGTCATATCGAAAATGCCGTACCACATAATAGATAACCAGGTTTGTAAATACAGTTCTTTTGCTGGAAAAAAAATAATAATTTCACTGGTTAACACCCATATTGCTAAAGAATAAAGAGAATGGGAGTGTACATGAGACTCCACCTGCAGAAAGCTGGGCTTCAGCTCTTTGGCAATGCCTCGGATTTCTGTTTCCCCTTCACCTTTCATCATCGCTTTCTGTATGTACTGCCTCCAGTATCTTATGAAGTCAAATGTAATGAAAGGATGTCATATTTCCCAGCAGTGCCAAAGTGGCTTAGTGTGAATGTACAATGTGCATGCGATGCCAACCCAGCCGTCCAAAAGAAACAGCCCTGGCGAGCAGAGTTATTCAAGGGAAAAATATTCTCCATTACAGCTGGTGCCCAGAATATTTTCATCAGAGTATCAAGTGAGGTTTGATGTACACGGCTAATTAAAATCTAAGAGACAGACTCTACGTCTTACTCACTCACATACAGATCTCAGAGGATCAGATGGCACCTTCTTTTCCTGTAATCACTGTGTGGTTGCCAGCCATAGGGCTCTGTGACCGTCATGGTTTCCATCCAGCTTACCATTATGATGTGCCAAGGTGATCCGTTTCCCTGCTTCCTGTAGTTTTGTGGATTTCATATTCATTTCTGAATTTGTCATTGCCTCCAGCATTATCAGTTGTTCTTCTTTTTTTAACTTAGCCTAAGCTAGACTGACCTCAGTTTCTCAGATCAAAAGAAAAAGGCACTTCACTTCTGGTTTGCGAACTCCAGTTTCAAAGCCCTCTGGTTTCTTCCCTATAAGAGAACTTTTACAACAGAGGATGAAAAACAAAGCAGACAGACCTGTTCCCTGAGACCTAGAGACAAGCATCACCCTAGTCTTATCCTACTGACCAAAGATAATATTCCTGGCTGAGGGAACATTAGTTGACTTCAAATATCAATCCACATCATTTTAATCTTTTGACCAGGAGTGGCCTAGTGGTTAGGGTGGTGGACTTTGGTCCTGAGGAACTGAGTTCGATTCCCACTTCAGGCACAGGCAGCTCCTTGTGACTCTGGGCAAGTCACTTAACCCTCCATTGCCCCATGTAAGCCGCATTGAGCCTGCCATGAGTGGGAAAGCGCGGGGTTCAAATGTAACAAAAAAAAAAAACAGATCAAAGTGAATGGCTTGTTTTCAACCACATCTTGAAGAATTGAGGAATAAAGATAGTTGCAAAGGTCTCACAGAAAATCTGAGACTTCTACAAACGTCCAAGGAGACTTTATATTAAAACGCCGAATTGGCGTGCTGTGTCTGCGAACATGATGCCATGACATTTATGCTGGCACCTAATCTAAGATATAAAATTAGCAGCCCTTGCACACATCATCAACACCAACATTTGCCATTTAAGCATAAAAGCGCTGAGCACCTATTCTACCAAGTACACACCAAAACTGCTTAGCACATCCAGAAATAATGCATTTTGCGGAGTTCAACACAAGCTGCACTATTCAATTTGCAAACTAATGAGGCGCTTTGCATACAGTTGCATGTTTTGCATCTCATTATTATATACCCCATGTTAACTAGCGTGCATTATAATAAAACAATGCAAGATTTTTCTGTTTAATATGCATTAAGGGGCAAAAATTGTGCATTATTCCTTTTGCTAGTTAGTAAGTTCTCTCCTTCCTCCCCCCCCCCCCCCCCCCCCCCCCACCAATGTATTTCCTGTGTTGACCACATGGATAGATGCTGGATACATCCCCGACACTTAACTGAGATTTTACAATTATCCTACGGAAACTGCAAAACTTTATCAACTTTAGTAAAAACATTTCAATGTCTTTCTGAGTCCTCTTGCATCTCTTATCCAGGAGTCCCACATTAAATGCTACATTTATGCTAATGACATCCTTTGAGTCTCCTTTCAGGACCCCTGTAATCCTGACCTCTCTCCTCTACAAAAGTGTCTTCATAAGGTCACTTCCTGGATCACTTCTCACCGTCTTCACCTTAACTAGCAGAACACTTCAGCTCTTTGGCTTACCGCTCTTATCCTTCTTTTACACCTACCATTGATGGGATTCCCATTCAATTGGTGGATTCTTTAAATACCTTGATGTTCACTTTGACAGCGCTCTAACTTTCTCTTTTCATATTTCTGTTACTGTTAGGAATTGTTTTTGTTTTCTTCATCTAATACGCTCCCTCCAGCCTTTCCTCTCTGATGAAAGTTGTGCCACATTATTTTATGCATTGGTTTCCACCAAACTGGATTATTGTAATATCATTTATGCCGGCCTTCCTGATGTCTCACTTCATAAACTCCAGTCAATCCAGAACACTGCTATTTGTATTCTCTCTCATACCCACCACTACAATCGTGTTACCCCATTTCTGAAAGAACATCACTGGCTCCCCAAAAAGTTTCGGATCATCCATACAGTTTTATGTTAAACTGTACCTGCTGTACACCACCTTGGGTGAATCTGTTCGTAAAGGCAGTTAATAAATCCCAATAAATAGATGAGATATTTAACCAGCACCTTTAAGGCCCTACATTTAGGCTCTCCTCCTTATCTGGCCAGCCTCATTCCCCCCTGCTGTCCTGCACTTCATTCTGCTTCTGACTCCCGTCTTTCTGTGCCATCCCTTCATTGCACCCATCTCAACTTTACACATCATTCAGCATTCTTTTGTCTGATTCCTTTTCTCTGAAATTCTTCCCCCCCCCCCCCCAGCTCTGAGATCTGTGCTCTCGTTTGCTTGTTTCCGCTGTCTCCTTAAAGCTTACTTATTCTCCCAGGCGTTTCCGTAACAGTTTGGGTTTTGTATGACAGGCTGTAGTAGGCAGTCGGCTGTCTCTCTGCCCTCGCCCGTCCTTGACCTTTTCCCCCGTTTTCACCTCACTCATTTATTTCCTCTGTCCTATTAAGAATTGACGTTCCTTTCCGTTTTCCTTTTTTACTATTGTACACCACTTTGATTTGTGGTGATAGGCAGTATATCAAGCACCTGAAGAAATTGCAGAGTCATGGAATCGGAGGTAGGGTATTATTATGGATTAAGAACTGGTTGAAAGATAGGAAGCAGAGAGTAGGATTGCGTGGCCAGTATTCTCAGTGGAGGAGGGTAGTTAGTGGGGTCCCGCAGGGGTCTGTGCTGGGTCCGTTGCTTTTTAATGTATTTATAAATGACCTAGAGATGGGAATAACTAGTGAGGTAATTAAATTCGCCGATGACACAAAATTATTCAGGGTCGTCAAGTCGCAGGAGGAATGTGAACGATTACAGGAGGACCTTGCGAGACTGGGAGAATGGGCGTGCAAGTGGCAGATGAAGTTCAATGTTGACAAGTGCAAAGTGATGCATGTGGGTAAGAGGAACCCGAATTATAGCTACGTCTTGCAAGGTTCCGCGTTAGGAGTTACGGATCAAGAAAGGGATCTGGGTGTCGTCGTCGATGATACGCTGAAACCTTCTGCTCAGTGTGCTGCTGCGGCTAGGAAAGCGAATAGAATGTTGGGTGTTATTAGGAAGGGTATGGAGTCCAGGTGTGCGGATGTTATAATGCCGTTGTATCGCTCCATGGTGCGACCGCAGCTGGAGTATTGTGTTCAGTACTGGTCTCCGTATCTCAAAAAAGATATAGTAGAATTGGAAAAGGTACAGCGAAGGGCGACGAAAATGATAGTGGGGATGGGACGACTTTCCTATGAAGAGAGGCTGAGAAGGCTAGGGCTTTTCAGCTTGGAGAAGAGACGGCTGAGGGGAGATATGATAGAAGTGTATAAAATAATGAGTGGAATGGATCGGGTGGATGTGAAGCGACTGTTCACGCTATCCAAAAATACTAGGACTAGAGGGCATGAGTTGAAGCTACAGTGTGGTAAATTTAAAACGAATCGGAGAAAATTTTTCTTCACCCAACGTGTAATTAGACTCTGGAATTCATTGCCGGAGAACGTGGTACGGGCGGTTAGCTTGACGGAGTTTAAAAAGGGGTTAGATAGATTCCTAAAGGACAAGTCCATAGACCGCTATTAAATGGACTGGAAAAATTCCTCATTTTAGGTATAACTTGTCTGGAATGTTTTTACGTTTGGGGAGCGTGCCAGGTGCCCTTGACCTGGATTGGCCACTGTCGGTGACAGGATGCTGGGCTAGATGGACCTTTGGTCTTTCCCAGTATGGCACTACTTATGTACTTATGTACTTATGTAACATAAACGTTCTAGATCTCAAGATTCACAGTCTAGTGTGAAAGACACGAGAACATTCCAAGGTTCCCTGTTTACTAAGCGGCGCTAAGAAGGCGTTAGTGGTTTTAGTGCACGCTAATGATTAGCATACACTAAACGCAAACCGCCTTATTTTCGGAAGTGATAGGCGCCCAGATTTTGACCCAAATTGGGAGATAGGCGCCCATCTCGCAAAGGCGCCCAAATCGGTATAATCGAAAGCCAATTTTGGGCGTCTTCAACTGCACTCCGTTGCAGGAACGAACAAAGTTGACGGGGGGGGGGGGGGGGTGTCGGAGGCGTGGTGAAGGTGGGAATCGGTGTGTTTATCAGCCGAGATGGGCGCCTTCGGCCAATAATCAAAAAAAGAAATGCGTTTTTAGCACGAATTTAGGTCACTTTTTTGGACCCTTTTTTTTCACAAACAAGTCCCAAAAGAGTGCCCTAAATGACCAGATAACCACCGAAGGGAATCGGGGATGACCACCCCAGTGGTCACTAACCCCCTCCCACCAAAAAAAAAAAACAACTTTAACAACTTTGTGTTCCAGCCTGTATGCCAGCCTGAAATGCCATACCCAGCTCCATCACAGCAGTATGCAGGTCCCTGGAGCAGTTGTTAGTGGGTGCAGTGGACTTCAGGAAGGTGGTCCCAGGCCCATCCCCCCCCTGCCTATTACACTTGTGGTGGTAAATGTGAGCCCTCCAAACCGCCCCCAAAACCCACTGTACCCACATATAGGTGCCCCCTTCAGTCATAAGGGCTATGGTAATGGTGTAGAGTTGTGGGCAGTGGGTTTTGGGGGGGATTTGAGGGGCTCAGCACCCAAAGAAAGGGAGCTATAGATTTGGGAGGTATTTGACTTTTTTTTTTAATTGTTACAAGTGCCCCCTAGGGTGCCCAGTTGGTATCCTGGCATGTGAGGGGGACCAGTGCACTACAAATCTTGGCCCCTCCCACAACCAAATGCCTTGGATTTGTTCATTTTTGAGCTGGGCGCCTTCGGTTTCCATTATCGCTAAAAAACAAAACCGCCCAGCTCAAATCCGCACAACTCCGATGCATTTGCCGGGCACAAACCGTATTATCGAAAAAAAAGATGGGCGGCCATTTTTTTCGAAAAAATTTTCGAAAATACAGTCTGTCCCGCCCCTTCACGTACCCGTTCTCGGACATAGACGCCCATGGAGATGGGCGTTCGCGTTCGATTATGCCCCTCAAAGTCACCCATAGGAACATATGGGCAACTCTAGCAGTTAGCGTGTGCTAATTTTAGCATCTGCTAGATGCTAGCACAGCTTAGTAAACAGGGCCCCTAGTCTCCAAGATGGGCAGTTTCATAGGGAAGAAAAAACCCTGAAGACCAGAGATAATCATGTGAACTAAAAGTGCCTCTATGGAAGTATGGAGTTTAGGTGTGTTGGCAGGGGCACCATTGCTATTTGTGCTTTGTTTGTTCCAGCTGACAGATAAAGGACTCTGATATCCAGGCTACCAAGCTGTTGTCGTTTAGTACATAAGTACATAAGTAGTGCCATACTGGGAAAGACCAAAGGTCCATCTAGCCCAGCATCCTGTCACCGACAGTGGCCAATCCAGGTCAAGGGCACCTGGCACGCTCCCCAAACGTAAAAACATTCCAGACAAGTTATACCTAAAAATGCGGAATTTTTCCAAGTCCATTTAATAGCGGTCTATGGACTTGTCCTTTAGGAATCTATCTAACCCCTTTTTAAACTCCGTCAAGCTAACCGCCCATACCACGTTCTCCGGCAACGAATTCCAGAGTCTAATTACATGTTGGGTGAAGAAAAATTTTCTCCGATTCGTTTTAAATTTACCACACTGTAGCTTCAACTCATGCCCTCTAGTCCTAGTATTTTTGGATAGCGTGAACAGTCGCTTCACATCCACCCGATCCATTCCACTTATTATTTTATACACTTCTATCATATCTCCCCTCAGCCGTCTCTTCTCCAAGCTGAAAAGCCCTAGCCTTCTCAGCCTCTCTTCATAGGAAAGTCGTCCCATCCCCACTATCATTTTCGTCGCCCTTCGCTGTACCTTTTCCAATTCTACTATATCTTTTTGAGATACGGAGACCAGTACTGAACACAATACTCCAGGTGCGGTCGCACCATGGAGCGATACAACGGCATTATAACATCCGCACACCTGGACTCCATACCCTTCCTAATAACACCCAACATTCTATTCGCTTTCCTAGCCGCAGCAGCACACTGAGCAGAAGGTTTCAGCGTATCATCAACGACGACACCCAGATCCCTTTCTTGATCCGTAACTCCTAACGCGGAACCTTGCAAGACGTAGCTATAATTCGGGTTCCTCTTACCCATATGCATCACTTTGCACTTGTCAACATTGAACTTCATCTGCCACTTGCACGCCCATTCTCCCAGTCTCGCAAGGTCCTCCTGTAATCGTTCACATTCCTCCTGCGACTTGACGACCCTGAATAATTTTGTGTCATCGGCGAATTTAATTACCTCACTAGTTATTCCCATCTCTAGGTCATTTATACATTTACAAATAATAAGTCATAAAGAGAAAAAATACATAGGCAGAACTGAATCAGTCGGCAACCATAGTTACCTTGTGACCCACTACAATGATAATTTCTTTCAACTACCCAATTAACTCAGGGTCAGAGGGACTAAAGGGGAGAAAACAGTTAAGTCCATCTGGCCCTCAGTCCTCATACCAGCATTGCACCTTAGCTAGTTTCAGCTAATTCTCCTACAGCTTTCCATGAAAATATACCATGCTTTCTGCACGTCTCAATTCACCATTCTACTTTGCATCTAATCTGCCATTTGATATTCCTGATTTAAAGGATTTAAGCCTACTTAAGGAAATCAAATGTAAATACAAGCTTGTTAGCTTTCACATCATCAACTCCTTAATAACTGGCAATATAGCAATTAATGCCCCAGCATAAATGAATGAATTATTTGAGACGTCTTTCTTCAATACTCAGTTGCCGGTCAGGTACAGGAGTAATAACCTATAGCTGCTTCTCTTTTCACAAGGGTTTTTTTGTAACCTGAAAACCTTCCCTGTATTAATGTAAATTGCAGACCAGTTAATGATAGGCTGTGAATATCGTAGTTTTAATATGAATAGAGAGGTGTATATCCCTGCACCTTTGTCCTAGCAGTTTGAATTAGAGATGTGTTATGGCACCTTTACCCATCTACAAGCTGGAACCTACCACTCTGCACATAACTGGACAAACGAGTGTAAGATAAGTTTAAAAAAAATTTTTGATTTTTTCATATATTTTTCCTTGTTTTTGTCTTAAATTCATAAGAAAAATACAAAAAAAATAATTTGGGGTTTTTTTTGTCTATGATTACTTTTTGTACTGTATGCATTGAATAATTGATCCTATGCCACAGATTGATGAGACATTTTTCCCTTATTGACGAGTCACTTTTCACTGTGTGTGGTTTTTTGATATTGATCAGTATTAGTGAACAGTGAAATCGATCTGTGTGGACATATCTGATTCAATGACAATCATGTTAGCCTCACCTTTGTTGGGGTCATCTGTCCAGTGGATTTGGCAGGGAGAAATGTCAACACTTCACAGCCTTGGGGAGGAAAGAGGTACCACAATTGGAGCAATAGGATGCCATTGGAGTAATAGGATGCTTCTGTACTTCACAGGTCTGTGCAGTACATAAGTACATAATACATAAGTAGTGCCATACTGGGAAAGACCAAAGGTCCATCTAGCCCAGCATCCTGTCACCGACAGTGGCCAATCCAGGTCAAGGGCACCTGGCACGCTCCCCAAACGTAAAAACATTCCAGACAAGTTATACCTAAAAATGCGGAATTTTTCCAAGTCCATTTAATAGTGGTCTATGGACTTGTCCTTTAGGAATCTATCTAACCCCTTTTTAAACTCCGTCAAGCTAACCGCCCGTACCACGTTCTCCGGCAACGAATTCCAGAGTCTAATTACACGTTGGGTGAAGAAAAATTTTCTCTGATTCGTTTTAAATTTACCACACTGTAGCTTCAACTCATGCCCTCTAGTCCTAGTATTTTTGGATAGCGTGAACAGTCGCTTCACATCCACCCGATCCATTCCACTCATTATTTTATACACTTCTATCATATCTCCCCTCAGCCGTCTCTTCTCCAAGCTGAAAAGCCCTAGCCTTCTCAGCCTCTCTTCATAGGAAAGTCGTCCCATCCCCACTATCATTTTCGTCGCCCTTCGCTGTACCTTTTCCAATTCTACTATATCTTTTTTGAGATACGGAGACCAGTACTGAACACAATACTCCAGGTGCGGTCGCACCATGGAGCGATACAACGGCATTATAACATCCGCACACCTGGACTCCATACCCTTCCTAATAACACCCAACATTCTATTCGCTTTCCTAGCCGCAGCAGCACACTGAGCAGAAGGTTTCAGCGTATCATCGACGACGACACCCAGATCCCTTTCTTGATCCGTAACTCCTAATGTGGAACCTTGCAAGACGTAGCTATAATTCGGGTTCCTCTTACCCACATGCATCACTTTGCACTTGTCAACATTGAACTTCATCTGCCACTTGCACGCCCATTCTCCCAGTCTCGCAAGGTCCTCCTGTAATCATTCACATTCCTCCTGCGACTTGACGACCCTGAATAATTTTGTGTCATCGGCGAATTTAATTACCTCACTAGTTATTCCCATCTCTAGGTCATTTATAAATACATTAAAAAGCAACGGACCCAGCACAGACCCCTGCGGGACCCCACTAACTACCCTCCTCCACTGAGAATACTGGCCACGCAATCCTACTCTCTGCTTCCTATCTTTCAACCAGTTCTTAATCCATAATAATACCCTACCTCCGATTCCATGACTCTGCAATTTCTTCAGGAGTCTTTCGTGCGGCACTTTGTCAAACGCCTTCTGAAAATCCAGATATACAATATCAACCGGCTCCCCATTGTCCACATGTTTGCTTACCCCCTCAAAAAAATGCATTAGATTGGTGAGGCAAGACTTCCCTTCACTAAATCCGTGCTGACTTTGTCTCATCAGTCCATGTTTTTGTACATGCTCTGCAATTTTATTCTTAATAATAGCCTCCACCATCTTGCCCGGCACCGACGTCAGACTCACCGGTCTATAATTTCCCGGATCTCCTCTGGAACCCTTCTTAAAAATCGGAGTAACATTGGCTACCCTCCAGTCTTCCGGTATTACACTCGATTTTAGGGACAGATTGCATATTTCTAACAGTAGCTCCGCAAGTTCATTTTTAGTTCTATTAATACTCTGGGATGAATACCATCAGGTCCCGGTGATTTACTACTCTTCAGCTTGCTGAACTGACCCATTACATCCTCCAAGGTTACAGAGAATTTGTTTAGTTTCTCCGACTCCCCCGCTTCAAATATTCTTTCCGGCACCGGTGTCCCCCCCAAATCCTCCTCGGTGAAGACCGAAGCAAAGAATTCATTTAATTTCTCCGCTACGGCTTTGTCCTCCTTGATCGCCCCTTTAACACCATTTTCGTCCAGCGGCCCAACCGACTCTTTGGCCGGTTTCCTGCTTTTAATGTATCTAAAAAAATTTTTACTATGTATTTTTGCTTCCAACGCTAATTTCTTCTCAAAGTCCTTTTTTGCCCTCCTTATCTCCGCTTTGCATTTGGCTTGGCATTCCTTATGATCTATCCTGTTACTTTCAGTTGGTTCTCTTCTCCACTTTCTGAAGGATTGTTTTTTGGCTCTAATGATTTCCTTTATCTTACTGTTTAGCCACGCCGGCTGACGTTTAGTCTTTTTTCCCTTTTTTCTAATACGTGGAATATATTTGTCCTGAACCTCCAGGATGGTGTTTTTAAACAGCATCCACGCCTGATGCACGTTTTTTACTCTGCGAGCTGCTCCTTTCAGTCTTTTTTTCACCATTTTTCTCATTTTGTCGTAATCACCTTTTCTATAGTTAAACGCTAGCGTACTTGATTTCCTAGTTTCACTTCCTTCAATGCCAATATCAAAACCGATCATATTATGATCACTGTTATCAAGCGGCCCTCGTATCGTTACCCCCTGCACTAGATCATGAGCACCACTAAGGACTAAGTCTAGTATTTTTCCTTCTCTTGTCGGCTCCTGAACTAGCTGTTCCATGAAGCTGTCCTTGATTTCATCAAGAAATCTTATGTCCCTTGCGTGTACAGATGTTACATTAACCCAGTCTATATGCGGGTAATTGAAATTGAAGAAAAAGGAGAATTAATCCACACAGGAGTGAAAAGGAAATTAGTCCAACTCTGAATGAGAATATGCATCTGGAACTTTTGTATCATAACTCACATTATCTAACAGGACACTTAATTCTCCCTCCTCAACTACCTAATGATATTCTGTTACTCATGACCTTTAACGCAATTACCACTCTGTATTTCTGACACCGGAATTGGCGTTTGCCATCACGGTACTATGTAAGCCACGTTGAGCCTGCAAATAGGTGGGAAAACGTGGGATACAAATGCAACAAATAAATAAATAATAAGAGACACCACAACAGGTGATCCTCGACCCAGTCCTTGGGACACACCCAGGTAGTCAGGTTTTCAGAATATCCCCAATGAATATGCATGAGAAAGATTTGCATACAATGGAAACAATGCATGCAAATTTATGCATGTTTATTGTAGATATATTGAAAATTAGATTGGCTGGGTGTGTAATAGTTTTCCAAGATAAATAAAGTCAGACCAGTTTAGAAGCACCACTCCTGAGCTGCCTGAACGTCTGATCTGCTGCCATCTTCACAGTGAACTCGTCACACACTGTTAACTGGCCAAATCCTCGGGACATACCCAGACAGTCAGGTATCCATTGTGATATGCATGACAGAGATTTGCATACAATGAATGTAGTGGATGCAAATTGATCTCATGCATATTCATTAGGAGTAGCATAAGGAATAAATTCAGAAGCACTGCACTACAGCATCTACTATAGCACATGGACTTTTTTTTTTACACTGGTGCAACAAAAGCTATTGCAGCCTACAACGAATCAAGGGCAGAGCCGATGTTAAACATGCCAGGACCCGGGGCAGAATTTCAGAAGGGGGCTTCGTAGTCCACCAGCAGGCTGTATCATTTTCAGATTCAGGGAGACTTTGGGCCACTGTTCCCTCTAAGCTGAGCAGGAGTCCTCCACCTACAGTCCTGCCAATGGGGAGTGCTGTTTCAATATCACAATATTAAGCTCTGCATGACTCCAGGGGACCTGGCTGCCTCTATCAATTGAAAACACAATGTCATGGTTGGGGAAGGTGCCCTTGGACTGAGACAAGGTTGGCTGTACCTGTGCAGTGTAAGCGCCATGCAAGTCCTCATTGATGGTTGCTGACGGAACCAGCTGGCAGAGTCCAGGAGCTGGAGAAGGCAGGACCTGACTCAGACAGGCAGAAGTGTAGGACTAGGCAGTGCCTAGCAGACTGGCTGGAAAACAACAAGGTTTGCTAGAGGTTGTCTCTTAAGAGATCCCTTGGGGTTGACTCTTAAAACAGTTCTTGGGGGCTGGCCTGATGGAGTCAAGGTCAGGGAGTAGCTAGAACAGGCAGGACTGGAAGACTGGAACAAGCAGGGCGGGAAGCAGGAACTGGCCAGGCAACAAGCACTGGAGAGGTACAACTCTGGAAGCCTGTTTGTCAAAGCACTGGAGGAGTGTAGAGCACTTCCTTATATATCCCTAGCCAGGAAGTGAGGTCATCTGTCAGTGCCCCATCTAGGGCTTCAAAAGGGAAGTGTAGCAACCAGGAAGTAAATACTCACAAGACTCTTAGGTACAGTATGCTGCAGGACTCTTAGCAGCTTCCTGAACAAGGTGAGGGGTGTGACACATAATATTGAAGCACCATCCCCACTGGCAGCAATGCAGTTGGAGGGTTCCAGCTTAGCTAAGAGGGAACAGTGCTGGTTTGCACCCCCCTATCACCGGCTCTGATCAAAAGCCAAGCTGCCTATTGAAGGCTGCACTCCTTTCCGAGCAATCTTGTCATGCTGTTTTCCATGAGCCTTGTGTAGGGGAGGGGGGCTGGAATTAACGCCTCCACTCCACCTCCTCAACAATGTGATTATGCTGAAGACATCTTTCCATTAAAAGCGTTCGTAGATCTGCTAGTTCAGCAAGTGCCCTTCCACTCTACATTTTGAAAGAGTACTTTAAAAATGCACCACCAACGGTTCAGAGAGTATCCTGTTGTAAACTGGCCCCAGACTACAACTGGAATCAATAAATTGAATTAAGAGCCCTAACTCTGCAAGTATTTTATGCATTTTTATCGAGATTGCTTTTTAGGCGTTCTGGGAGCAGTGAATGAAAAGGATTGCAGCTCTGGGTAACATTCTGTACTATCCAGAGAGTGCTGAAGGGGTGCAAGGGTGGAGCATAGGCACTCCGTCTAATTCTACACAGGGCCGTCCCAAAGTCCGAGCTGGCAAAGCACAAGGGAGGTGGAGCGCAAAAAATACTGTCTCTCCTGCTTGGCCTGGTGTTGCACAGGGCATCATTCCAGCGCGGGGCAGTCCTGACTCTACAGATGGTGATATTCAGCAACTATTCGTGTAGCTGTGCTGTTTAATTTAGGCTAGGAATAAGTTCCTTAAGACAAGGATGAAAATAAATCAGTTAACAGGGTAGATTGCTGTTGTGGTAATTTTGCTCATAGTACTAAAGACATACTGAGAAAAAAAGTGGCTTTTATATCAAAAGTACAATGCTTTTCAGAAAAGAATTTGGTTGTTGCTTATGCAATGAGAAAAAAATCTGAAAGAACTTGTACTTCCCTGGTTTTCTGATGTTCTGTTTTATCATTTTGAATAATCAACTACAAATTGCAGAGGGGTCCTTTTACTAAGATGCGCTGAAAATGGCCTGCGCTGGTGTAGACGTGTGTATTGGACTCACGCAGGTCCATTTTTCAGTGCGCCTGCAAAAAAGGCCTTTTTGGCCGAAAATGGATGTGCGGCAAAATAACAATTGGTGCGCGTCCATTTTGTGCCTGAGACCTTACCGTCACCCATTGACTTAGCGGTAAAGTCTCACACATTAACTGGGTGGTAATGGTCTACATGCATAGAATGACGATTACTGCCTGGTTTTCACTGCGCACCAGAAAAAAATTACCGCCCAGGCCATGTGGTAGCTGGGCGGTAACTCCAAATTGACATGTGTTGGCCATGCGTAGGTGCCTATGCGGCTTAGTAAAAGGGCCCCTGACACACTGTTCTTGGTTATTCAATACTCGCTTAACTTATATAGCTAGTATTTGCAAGGTGGGGGGGGGGTACACATGAATGACGCAGGGCTTCCACTTATGAATATAACTTAGAGAATACTATATGTTATGTATTTAGGCATCCATATCTATCCCAGCTCTATGGCTTGTAAAGTGTGAGCACCAATGCCGGGTTACATAACATAGTAAATGATGGCAGAAAAAGACCTGTACGGTCCATCCAGTCTGCCCAACAAGATAAACTCATTTTACATGGTATGTGATACTTTATACCCGAGTTTGATTTGCCCTTGCCATTCTCAGGGCACAGACCGTAGAAGTCTACCCAGCACTGTTCTTGTACTAAAAGTTCTGAAGCTAACGTCGAAGCCCCTTAAAATTTACACTCTAGCCCATCCCTGTCTATTCAGTTACGATCAAGGCATAGACTATAGAAGTCTACCCAGCACTGGTTTTGCTTCCCAATTACCGGCGCTGCCATCCAACCTCCACTAAGATTACATAGATCCATTCCTTCTAAACAGGATTCCTTTGTGTTTATCCTGCGCATGTTTGAATTCCATTACCATTTTCATCTCCTCTAGCTCCCATGGGATGGCATTCCACGTATGTACCACCCTTTCCATGAAAAAAAATACTTCCTGTCATTAGTCCTGAGTCTGCCCCCCTTCAACCTCAATTCATGTGCTCTAGTTCTACCACCTTCCCGTCTCCAGAAAAGGTTTGTTTATAGATTAATACCTTTCAAATATTTTAACATCTGTATCATGTCACCCGTTTCTCCTTTCCTCCAAGGTATAAATGTTCAGGTAGGCAAGTCTCTCCTCGTATGGTTTGCAACGCAAATCCCATACCATTTTTCTAGCTTTTCTTTGCACCACTTCCAGTCTTTTACATCTTTAGCAAAATACGGCCTCCAAAACTGAACACATAACTCCAAGTGGGGCCTCACTAATGACTTGTAGAGGGTCATCAACACCTCCTTTCTTCTGCTGATTATACCCCTGTCTATGCAGCCTAGCATACTTCTGTCCACAGCCGTCACCTTCATATCCTCTGACACCAACACCCCAAGGTCTCTCTCCTGAGTCGAGAATACAGGTTACACTAGTATTCCATAATGGAAACCAGACACACAGGCTCTGTTATAGCAGGGGTTCTCAACCCAGCATTGGGAAATACCCAGCCAGTCTGGTTTTCAGGATACCCACAATGAATATGCATCAGATAGATTTACGTACAATGGAGTCAGTGCACGCAAATGTATCTCATGCATAATCATTGTAGATATCTGTAAAACCTGACTGGCTGGGTGTGAGCCAAGGACTGGGTTGAGAACCTCTGCGTTATAGAATAAGCACCTGCCACATGGTCTCAGGGACCTCAATGAAGGCTCTAAGTTATAGAGCTTCCTCCATAAATCCAAACCCTACCCCTAGAATATTAACACGCAGGTGTAATAATCTTACTGTATTGCATATGAAGAGGTATGCACATATGTTTAAGTGTATATTTGATGGGCAATTTTAGAAAAGGCTATTTCTGTGCATAAAACAAGATTTAACCGATCATACATGCCTTTTAAAATTACCACCTAAACGATGGGATTGGGAGGCAGAGCAAATATCAACTTAATACCTGTTCTTTATGCAGTTGCTATGGGAGAGTTTCCCTCTAGAAGCAAAAAATAATTTTATGCATGAACCTGACAGTATTAATTCCTTATCTATTTGTCCAAATAATTTCATCTTTTTTTATGCCTCTGTCCAAGATGGAAAGTCCTAAATTCTTAGACTCGCTTCCAGTACAGCGATGTACTTTGACTACATGGGTTGCCCTTGGCTGCACCTTTTCTAGGTCTATTGAGCTCTTCATAGAGACCGGGTAACTGCTCCAATAAACCTTGTGCTTGTACTTATGAAAACCACTGAAGACACCATGGAAGAAAGTTAAGCTAATGACACTCCCTGGAGGAGTGCCATTTTGAAGTGGAAGTGTGATCAGACTTCCAAATCACGCATCTACTGCTGAGTGGTGGAAATAAATCTCATTAACAATTCTGTCGCTCCTCACAGGGTGAAAAAAGAGGGGGAAAAAGACTGCTCCAGTGTGATTCAACCCCACTGTTCTCTCCTGAAGAGAATTATAGAATGCAAATGTTTATAAATCACACACTCAGCTTATAGTCTTCAGAACATTAAAAACAAACATTAGCCTTCAAATAAAGTTTCGCCAATTCTGCTCATTAGCTGCTACTGATATTCAGATGATAGCAAGGTGAAAATGCTGAATTCTTTCCTATCAGCCATTGCTGCTTCTGAGCATGTTTTAAGTGATGTGCAAATTAAGTTCAGTACTCGTCCTTAGGTGCAGCGTCTTGGATTCCATTTTGAAGAGTCCTTTCCTTGAAACGCACTTAGTGGAGGAGTAGCCTAGTGGTTAGTGCAGTGGACTTTGAACCTGGGGAACTCAGTTTGATTCCCACTGCAGCTCCTTGTGACTCTGGGCAATTCACTTAACCCTGCATTGGCCCTGGTACAAAATAAGTACCAGAATATATGTAAACCGCTTTGAATGTAGTTGCAAAAAAAACCTTAGAAAGGCAGTGTATCAAGTCCCATTTCCCTTCCCCCATTTAAGTTGGCAATGCACAATTCAGGTATTATTTGCAGTTGCACTTTGTTTTTTGTTTTTGTATTGTATTGTTGGGTGGGGGGGACAGAGGGACGAGGAGAAGTGACTTAACAAAAAATGTTTAAAAATTGCAGGTACATCAGAAAGAACCAAACCACCCAAGAATGACTAACAAGATAAGTTTATATTTTGGAATACGACTATGAACATTGAGAATATATGATGCCTTTGTATCACTCCATTGGGCATCGGTTGTATGGCTTCAATCAAGTGGGGCAGGCAGGTTCCATAGACGGGGTAAGTGGGCTCCAGGGTAAGAGAAAGTCGCCATAAACACTGCTCCGTGGAAGTGCATGGGAGTCTGTTGCCTACATTCTAACCTTCCAATGGAACGAAACAAGGGCATTATAATATTCTCAATTTTTTTCTCTAGATAGCCACTAACCAGCTATATTGTGGGACATAGCCAGTTAGGCGCACGTGTTCGGCACCAAACCTGCTATGTTGAGTCAAAGAAGAGTGCTTAAATAACAAGCCTATCTATGACTGCTAAAAATGTTAAAAGGTTAACGTTAAGTATCGGCATAGCCAGTTAACCTTTTAGTGGCCAAAATAAATCTGGATATTCAATGCCAGTGGCTGGACAGCATTCAATATCTGGGTTTAATGCCAGCAGTGGACAGCAAATGTGCTGCCTACCACTGGCTGAATATCGAGCCCATAGTTTATTGAACACTATAAACTATGCATATCACTTGACGCACCTAGACACACCAACTTATGTCTGCCATCAACATGGCGTAAGCGCACAAAGCATGACCTACACCAGTATTCTATAACAGAATCTTGGTACCAGAGGGCCGTTAGAGAATTGGGAGTAAATGCAGGGTATTGGGGTATCTAGACTAAGGCACTAATTTATATTACTGCTGTCATGAAATAGCATAAAATAAAAAATGAATGGAGACAACAAAAATATGTAGAAAAGAAGATGAAACAAAAATGGCTTCCATCAATCCCTAGTATTGCAATGGGCAACATCATGACTCACATATACTCTATGAAGTACATAAGTACATAAGTACATAAGTAGTGCCATACTGGGAAAGACCAAAGGTCCATCTAGCCCAGCATCCTGTCACCGACAGTGGCCAATCCAGGTCAAGGGCACCTGGCACGCTCCCCAAACGTAAAAACATTCCAGACAAGTTATACCTAAAAATGTGGAATTTTTCCAAGTCCATTTAATAGCGGTCTATGGACTTGTCCTTTAGGAATCTATCTAACCCCTTTTAAACTCCGTCAAGCTAACCGCCCGTACCACGTTCTCCGGCAACGAATTCCAGAGTCTAATTACACGTTGGGTGAAGAAAAATTTTCTCCGATTCGTTTTAAATTTACCACACTGTAGCTTCAACTCATGCCCTCTAGTCCTAGTATTTTGGATAGCGTGAACAGTCGCTTCACATCCACCCGATCCATTCCACTCATTATTTTATACACTTCTATCATATCTCCCCTCAGCCGTCTCTTCTCCAAGCTGAAAAGCCCTAGCCTTCTCAGCCTCTCTTCATAGGAAAGTCGTCCCATCCCCACTATCATTTTCGTCGCCCTTCGCTGTACCTTTTCCAATTCTACTATATCTTTTTTGAGATACGGAGACCAGTACTGACACAATACTCCAGGTGCGGTCGCACCATGGAGCGATACAACGGCATTATAACATCCGCACACCTGGACTCCATACCCTTCCTAATAACACCCAACATCTATTCGCTTTTCTAGCCGCAGCAGCACACTGAGCAGAAGGTTTCAGCGTATCATCGACGACGACACCCAGATCCCTTTCTTGATCCGTAACTCCTAACGCGGAACCTTGCAAGACGTAGCTATAATTCGGGTTCCTCTTACCCACATGCATCACTTTGCACTTGTCAACATTGAACTTCATCTGCCACTTGCACGCCCATTCTCCCCGTCTCGCAAGGTCCTCCTGTAATCGTTCACATTCCTCCTGCGACCTTGACGACCTGAATAATTTTGTGTCATCGGCGAATTTAATTACCTCACTAGTTATTCCCATCTCTAGGTCATTTATAAATACATTAAAAAGCAACGGACCCAGCACAGACCCCTGCGGGACCCCACTAACTACCCTCCTCCACTGAGAATACTGGCCACGCAATCCTACTCTCTGCTTCCTATCTTCAACCAGTTCTTAATCCATAATAATACCCTACCTCCGATTCCATGACTCTGCAATTTCTTCAGGAGTCTTTCGTGCGGCACTTTGTCAAACGCCTTCTGAAAATCCAGATATACAATATCAACCGGCTCCCCATTGTCCACATGTTTGCTTACCCCCTCAAAAAAATGCATTAGATTGGTGAGGCAAGACTTCCCTTCACTAAATCCGTGCTGACTTGTCTCATCAGTCCATGTTTTTGTATATGCTCTGCAATTTTATTCTTAATAATAGCCTCCACCATCTTGCCCGGCACCGACGTCAGACTCACCGGTCTATAATTTCCCGGATCTCCTCTGGAACCCTTCTTAAAAATCGGAAGTAACATTGGCTACCCTCCAGTCTTCCGGTACTACACTCGATTTTAGGGACAGATTGCATATTTCTAACAGTAGCTCCGCAAGTTCATTTTTTAGTTCTATTAATACTCTGGGATGAATACCATCAGGTCCCGGTGATTTACTACTCTTCAGCTTGCTGAACTGACCCATTACATCTTCCAAGGTTACAGAGAATTTGTTTAGTTTCTCCGACTCCCCCGCTTCAAATATTCTTTCCGGCATCTATTCTCCAATGATAGTACCTATTGTTTTTTTTTTCATTATTCAGTCTTTATTAATAAGATCACAACAACACTGCAAGGCCAGAAAGATAAATGTGAGAAAAAATGTCATCCAGTAGTTTGGAACCTATTAGTTTAGCTTGGACTCTGCATCTCCTTCTCAATACAATAACAACATACACTGATGCACTGTTTTATAATCGGTGCATTCCATTGTAATTCATGAGTTTTCATATTGCTATATAGTCCATGATTATGGATAAAAATAGTTCAGAATGCCTGTGTGTTCTTTTCTTTCCCATGTCTACATTTTGCTCACTGCTCAGGCAGCTTGATACATGTCAAATCTGCACTCCGATCTTTTTCTTGACAGCACCGCTGATGTCCTGCTGTTGGAAGTTCCATTCTGTTTTAGAGATGCTGAATAGAGACTGACACAAGGACAACATTTGTCCCCGTCCCCGCAAGGTCTGACTCCCATCTGCACAAGCCTCAAACAATTATTTAGTACAACGTCAGAGGTATAAAAAGAGATGCATTTACTCCTGTACTGTGCAAAATATAAAGATGGAACTTGCCAGGGATGGTGTTAGGGGAGTGCAACTAGGGCTTCTGCCCTTGACTCCTGACCAGAGAGAGCCCCAAGCCTGATGAAAGCTGAAGAAAGTGCAACCTGGTAGTGGGCTTTGGGTCTCCTCCCAAATTTCTGCCCTGGGCCCCAGCCATGTCTAACCCTAGCTCTGGCAAGATGTACATTTCAAATCTAACTATAGGCGCCCCGTATAAGAGGCTTGGGGAGGCTAAGCCTCCCCAGCCCAATGGTCGACTTCTGTTTGGGTGTTGCGCCCGCCCCCTCATGCGTGCGTTTTAATTATTTTACTCCGTTTGGGTGTTGCACCCGCCAGGGCCGGTCTTAGGCAGAGGCGACCAAGGCGGCCGCATAGGGCCCCGCGCAGTGCGCCTCAACTCTGCCTCACTCTGACCGACCCCTGCTCGGACGACCGCATCATGATCCCGCTCTGCCGCCGCCGCTCCACTCCCGCCACGTTGCGGCATGGTGCCCACCCCCCCCGTTGAGCCCGCTGTCAGCAGCCTCGCGCCTCCCCAGACCCCGACAGTTGCACCGACGGCCCCGACAGTTGCAGCGCCAGCACGACAGCCCCGGCTCCTGACAGAGAGTTGCAGCAACGGCTCACCCCAGCGTTTCACTTCCCACTCAATGTCCCGCCTTCTGATGAGGTATTGCCTGTTGGCAGGCGGGAGTCACTGAGCGGGAAAGCTGCCTGGGCCTGGTCGGAGGTGAGCCGGTGTGCAAGTGAGTGTGATTTAAAAATAAATAAAGACAGTCAAGTGGAGCTCGAGCTGGAGCAAGTTTGTGCCACTGCCATTCAAAGGCAAGCCAGGTATGATGATAACTTTTCTTATAAGGAAGAAGGAAGTTTCAAACCCCTTTTGTGCCATTTTAAAGGTAAATACTATTGCAGTAGTCTATTATTCTCCCATCAGTGATTAAGTCAAAATTCAAATTTGCCCAAAGTTATTGAAAACCTAAAGAATCCCAAGTGGGCAGACTAAAAATTGTCCATCTAAAGGTACTTATCTTGCTAAGCTGGCCAGATCATGTGTATTTAGGAGAATTTGAGTTTCCAAAGCAATAAGCATTGTAGCCTCAAGAAAGAGGGGCATTTCTCTAAGCATGTTCAGCTTAGGAGAGGAAAAGAGCACATATAAAATCCATTTCCAGAAACCTTTTTAAATTAAAAATAGGGGGAATTTGAAAGTACTGCATCTTTTCTTAGTATTTTTCCTTTATTCTCCTTTGTTATGAGAATTGGAACTACTAATTGTAGTGGAATTGTAGTGAACTGAATTTCTGGGGAGGGGGGTTCATGATAGCATTGTGCTTATTATTTCAATCAGTATTTTTGTACAAGTTGTACAAGTTTAGCTTCATTTGTCTTTATTGGAAATTGCATAAATAAAATATTTTCTAAAAATGGAATAATCTTATCAATGGGGTGGAGCTAGGGTGGGGCGGAGCTATGGTGGTGGCAGGGTTAGGGTGGGGAGGTGCTAGGATGGGGCCCCACCAAATTGGTCTGCACAGGGGTGGAGCTAGGGTGGGGCGGAGCTATGGTGGGGGCAGGGTTAGGGTGGGGAGGGGCTAGGATGGGGCCCCACCAATTGGTCTGCACAGGGCCCACACTGCTAAGACCGGCCCTGGCACCCGCCCTACGCGCCCCCCTCCTGCGTGCATTTTAATTGTTTTACTCTGTTTGGGTGTTGCGTCCGCCCTACCTGCCCCCTCGCGCATGCATTTTAATTGTTTTACTTCCATGGCAGCGACGTCATTGACATCGCTACCACGGAGAGTACCGAGGTCAGCTCCGCCCCCTTGGCAGCGACGTCATTGACATCGCTACGTAGGAAAGCTCCACCCCCTTTAGCCTCCCCAAAACAGTTGGCTACCGACCGTCTATAAATCTAACATACTCTAATCAGAAAATGGAAATAAAATTATTTTTTTCTACCACTTGTTGTCTATCATTGTATTTTTAAAATCATGTTGGTCTCAGGCTCTGGTTTCTGCTTCTCTCTGTCTCTCTTAATTCACCTCAGCAGGTTCTCCTGCCCATTTGACTTCTATTCTCTCTCCATGTTCATCATCCATCTTCCATTTTTGTGTCCCTATCGTCCCCCACATTCAGCATCACCCTTCTGTGTCCCTATACTTCTCTGTCCATTATCTCCCTGTGCTCATATCCCCACATCCATCATCACCTCTCTATTTCCTTATGTTGAACAGCATCTCCCTTGTGTGTTTGGCATTCCCCTCTGTGTCCATATATCATCCCCACACTGCATCTCCCCATTGTTGCCTGCCCCCACCCAATGCACATAATTTCTCCTCTGTTTCTGTTACCTCCCTATGTCCAGCTTCTCCCCTCTCTTCCTCTTCCATATCAATGTATGTCTCTCTTCTCCAACCCAACCCAGCTTCTCTCTTTCTCTTCCCCCACCCATTCCAGCATCTGATTCACCTGCCTGCCCTCTTTCTCCTTCCCACAGTGGGTTCAGTATTTGACTCCTTCTTCCTTCCTCATCCAGCATCTCTTTTCCTTCCCTCTAGCCCTCCCCCACCCCATCCTCCCAGGGTCCAGGCAGCACCTCTCTCTTTTACCTCCTCTCCTTTCCCTTCAGTCCCCCTCATCTTTCCTCCCATGTGTCCAGCCCACACTCCTTTCTCTCCGGCCTCTCCTCCTCCCATGGGTCCAGCTCTCACCTCCCCTCTTCCCATTGGTCCAGCCCCCTCCTCCCATGGGTCTTGCCCCCCACCTATCTCCTTTCCCACCAGCTTCCCTCTTCCCATGGGTCCAGCCCCAACCTCTCTCCTTTCCTGCAGCCCCCATCTTCCTGTGGGTTAGCCCCAACCATCTCCTTTCCCTCCAGCCCTTTCTTCCCAGCTCCCACCTCCTCCCATGGGTCCAGCCAGCACTTTTCTCCTGCCCCCCAAACCCCCTCTTTTTTCTTCTTGGGGGAGTCTGTGGCACGCACTTAGAGGCTGATTCGTTCACTGTTGCTATTTTGTTTCATCATGATATTGGTCATGTGAAATTTCAAGTGTTACTAAGTGGTAATAATGGGATGTGCTGCTGTACCAAAACAGTATTCTCCGTGTGCAGGGTTGGGTCGCGTGATTTATATATTTTACTGATGCTGACTTTCAAACCAGAATAGAACTTGATCAGTACACAGTCAATGTCCAGTACACTTGTATTTATTTATCCTGCACTTGATTTCCACCAATTTTTCTCAACACACTCTTAAAACAATAGAGTCTTCAAAGCCCAGTTAAGAAAAACATGGTCTCATCAGCAATCTGAACACAAGCACTTATAACCCAGACTTCAATTTTACCGTTCATTCTTTTTGACAGATGCGGCAGAACTGCAACGCCTTTTTGGGTTCTTGTTCATCATTAGAGCTGACACTGATTATTGCTTCAGCCCAGCTCTCAATAATCTTATTTTTTTGCCAGCAATAGCAGCGGCTGAGGAAGCTGATGCAACCTCTTTTCTGTACTAGAAAAAAAAGCATACAAGCAACCATCACTCAGTCATAACTGAGGGCAAATTGTTTTTGATAGCTGGTGAAATTCTGCAGCCTATGCACAAAGAATGAGAGAGCGGTTTGTGCCAAGGATGACTCTTTACCAATGCTTTTCTCAGCATCTGAGGAGCTGGGGGCTGTGGCTGCCAAATCTGAGACACACGCCTGAGTGTTCTTTAGTACTGTGGATGATTCGGACACTTTCCTATGTGAAGTGGCTTTTCCTTTCCTTACTTCATAATTAATTGTTTTTATTTTACACCACCTTGACATGTTCTTCAAGAAAGACATGCTAGGAAATCAGAATAAACCGTCTTTTCTTGTAATACTTCAGGCTCATTACCTCCTATATCCCAAAGATAACTACAGCCCTTAGTTTTGTCTAGGGTTTTTTTTCTGATATGTTAATCTACTTATATGTGTGTGTGCATAGGTGACTTCCTGTCTGTAACAGCTTTTCAGATGCAGAGGGACTTTCCGATTCGAAACCAACTGTGGGCTTTCTTCAATGAAGCTGGTTGTTGCAACCAAACTACATTTGGGTTAAAGTTGTTAGTTCATCTGGCTCACTTGCCTCCTATCCTCTTACAGCCTACTTAATGTTGGATATTTTATAAGTGCTTTTCCTTAAAATAAAATAGAAAGAATCACAGCAGTTTGAGGGCCCTTTACTCAGCTGTGTTAAGCAGTTAACACGGGTTTTATCACATGATAGACATTAGCATGGACCTGATATCTTGTGTGCATAAAAACGCAGCCAGTGTGGTAAAAATCCTGTGTTAAACTGTGTAATACTGGAGTGGGCGGGAGCTGGGTGTGACATGTATAGTAACTAAGTAAATGTAACTAGTTATTGTACTTAAGTAAAAGTTTTGTTAACTTCTAAGAAAGTACAGGAAAAGTTAATTATTTTTACTTTTACCGAAGTAATAATTTTACCAATTTTTACTACTTTTACCTAGTTACTTCTGATGCTTGAGGTCAAAAGTGACAAGTGAAAGTGGAAGCGAGATGTAAATAATCATTCCTTAGTAAACCAAATGAAATAGCAAAATCTGAATAGGAGTTTGCTATTGTAAACCTCATCATGCAAAACAGTGGTCATTGCATCTTAAATTTGCTGTTCATGGAATACAGCCTATAAGAAAGTGGAGTTGCCTGTGTTTGTTGAACTGGTTACTGCTCTCCAGCAAAACAAAACAGTGATGAATTGGGTCACTTTAAAGCGGAGATGAAGCTGAAGATGGTTGTGATTGTTGGTGAACAGACATATGTCACATCACAACAGACCACTGTTCATCCCATGGAAAATGTTACATTTGGATGAGTGTCCACTGGATTGATAGAGTCTTTAAAGAGGAAGTCTGCTTCAGGGCCGCCGAGAGGGGGGATGGGGGGGGCAAACCTCCCCCCTGGCCTCCAAGGGGGGCCCGGTGCTGGGGTCTCTCTCTCTCCTGCTCCTGACAGGCCCTGATCGGGTCCCAACAGGAGTAGGAGAGAGAAAACTCCAGTGCTGAGCCCCCTTCCAGCGCTGCTCTTCACTTGCTTCTGCCGCCGTGCCGAGCGGCTGCTTTTCCCCCTCAGGCGACTGCTTGGTTTGAAACTGAGCATGCGCAAAGAGAGAAAAAAGCAGCCACAGGGACAGGGCAGGCATGGAGTGAAGAGCAGCGCTGAATTCTTCCGCTGGGGGGGGGGGGGGCCTCGGGATCCCTGCCAACCCCAAGGTACCTGAATTGTGGCAGCAGCAATCCTGGGAGGAGGGGGCGGGAGTGGCGAAGATCCGGGGTGGCGGTGGTGATCGGGGAGCAGCGATTGGGAGGGCAGCAGCAGCCCTGACCTGGGCCCGGCTCAGTCTCTCAGCGGCTCTGGTTTGCTTGTCTGGCCTTAAGAAGATTGAAGGGTTCACACACATTTGACGTTCTTGAAGACAGACTTTACCATGAGATGAAAAACTGTTAGAATAAGAACAGACAATGATTCTATCTTTGTGAAAGCCTTCTCTGTAATTGGACAGCATGGCAATGATAATTAAGAGGAAGAGGAAGATGCAAATGATGAATTAGACTGCACTACTTCTAATGAGAATTACGATAATAAAGTACTCTTTGCCATAACAAAGTCAAGTGTTTCAGACCTGCAAAATCAGTCGGAAGACATCAGTAGTATTACAGCCTGGTTTGATTTGAAGAAACTTTTTATCAGACTGAACAATCCACTTCCTGCTACTGCAGTTGTTGAACCTTTTGAGCTGTACTGGATTAATGACTCACAAGTGCACTACAGTCATTTTCTAAATTTAGTTTTACTAAAAGCAAAATGGATTGAATTGTACAGCAATAATGTTGTTGGGATAAAAAACGTTAACAGTAGTTGCATGCACTGTAGTTGTGGTACTTTTACATTTACTCATAAATATATTAGGCAATAATTTTTACTTAAGTACATTTTTTAATGTGTCCTTCGCTGTACTTTTTATTTTTGCTTAAATACTTTGACCTAGTACTTTGAACAACACTGGACAAGGGCGGGCAGAGGACTGGATTAGTACTGCACACTAGCTGTCATGACTGGCAATTGTGCAGGTGCAGTTATCACAACTTCAAAAGGAGGTAATAAGTGCAGCTTCACTACCAGCTGCTACAACTGTAAGTGCCATGGCTATACTCCCCCTCCCCCATCCTTCCAATCCCCCCTGATACCTCTGACTTCATCTTGACGCCTCTGATCCCTTCGACATCACCCTGACATCTACTATCACCCTCAATATCACCCCAGCTCCTCCAGTTCCCCTGACATCACCCTCCTTCCATTCCCCCCTCCAAACAGTCATAGCCCTTTTCTGAATCCCATCAAAATCCTGGCCCTGAGAACAAGCCCCTCCCTCAGAGCCCAGTCTTACCCCTACCGCCAATCCGTTCCCCCTCCCAGGATCTACACAAAGATTTCCATGGTGGTCTAGTAGTACCCAGGTGGCAGCCAAGTCCCTCTGCTGCAGCCTGGCACTGTGCTGAGATCCAAAAAGACCAGCATGACTCCTCGCAGTCATCTCGCAGTACCTCTCATGTGAGGCTTGAGAATCGCTAGTGCAGCTTTTTAAAAGAAGCCCTGAGTTTGTACCTGAGGCAGTGAAGGGTTAAGTGACTTGCCCAAGATCACAAGAAGCTGCAAAGGGACTTGAACTGGACTCCCCCTGGTTCTACCATTAGACTACTCCAATCCATAAGCCATAATTCCTTGGGGGCCAAAAATCTTGTCAGGGAAATTGAGTAATCTCAGATTCCTACTTCTATTCATGTTCTCAAGTTTCTCCAATTTAAGATGTAAAATCAGACTATAGGAGACAATATTTGGAACATTCAGCCATATATCTTACATAGCTAAGCAGCAATATTCAGTCACTAAACATATAAGTTGTCGAGGTGGCCCATACAAATGTCCAACTTAGACATTTTAAGCTATACTTGCATTTTCAGTGGTGCAACCTAAATGGATAGCATCAATAAATATACTCATGATTTGATACCAGTGGCGTAGCCACAGGTGGGCCTGGGTGGACCAGGGCCCACCCACTTAGGGTTCAGGCCCACCCAACAGTAGCATACGTTTAGTGGTAGCTGGTGGAGATCCCAAGCTCTATCAGCTGAAGACTTCCCTTTGATGGTAAGCCAAGGTGGAAAGAAGCATTTTCTTGCCAGCTGAGATATTTTTTTGGTGGTGGTGGTGGTGGTGAAGAACACTTGGTGCTCACCCACTTCTTGTCTAGGCCCACCCAGAATCTGTTGTCTGGCTACGCCCCTGTTTGATACTCTCTAAATCAGCATTTCAAATCATACATTCTTTGTACAGCTGAATATCCACCTCAAGGTGTACTGATTTTATATTATTTCCACCTTGAAAATACTTAAGATTTGGAATAAAAGAGTCTAAATATGTAAAATAGATATAACTCAGGTGGCACCACAGCTCATGATGTAAACCAAGTGACGGAGTCCTTGCTCTCCTGCTTTTCCTATTCAGTTCTAAACGACTGTATGTACAACTCTTCAGTATTAATTTATGCTTTATGTACCTTATAGTGCAATGCTTATATTATACTGCATTAGACTCCTGATGCAGGCACCTCTGCCGAAACGTGGCCATGTCGAGTCACGCTTCTCCAAGTTTCCAGTGTTGATCTTATTTGTGAACTTTATCTCCAATTGACCATAAATAGAAGTAGTTATGGTCACTGTTGGACTCCTGGACTTGCTGCTTTGGACCTCACTTCCCTGCTTGTTTGCGACCCATGATGACCTTGCTCTCCTGCTTTTCCTGTAAACCAAGTGTCTCCCATAGGTAGGGCTCTACTGGGGTGGCTGCACATAGTTTCTTGTTGGTAAATCTACTCTTCTTATTGGTAAATCTACCTCTGGATACTGTATGAGTAGCTGTCCCATGCATACCGCCACCGGTAAATAAAATTCTCTAACCAGTCAAACACAGCTAAGGTGACAAAAGAAAGAGCAGCAGACGATGTGCAAACAATTGGCTTTATTACAACATCCGAGACTCGACACGAGTCATGTTTCGGCCTAAAAAGGCCTTCCTGGGGAGTCTTCTATTGGATGTATGAGGAATCTTAGCTAGCCTTAATGAAATACACATGATGTCTATTACCTTGCTGCTTGCTTCTGACTTAAAAGGTGTGTGAATGCTTGAACTCTTGCTGTGTTTGACTTGTTTGCATGACTGCAAGGGTTGCTGTTCTTCTGGGGGGGGGGGGGGAGTTGCCAAATAAAATTCTCTGACATGAAAGAATTATTTGCAAAACTGGGGCTCTTTTACCAAGCTGCATTAGGCACTAACATGTGTCTAATGCAGCAAAAAATGGAGTACCACAGGATGCACTCAGGCGTCCTGTGGTAACTTTGAAATATGCACACCTCAACTGCACCCTAAAATAATTTTCTAAATTTTTTTTGAGTGGACGTTTCATTACTGCATGCTGACTGGTTAGTGTGCAAATAATGCAGCAGCCCTTCCTGCCTATAAAATGAGTGACATTAAATACTCACGCGGTAATTTTTAAAAATGGCCACACACTAATGCAAAGTCAGAAAATAAATTAATGTCCAATAAATGTTCATTTAAATAAATAAGCACACTTAGCTTTTCTTTCATTAATTTATTGTCTCAATTTGCACTCATGTGGAGGTTTTTTGACCAATGATTAGACGTAGTCTGGCAAGACATTGAGAATTTAAGCTCTATCAGTCCACAGACTGTCAGTTTGGACAGAAAGTTAGGACAGTGTTTCCTTTGTCCATAAGACACTTCTGAGGTGTTTTCCCTCCTTTTTCCCTTTTTTTGTTCATTATTTTGTCTAGTTAACATTATTGCATGGCTATTAATGCAAAAATATAGAAAATCTGAGTTTTTACGGCCATAATAAAAATGGCTTTAGTGCGTGGAAAAACCCACGTAAGGAGGCACTACGGCCTACTTTTACTATAGCTTAGTAAAAGGACCCCTAAGCTTTGAAGTTAGCTATAAACACAGGAGAAAGATTTTTTTCATATAATTTATTTATTTATTTATAACAACTTAATTTTACAAGCACTAAATGACTTGCCAGAAATTACAGAAAATAACACACAAGAATTGTTTCAATCAGGTAATTATAAACTCTTCCTTAGACCACAAAATAGGGAGAGTGAAACAAGACAAGGAGATCAATTAAACAACAGTAAAAAAAGAAAACGTGGTATTAACCTGATTATCCCTAGTTATTGTTTATCTGAATCATTATTCCACATTGATCGTCTGGTTGGCTTCTTCAAACTCAAAATGGTGTATAGTCAATTTATTTCGTTGGAAACATACTTATTGTCCAATATTAGTGGAAATAATACACCTGATTTCATTTTTTTCTCTTTTAAAACCAGAAATTATTTAACAATACAAACACTTGAGTCTCTAATCCAATTCCCACTGATTAAGGTAATCCCAGTTTCACAGGCTTCATTCCTTTTGAATTAATATACTAAGAGGAATCATTTCAGAGGACAAAACTTTAGGAGTCATACCTGGAACTCTGGGAAAACAACAATCTCAATATTAATAATCTGTAATAATATTCATTTTGTTCAAATTTTTCTGGTCTATTATCATTTTCAAAATCTTAACCATTTCCTACTCCTGTAGAACTTCATTTGCTGTATCAATTTTTCATTCTCAAAAGTCGATTAGATTATCCATGTGGCTAATAAGATTATAGGAAGCAAAATTATTTACTACCATCATTAGGTCCTGGAGCACCTTCCAGGTGATATTCAATGTAACCTCCACGGGAGCCAAAAACTCCAAGCTGATAGCTCTTACGGGTTTAAGAGTGGCACCGCCGACACGGGTTCAGCTGTAAATGACTTCCTTAATAAATCATTCCTTAAATCACTCAGGTGCATCAAAAACACCTCTCACAACACCTTTCTAGCACCTTGCATCTAATTCATCCACTTTCAGCTTATGTATTTAAAATCATGTAATGACCTTGCATCTAATTCACTTACTTTCAGCTTATATTTAAGATCATGTAATGACTGCATCATAACAACACTCTGTAAGCCACATTGAGCCTGCAAAAAGGTGGGATAATGTGGGTACAAATGCAATAAATAAATAAACTCACTCCTCCACTCCTTTGGACATGGTGGTTAAATGATTCGGGAGCGATGAAGTTGTTTCCAGGTCCAAAAGCATCGATGCTCCTTCGCCGATGCTAATCAAAGGACTCACCAACCCAGTCATCTGTGGCAGCTCGTCACTCAGCGGTCCCACACTTGCTGCACAGGGACAAAACGCTGGCCATCGGTGGCTGACCCCCCATTGTCCCCTTCCTCTCAGTTAAGGTAACTGCAAATGCAGAGAGGAAATTTCAAGTAAACAAAGACAGAACTTCAGAGGACAGCTAGGCCATTGAGCGTACGAGCTTCAGGTCACCATCTTTCCAATCTCCCTAGTTTGGGACACTCTTTGTCTGGTTTCTCCTCAGAGGTCTGTCTGATATGGGTAACCCTTCAGCATAACCCTCTGAGTCATTGAAACACAGAAGCCCCTCCACCACTACAAGGTGGTGTCCCTTCGGAGGGGTTCATATCATATATTTAAAATGTATTGTCTTTGAATATAGGACCACGTTCTATATATGGCACTCAAATTCAGTGCCAAAAAAACTGTGCTGTTATTCTATAAATAGTGCTCTGAGTTGGGCGCCATTTCTAGAATAGCACTTTAGCACCAGAATCCATGCCCAACTTCTGCTACAAGGATTTACACCAATTGAAAGCTTGCATATCACTAGTGAACGCATCTGATCTGCCCATGCCTTGCACTTGGCCATGCTTCCCTTTTCAGTTGTGTACCAAAGGGTTTACATGCACGTCATTATAGAATAGCACTTAGCAAGATACGCATGTAAAGTTTTGCCAATGAACACTAATTATCTCATTAACCAATTAAATTACATGTGAAAATTTGCGCACACAATTAAGCGCCAAATATAGAATCCAATGGTAGCCCCCGGAAAGAATCACGCGTCTTTAGCAACAAACTTGTGCTCTGTGAAATCTAAATTCAATGCTCAGAATAATGAAATCTACATGTTATCTGATCTACATAAGAGACTTTGCAGGAAATGTTATCTGGTAATTTATTCAAATATCATTAAGTGTTTTCACTCTTCTTATTGTACTGTATCATTACTTTATTCAAATTACATCTGTATATTAATAGATTGTGCAAGGAAAGTCAAGTTTGGCATTAAGACAGCAAATAAACTCCTACACAAGTGATTCAGCTTTTGCTATGTGGGAGTTCGAATCCAGCGTGCAGAAGGGGCTTGGGAAAAAGATGCTGAATAATTTTAGTAAAATCACATACCAGCAACTTTAATTGTACAAAAGGGGAGGGGAACAGATGCTTTCAATGGAATGATGAATGAACTGAACAGGGACATTTTTCTTCCTGAATGCTCTTCAGAAGAATGAAGTCTCATCATACTTCTGAAAATTTCTGTACCTGGCTCTCTGACACCCCGTGGTAACTTAGAATATAGAAACTGATGGTAGACAGGACCACACAGCATCTCTAGTGAGTCAATTTATGGCAACTATTAAGGTGTACAATGCCTTCCTCTCTCTTGAGGATCCTCTGTGCTTATCCCATACGTCCTTAGATTGAGATACATCGTTGTCACCAGTGCATCCACCACTGTTTCTGTAAAGAAACATTTCGTTAGATTACTCTCGATTCACCTTCATCCCCACCCCCCCTCGTGCCAGAGCTTCCTTTTAGTTGAAAATGACCCACCTTCTATGCATTTATGCCATGGAACTATTTACATTTTTTCTGTCATAGAGGTCATAGTTCATCTTTATTTGATATACCGCTCATCATAAGCAGTAACTAAAAAGTGGATAAAAATAAGAACAGATGATAGGGCCTCTCACCTCTCCTGCCTTTCTTCCAAAGTATACATATTAAGGGGCCCTTTTACTTAACTGCATTAGTTGCCAACAATCAATGATTGGAGTTAACAAGCATTTCATTGGTAGTAATTAGGGGGTTATTTACGGATCTGCCCTATTCTATAACATTGACACCTAAATTTCATGGTGCGCCAGTGGCGTAGCCAAGGGTGGGCCTGGGTGGCTCAGGCCCACACAGTAGCAACATACCTATGATATGGCTGGCAGGGATCCCCAAGCCCCACCAGCCGAAAACTCCCAACAACTGTCCCTTCACATACCTTGTAAACAGCAGATCTTGGCCTGCAGTGAGCAGCGGCTGATACATACTGCTCGCACTGGCTCCATAGCCTTCCCTCTGATATATTCCTGCCTATGCGGAAACAGGAAGTTGCATCAAAGGGAAGGCTATGGGGCCAATATGAACAGTGTGTATTAGTTGCTGCTGGCGAAAATCTGCTATTTAAAAGATATGCAGGGGAGGGGGGGAATGTTTGAGAGACCATATGGTATGCAGGCGAGAGAGGGAGACCAAATCACTTGTGGGACAAGGCAGTTCTGCCCACCCATCTTGGGCCTAGGCCCACCCAAATTGGGTGTCTGGCTATGCCCCTGTGGTGGGCAACTGCAAAGGGTGTGGCCATGGGAGGGGCATGGGCGGGTCAAAGCATTTCCAAAATTTAGGTACAATGGGACCCTTTTACAAAGCAGCAGTAAGCCCAATGTAGCAGCCCAGTGGTAGTTCCTACCCCCAGCGCGCCATCATATCTGGTGTGTACCCGGCGGTAATTGGGCAGTGCCACTCACTGCCCAGTTACCACCAGGTTTGTGCAGGAGCCTTTAAGGGCTCCCCCCTTCCAAATAGCCATGCAGCAAGTGCTTCACTTGCCTCATGGCCATGTCCTGAAAAAATAGAAATATCTACCTTTTACCCACTGCAGTGAAGGGGCCTTCGTGTGCATCAAAAACATGCACTGATGCCAGCACATGCCCCCTTTTGCCATAGCTTGTTATGAAGTGCCTGGATTTGCATGCCTAACTGCCATCACTGGGTGCCAGCATTTACACCAGCCTTTGGGAGACGTAAAACATTAGGCATGAAATGCACGCTAAGCTAGTAGTCTTTAAAAGATTTCCACAGATCACCCTTTATAGAATACTAGTGAAGCTAAGCTCTAATATGGTGACTTTTTTCCGCAATATCTCCATTTGGATTCACTGCGGATTACAATCAAGGAAAAGAGCACCTAGTCAGGTGGAATTAAATTACATTTTAAAAAGCAGAACAACATAGCAGACAGTAATCAGACCTAAACTAATCAATACCAATGGCAGAAAACATATGAGCTTTCAAGTGTTTCCTAAATAAAAGATAAGACAAAGTCGATCTCAAAATTTAGCAGCCCATTCCAAACCTTGATGACTAAATTTGAAAAAGAATCCAAATATGTATTTTTTTAGCTTAACCCCTCTGCAGCTTGGAAATGGCATAGTGAAAGCTTGAATCAATCGAAAAGACTTGCTCTTTCTAAAAATTAACCTCACGGCTGTGTTTTGGAGCAGCTGCAATCTCTTCATCCCGGATCATCTCGGTACCTAACTTTGGAAGTCATTTTTTTAATCTGCTCCTTGTGCTTCACCCACTTTGGTAAAAGAGCCCCTTAGGAGTAGCTTAATTAGTGCAGTGGCCTGAGAACTGAGAGAACTAGGCTCAATTCCCACCACAGCACCTTGTGACCCTGGGCAAATCTCCCAACCCCCATTGCCCCCAACAATAGACAGCTTTGATTGTAACCACAGAAAGGTAACACATAAATCCCACTCCCCCCTTAAAATCCCAAATTAAACGATAGTAACATAATATCAAAATCTCCTCTATAGAAAATTATTCAAATGAATGATTGAAAATAAGATCTGCTTTTTTTTTCAATTGAATTCACTGAATCAGTTGCATTTGCAGGATGGATTAAAAGCCCTCAGGGGACTGTTCTAACTCTGTGGTTTGTATGTACTCTGTTCATCCATAACTAGCTGTCTGTATGCCTGGAACATCTTTTTTTCTCTTATAAATTACAAGATTTTGATTACACACCACAGTTGTCTTCATGCTGCAGTCCTCAGAGATCATTTTAACATGATGATAGCACTTACAGTTTTTGCTTGGTGTTTTAATCCCAAGACGTCCATATTTAATGCATTCTTGCTGTATCTCAACATAATAATGTTGACACTTTACATATTACTGTAACAAAACTGTTAATACCAGTGTCACAGCTTCAATTTACTTTCTCTTTTTTATTTTTTATTTTTTATTCTAATACTTTCCTTGTAACTTTGGGGTTCCTGCTCACTTGGAACTAGGACTTGGATCTGGTACCAGCACCTCAAATTTTATTCACTACCTGAGGATTATATCAGGGTCGGCCCAACTGACGCCCTAATCATGACCCCAGGGACAATTCAAGGCCCTACCTCACCCCCTCATAGTCCAGATTTCTCCTTCTCATCCCTACCCCCAGTCTAGTATCTCACTTTCCCACTACCCTCATAACTTAGCATCACCCCTTCCTTCCCTCCCCCCCCCCCCCACCCATGTCCAGCATCTTCCCTTCCTCTCCGTGCCCTCCAAGGTAGTCAGCATCTGTTCTTTCTCTCTCATCCCTACAGGTGACCAACATCTCCCTCTCTTCCCTATCCTCCAAAGTGTCCAGCATCTCATCTCCCCTTCTCTAGCACCTCCCAGGACCAGCATCCATCTGTTACCCCAGTTTCACCAACTGAGCCAGTTATGCAATTCAAACATATAGGAGTTGTTTTAGATTTAAATCTTAAGTTTTCTGCTCAGATCTTCAATCTTGAAAATGGCGCTTTTTTTGCCCTCCGTATGTTTTGTTAAAGGTATCCTTGACTTTGATGCTCGTCATACATTTTTTCATGCATTTATAGGTTCTCGATTGGATCATTATTGTAACATCATTTACGTTGGTCTCCCAAAGTCTGAACTAAAACGTCTACAGACACTTCAGAACACTGTGTTCAGCTCAATACAGAGATCATATTACAACTTGGTCTTGCCTAGGGCCCAATTCCAAAGAAGCATCAGGCCAACATGGGGTCTTCCAGCACAGACCCATGCTCAAGTGCTGCCCCATCTAGCCCCTTCCCCTACACAGACTTCCTGTCAGGGGGAGGGGCATGGCACAGCTTGAGGTGGCCCTGCACCAACTAAAAACATATGAAAGTGCTATTTTCTTACCACATTTTAGCTGTGCTTCCCCCCCCCCCCCCCCCCCCCCCGATGAATCATGCCGGTCTTTATCTGCCATCATTTACCATGGGCTCAATATCATCCCGCAGTGGTCAGCAGTTTTTAAGCCGCTTACATTCACAGGCTGAACTCAATCTGGGTTACAGCCATCATGGAAGCTAACCACATACTGGCCAATATTCAGACCATGACTTGGTTAGCTTGCTGGATAAAGTTAGGATAGCATATTTGCTTACTTATCCAGTAGCAAATGGAATATCGCTGCCAACCGCCAAGCTTCACCCCCAGACCATGGCGGCATTTCTCAGTTAAGTACCATTGAATATTGGCAGACGGCCAGCTGGCCAGAGTTAAGCTAGACAGGAGCCTCTCTGCTCAGGCAAACCCTTTTCCTTATTAACCCCTATGGTCCCATGTTCTATACTCAGTCCGGACGATTTTAAACTGGCAGCAGACAGCATTTTTTCATCTGCCACCAGCAATAACACCAGAAATTCAGTGCCAGGTCCTGTGGGGGCTTCAGTATTAAATTTCCTGTTTTTTAAATTATGGCTAGCACAGGGCAAGTCTTAGCAACTGCGGGGCCCTGTGCAGACCAGTTCACTGCCCCCCCCCTCCCGTCCCCCCAGCCCCGCCCCCACCTAGCCAAGCCCCCCCTTGTTGACAAAATATATTTTAAACATTTTCTTTTATTTCATATAAAGACAAATCAAGCAAAACTTGTATACAAAAACTAATTCAAACATGAAAAATGCTATACTAGGAAACCTTTGGGTTTAAAAAGCAAAAACATGTGCACTGTGACAAAGCTAGCACTCGGAGCCCCACAGAGAAGCAGCTAATCCCTGAACTATGGTTCCCAGAAGCCCTTGCAAGCAGGAAAGAGGAGGGTAGCCCCAAAAGGGTGGAACAGATTTCCAACCCCAGCAGGGGAGCAGTGGCTCAGTGCTAGGGGAGCCAGTTACTCCCTTCCCTACTAGAGGGCGAAGGGGAGGTGAATCTCAGTCCTTTAGTTGCATCGCTGGTATATAATTCCCTCCAGCTGTGAGAGGGGGACAGATTTCTGGGTGGCTCCCAGCCACCAGGAGGGAGAGGAAGCTGAGTGAGAGAGAAGCTGCCATGGAGTAGGTGGAGGACAGGAAGGGCCTGCCACTGGAGCTTCCCTGGGGGGGGGGGGGGGGTAAGCTGCCATGGAGTGGGAGAATGTAAATGTAGCCCTGTCCAGCACATGAAGGCAGTGTGAGAGACCACAGGGGTGTGGTGCTGTGAGGTAGGAGGAAAGCTGCCAACCCTGTTTGGTACAGGGTCCTCCTGGGTGCTGTGAAGAGGACAGTGGCATTAAGTAGTGGTTTCCTTTGAAGAGACTGTTTGTGAAAGGGTTGAATTATTGGGATGTAAGGAACAGCAGGCTGAACTTTGACTGAGCCCTTCTGAGGGAGAGGGGAGGTAGTGCAAAGGAAGTGGGCCTGAACTGTTAAGGAAATGAATGTTGGCTGGAATTGTGAACCCGGCCTGAACCCTGTTTGTGAACTGCATTTCAATTTTGAGAGTGGAACTGAATTGAGAATAAAGCACTTTAGTCCTAACGTATGGCAGTCTGGTTCTTTGCTGGAAACCTGTGAGCCTAACCGGGCTGCCGGCCCCAACCCAGAGCGGAGGAAGCGGACCCCTTTACAGCATGTAAGGATTAGATAAATGAATTAAAACAAATCCCCTTAATATGTAATACTTGGTAGCAATAATGAAACAGTGATTGAATATTCAGATAGCAAGCAGCCTGAGCCAACAGATTTATTTTCCACTGAACATAATTAACTTTGTATGAACTTGGCTGCTAATAGTGTGCTGAACTGGACAATGTTGGCACATTTAGCCACACCCGTTTACCAGCCATGGCGCATATAAACAATAATTGAAAATATTACACCAGTACAGGAGAAGAAAAAACTTTTTTTTTTTCATTATAAATAATTTCTGTAAGCTGTTACAGCTCCAGTATACCCAAAATGACACAAACCAAATTAGCATACAGATTCTGCATGCAGCACAATACCAGAAAAACAGAACATTGCTATACATAGCAAAATAACAGCAGATGTCAATTCTCAAATTGGACATATTCCAAATACTAAAATGAAAATAAAATGATTTTTTTCTACCTTTGTTGTCTTGTGACTTTGTTTTTCTGATCATGTTGGTCCCAGTCTCTGATTCTGCTGCTCTCTATCTGCTCCCTTAACTCCACTTCCAGGGCTTCCTTTCCATTTATTTCTTTACTTTCCTCATTTCTTCTTCATTTCTTGCCCTACATCCATAGGTAAAAGCTGGGTCCTCCCCGGACTTGACTGGAGGAGGTATAGAGTGGATCCAGCTTTTGCCTATTTTCTCCAGCCATGTGCAATTTTTCTCCTCTTTTCCCTTTCCCTCATCTCCGTCAGTATGCATCTCCTTCCTCTCTCTTCCCTCTCCTCCATCCATGTCCAGCATTTCTCCTCTCCTCTCTTTCCCTCCATCCGTATCCAGAATTTCTGGAAATGAGAAAAAAATTAATAAATACTGCTAGGCAGAGTGACTGCTGTGGTTTGGAGAAAGGACTAGGAAACTGTGTCTTTAAGAGGAGATAGAGTTTGTTTGTGCAATGTTTGAAGTTGTGGCATGTGCAGGGTTTAGAACTTTCACATGCATGAGCCTGGTAGAATGAGTGATGGCATCAGAAAAATTCAGTTGTATGAGTCAGTTGAAAAACCTGAAGAGAGACAGAGGCACGTGTGGCTGCAGTCTGAGTTTTAGGTTAAATTAAGAGGAAAAAAGGTTATAGGTCTCTAATTTCAGGATTTTTAGTAGTCTGGGAGACTAAGGGTATTGTTCCAGTGAGAAAGTAGAAAGGAAACTTCTGTTTGTATGGAGTGAGAAAAATGTTGTGAACTAGAAATTTATTTCAGTGATGTCAGAGCTCTGAAAGAGTTTGAAGAGCTTGGGATTTCAGAGAAACAACATTCTCCTGAAGGATATGACAGGGGATTGTTAAAGAAAGTTATTCATTTCATGATTTCATTTTTAAAAGAAGCTGGTGTTTTGAGAGGCTGGTTTTAGAGAAGAGAGAGCCTGTTAAAGACCTGATTCAGGGAAGAGTCACTTTAGGGAAAACTGTGTTGTTTTTACAAAAAGTGATTTTCTGATTACTTTCCTGAGTTTCTTGGGAGAAAGGGAAAAGCAGAGCTGAAAAACAGTTTAGAATGCCCAGTGCTGCATTGAAGCTGAAGTGACCTAAAGCTTGAGGCAGCTTTAGAATGTTGGGGTCTGCAGTGCTGGAAGCAGCATAGAACCTTCAGTGCTGCATTGAAACTAAAGAGGCAGCTTGGAAGCTGCTTAGAGACTGACAAACTTGAACCTTGCTATTTAGTAGAATTTAAGGTTTGTGTGCTGCATTGTTGTGTGAAGCATTGTTGAGAGTGAACTGTTTAGTGTGCATTAAAAGATTTTGTGGGATTCTTGGGATATTAGCACAGGGACAAATAATTGTATTTTGTTTTCAGAATTAGTTAGTATACATGGCTTTTCTTGCCAAAGAAGACACTGATTCAGCTGCACACACAGGGAGTCAGGGTCTTCCTTCTTTGATTTCTTTGAGAAGGTTAGTAGGTTCTGAAGACACCAAGCTCCAAGGAGGGGATCCAGAGACTGAACCAGCTGCTGAGAACCTAAGGTACCCACCGCAAGAAAGCGACGGAGCGGTGAAGTTGTTTGTAATATATTTTTTGTGTGGTGTGCACACTCAGTTTCATTTTTTAAATGCAGATGAGTGTGGTAGCCGTGTTAGTCCACTCTTAAGGTTATCAATAGAAATCAAACAAAATAAAACATGGAAAAGAAAATAAGATGATACCTTTTTTATTGGACATAACTTAATACATTTCTTGATTAGCTTTCGAAGGTTGCCCTTCTTCGTCAGATCGTAAATAAGCAAATGTGCTAGTTGACAGAGTATATACGTGAAAACATTCAAGCATTACTATGACAGCCTTCCGACAGCCACCCACTTAAAACACAAGCTAATCAGAAGTAAACTTCCATCACAGACTGAAAAGGAACAGAAGGGCACACTTCCCTGTAATTTATCCAGTTGCAAACTATGCCAAAACGTTTCACAGGACCCCACAGTCATCCACAATGTGGTATATATCATTCAGGGTAAAAAATGTAAGGAAGGATGCTATATTGGAGAAACAGGCCAGATGCTTAAGACAAGATTCAATTTACATAGACATCACATGAACAATACTGGTGCCAGTAGGGCTCCCACCCCTGTTGGTCAGCATTTTACAGGACCAGGACACTGTACCAGTGACTTCACAGTGAGAATCCTGAAAGGTAACTTTAAAACCATACAAGAACGTAAGACCTTTGAAGTCAGAATGATGAATATTTTAACACCCAACAGAAAGGACTTAACAAGGATCTGGGGTTCCTAGCCCATTATAAACCATAAAGCTGTATTTCTCTGTTGATCACCCCACCCCTCACCTATCCACACCCATCCTGTTAGAATATCAATGAATGCTTTGATGTCTCCATGCATACCTCCTACCCACCCCTATCCTCCCACCCTGTCAGACTGTCATAGTAATGCTTGAATGTTTTCACTTATATACACTGTCAGCTAGCACATTTGCTTATTTCCGATCTGACGAAGAAGGGCAACCTTCGAAAGCTAATCACGAAATGTATTAAGTTATGTCCAATAAAAAGGTATCATCTTATTTCTTTTCCATGTTTTATTTTGTTTGATTTCTATTGATTTTTAAATGCAAAATGTCAGTATTGGTGGCATTTTTACATGTACATTGGGCCAGGGCAGAGCAATTCTAAAGTGAAAAGCTGTACTTGAAAATTAGGATGTTAGAATAATTTATGTTAGTTTTTTAAATAAACGTTAATTTGTAACAATTTCCTTGATTTGGTAAAGGCTCTGTTCATTATTTCTGTGGGAAACACTGTGACATTTTTAGAGCCTGTTCCTCAAGTGAACACACTTATTACATCATAGTGGGGGTTTACAGTTGTCTTGTGACTTTGTTTTTCTGATCATGTTGGTCCCAATCTCTGATTCTGCTGCTCTCTATCTGCTCCCTTAACTCCACTTCCAGGGCTTCCTTTCCATTTATTTCTT
The DNA here is from genome assembly GCF_901765095.1 of Microcaecilia unicolor. Taxonomy (NCBI): domain Eukaryota; kingdom Metazoa; phylum Chordata; class Amphibia; order Gymnophiona; family Siphonopidae; genus Microcaecilia; species Microcaecilia unicolor. The sequence continues at coordinate 175,484,251 of NC_044038.1, read as the reverse complement.
TACTTTCCTCCTTTCTTCTTCATTTCTTGCCCTACATCCATAGGTAAAAGCTGGGTCCTCCCCGGACTTGACTGGAGGAGGTATAGAGTGGATCCAGCTTTTGCCTATTTTCTCCAGCCATGTGCAATTTTTCTCCTCTTTTCCCTTTCCCTCATCTCCGTCAGTATGCATCTCCTTCCTCTCTCTTCCCTCTCCTCCATCCATGTCCAGCATTTCTCCTCTCTCTCCTTCCTTCCCTCCATCCATATCCAGTATTTTTCCTCTCTCCTCCATCCATGTGCATCTCCTTCCTGTCTTCCCTCCCATCCATGTCCAGCATTTCTCCTGCCCTCCCCTCCCTCCATCCATCCATAGCAACTCTCCCCTGTCCTCCCTACCCATCCATGTCCAGCAATTCTCCTCTGCCCTAAACTCCCATCTATGTCCAGTGATTCTCCTTTGCCCCCTGTCCTCCCCTCTCATTCACATTGTAAGGAGGTTGGAGGGTCTAAGCAGGTCAGGAGGAGGTATAGGGCCAGACTACATTCCCCACAAGGCCTTGAGAGAAGGAATCGGGGGGGGGGGGGGGGGGTAGGTCCCAAAACCCGGTAGGAAACACCACGGGGAAGGGAGGGTGGAAAAGGGACTGGAAAGAGCAACGGCTATGGCAGACGAGGGCCAGAAGGAGGAGCAGTGATGACAGAGCTCAATTCCCTTGGGTCAGAAATCAGTACAAGATTCCTTCCACCTGGGAGGGGGAGGAGGTCTCTAACCAACAGCCTAGCAGAGAAGCAGAGTTATGGAGTGCTTGGAGGAAGGAGAGTCTGGAGGGCCCAGCACACCAGGTTTGGAGGAACCGGTTGACATGGACTGTAATTGTACTCTGGGGCACAGTTGCGGGGATTGAAGGCAGTGGGTGGTCACAGGAGTCAAGTAACTGTGTTTAGGAGGTGTACTGCCATTCTGCAACCACCCAAGCGGAAAGACTTTTAAAACTGAACCCAGGCGGTTGGACTTGGGAGAACTTGGATTTAAAGGGAGGGTTTTTCCTTTTTTGCTTTGTTTTGAACTGAATGAGACCTTAACCCCTTGAACTGAGATTGTGGAGTAGGGAAATAAACTGCTTGGAACTAAAAGCTGTGTTATCTGGAAAGAACTTGTTTTGTGACTGCTGAAGGGAACCTACCACCCCCTGAGAGTTTGCTACCAGGATTACAGTTATTACAACATTCATGATTTTCCTCTGTCCCCTGCCCTCTCCTCTCTCCCCTCCTCTCCCCTCCATCCATGTGCATCTCCTTCCTGTCTTCTCTCACTTCCATCCATGTCCCAGCATTTTTCCCTGCCGTCCCCTCCATCCATCCATGTCCAGCAACTCTTCTCTCTACCATGCCGTCCCAACCCATCCATGCCCAGTGATTCTCCTTTGCCCCGTCCTCCCCTCTCATCTACAGTGAGTTCTCCTCTGTCCCCTGCCCTCCCATCCCCTCCCATCCCTCCATGTGCCAGCAATTCTCCTCTGCCCTCCCCCTCCATGTCCAGTGACATCGCCCGCACCAGCTCCCAACTTAACTTACCTACCCCCTTTTCAGCCCCTGAGTGTCAGGTCCCAACCCGTTTTACCCCCAGCTCCATCTGTGCCCTCAGTTTTCCTCGCTGCTTTCCTTCCAATCGCCCTGCGTTTAAAAAAGTTGCAGCAGCAAAAAAAGCAGGCTCACTTCTAGCCTTTAAGCCGTCCCAGTCGTTCTCAGCATGCACTGTGCTGCCTTCGCAGAAACTGGAAACAGGAAATTGCATCAGTGCACGCTGAGAGAGAAGGGGAAGGCTTAAAGGCGAACCTGCTTTTTCACTGCTGCGACTTTTAAATGCAGGCGGCAGGAAGGAAAGCAGCTGAGCAACAATTGGCAGGGAGCGACGGAATGCCACAGGAGGTTGAGGCCCTGTCCGACCGCTCCTGTCGACCCTGCCTAAGACCGGCTCTGGGCTAGCGCATACCCAGTTAAGTCAATATTCAGACTTAACTGCCTATGTGCTAGCACATAACGATAGGACAGCTATTTTGCGGTTCTATTTATGCATTAAACATGGCCAGTTAGCTCTGAATAGTGGGAGCTAACCAGACTCCACCCCTGAAACTCCCCTGCAACACTCCCCGACATAGCCTGCTTCCCCTTTGGTGCAAACTACTCATTGTCCTTGCATTAACAGGTTAAGTGCCCACTGAAAATGATCAGGTGGCTGCATACAAGCGAGTTAACTGGTCAGCAGCTGTTCCCAGCTGGTTAACTCATTTTGATATCGGCAGGAAGGTTTGTGCTTCTGCACTAATGACTCCTAAGTAGCACAAACAGAAAAGGTACCAAGAAACAAACCTGATAAATACTAAATTTATACACTCAAAAAAACCTAATCAGCTGGAAAATAAACATCTACCTTTGCAAACACCTAGAAATAGAAGCCTAGTTATAAACTCCACACCAATATATCCACACAAACTTAAGCTGGTAATTGGGATCTGCCTTAGAGGCAGGTGTAAATGGATGTGTCTACTTTTTTGTCTGGTAATATCATAAAAGTACATAGGTACATACATTGACTTCCTAGGCATCCTGTTTTAAATTACGGGCTACCATTAAGACATGTTATTTTACTGTTACTCCTTACTACTACTGCTTAACATTTTTCTAACTAGGGGACCAGTGCAAGCATAGCACGAATTAGTGCTTAACAGTAGCCCACACTGATAACTTCCCCCCTTAGTGTGAAGAGTTAGTTAGTTAGTAACCAGAGCTGATATTGTGATGTCATAATGTCTCATTCCACCAATGTCTAAGAGCCACCTCATCAGTGATACCCACACTAGCCCACTCCTCAAATCACTTCACTGGCTCCCTGTCCGCTTCCGCATACAGTTTAAACTTCTCTTACTGACCTTTAAGTGCATCCACTCTGCAGCCCCCCATTACCTCTCCACTCTCATCTCTCCCTACATTCCTTCCCGTGAACTCAGCTCACTGGACAAATCTCTCTTGTCGTCCCCCTTCTCCCCTACTGCTAACTCCAGACTTCGTTCCTTTTCTCTCGCGGCACCTTATGCCTGGAATCGACTTCCTGAACCTATACATCTAGCTCCATCTCTACCTGTTTTCAAATCCATGCTGAAAACCCACCTTTTCACTGCTGCTTTTGGCTCCTAGCCCTCATTTGCCCTCCCTTGTTCCTTCCTTCCTTCTCACCCAGTACTTCTCCTCATCCGTACTGTCTTGTCTGTCTATGTTATTTAGATTGTAAGCTCTTTTGAGCAGGGACTGTCTCTTTGTGTCAGGTGTTCAACGCTGCGTGCGTCTGGTAGCGCTATACAAATGCTAATAATAATAATAATAATACTTGGCTCACTTCTGATACTATGATGTCATAATACCTCATTCCACCAATGCCTAAGAACCAACCTCATCAGTGATGTCACAATGGCTAATTTTTATTACATATAGCAGTGATTTAACCAGAGCTGAGATTGTGATGTCATAATGCCTCATTCCACCAATGCCTAAGAGCCAACTCATCAGTGAAGTCACAATAGCTTGACTGTCCTATACTTGGCTCACTTTTATTACATACTAGTAAAAAAGGCCCGTTTCTGAGACCAATGAAACATGTGCTAGCAAGGTTTTCATCGTAGTGTGTATGTTTGAGAGAGTGTGTGTGAGAGTGACTGTGTGAGAGAGAGAGACAGAGTGACTGTGCGAGTGTGTGTGTGTGTGACATAGAGTGAGGCTGTCTGTGTGAGAGTGTGTGTGTGAGAATGAGAGTGTGTGTGTGAGAAAGAATGAGAGTGTGCGGCAGGGGCCCCCCCCCTCTGACTCCTGCCCCCCTGTCTTCCCTCTCCCCCTTCCCTTTTTCCTCCCCTCCCCCTCCCAGCTTCAGGGTCGTGGCCCCCCTCCCTCCGCCTTTCAGGGTTGTGGCCCTCTCTCCCACTGCCTCATTCAAGCTGCCTCCCTCCCTCCCACGTTCTGTCTGGCTGGCTGGCTGCCTGGCTCGCTCCCTCCCTCCCTCCCTCCGACGTTCAGGCTGGCTGCCTGCTTTGTGACATAGATTGAGGCTGTCTGTGTGAGAGTGTGTGTGCGAGAATGAATGAGAGTGTGCGGCAGGGACCCCCCTCTGTCTCCCGCCCCCCCCCTGTCTTCCCTCTCACCCTTCCTTCCCCTCCCCCTCCCCTTTTTCCTCCCCTCCCGCCTCCCAGCTTCAGGGTCGTGGCCCCCCTTCCTTCCTCCCTCCCTCCGCCTTTCAGGGTCGTGGCCCTCTCTACCACTGCTTCATTCAAGCTGCCTCCCTCCCTCCCTCCCTCCCACGTTCTGGCTGGCTAGCTGGCTGGCTGGCTCCCTCCCTCCCTCCCTCCGATGTTCAGTCTGGCTGCCTGCCTCCCTCCCCCCCTCCCACGTTCAGCAGGCTCGCTCGCCTCCCTCCCCACGTTCATGCTGCTTTTCTCCCTCACTTCCTCCCAAGTTTCAGTGCTCTGCCCTCGTTGTCATCGCGTGTGATGCGAGGGCGAGGCCGATGGTAGTCCTCCCTTTCTTGCTGCTCGTTCGCGATGCATCTGACGTCCCTTTTTTCGTGTAGGAACAGGTGGGCGATGCTATTCGTTGAGTGTAAGTGCTTCTCCTCGACGTCATCACGTTGTGATGCGAGGGCGGGCATACACTCATGGAGCAGCATCGATCTACACCGTCTCATTTTTAGAACATTGGGAAAAGTGAGGCTTAAATAGAATGTTGGAGGTGCATTTTATATAGAGAGATAGAAGTGATTTTGATTTCTAGAGATACTTCCTTGTTTCTGTAATTAAGAGGGGCTACTGTTAAGATTTGTTATTTTATTGTTAACTCCAGTTATTAGTAACTAGGTCTCATTGCATAAAATGGGACCTGTGCTAAAATAACCCGTCTTCCGGTAGCCCACAATGATAACTTCCCCTCTGAGCGTGAAGAGTTTCGGTCCCTGTAGCCAGAGCTGATATTGTGATGTCGTAATGCCTCATTCCACCAGTGCCTAAGAGACAACCTCATCAGTGATGTCACAATAGCTTGGCTCACTTTTATTACATATAGCAGTGATTTTGATTTAATGAGACATTTCTTTTTTCTTTAATTAAGGAGGAAGTTATCAATATGGGCTACTGTTAAAGATGGGTTATTTTACTGTTAACCCCATTTATTAGTATTTAGGTTTCATTGCATAAAATGGGACCTGTGCTCAAATAGCACGAGTTACTGGTAAAATAGCATGTCAACAGTAGCCCATGCTAGTAACTATGCCCCTTATTTTCTCAACGTCAAGTTAAACGTAGCTCAGAGCGATGCAGACATTTTAAACAAGCACCCATTAAATAAATCTGTTTGGAAGAGAGACAATTTTATGCCACGAGGTTACATGCAACAAGAGTACACAATCTCTAAATTCAAGAATAGATCATTGATGTCAGGAGCATAGCCAGCCCATAGCCTGAAGTCTTAAGTTTAAAGAGAAGCAAGAAAGAATGAGCTACACGTTGCTTCTCCATGTGATGTCTCCAATTACTGCACTCATCAGCAGGAATGAATAATTTCCTCTAGCAACATCACTGTAATGACACATTGCTGTTAGATCTGGAAAATCATCTTAAGCAAGGGAGAGGAAACAGGGCACCCCTCAACATGGCACCTAGGTACCATTTGCGTGCTTATAGAAAATACTAGCACATGGGTAGGTAATATAGTATGCACAAACTCAGCTCATAATGCAAGTGGGACATTCATAGGGGAAAGGCATGAGCAGGACCAACTGTTACACATGTAAATTACAGAATACAGGAGGGGCAGGAGGTGGTAGGGGGAGTGCTTTGGGGGGTTAGATCAGGAGGCTGTTATACAGGGATTGTGTATGAGGGGGGTTGTTGTGCAGGGGGTCTTGAGATCAAGGGGTTGATGTTTGAGTGAGGGATTGTGTGCAAGGGGGGGCTCTGTGCAGAAGGAAATTGAGGGGCTGATGTGCGGGTGAGGGGATTGTGCACAAGGAGGGTTGTTGTGCAGGAGGCAGCTGGAGATTGAGGGGGTTGTGATATGGGGGCTTATGTGCTGGTGGGGGCTGTTTTACAGGAGGAGAATGAGATTAGGGGGCTGTTGTGTGAATGGGGGATTGTGTGCAAGGGCTATTGTACAAAGGGACTGGAGATCGGAGGGGCTGATGTGCTGGTGGAGGGGACTGTGGTATGTGCTGCAGGCCCTGATAGATGTGACCTGGCAGCCTGATGCTTCAGGACTGATGGGCTAATAATGCTGCATGTGAAGTGGCTTGCAGGCAGCATTAGTCCTTCACCAAGGGAGTCAGTAACGTGATACAGAGAAACCACATGTTGGTGACTCCCGTGGTAAAAAGAAGGTGTGGTAAAATTTGCCTTTTACCACACCTTGATAATTTCCCCCCCTTAGGCATCTATGAAGTCCAATTTGCCTTTTAGACATGCATAACTGGCACTTAAATGTTTAAGTTCCGATTTTACAAAGCTGTAATATACACATCTAAAACTGAAGAACATGCAAATGGAAAGAGAGCACAGTCTGGGTGTGTTTTGGGTGGAACTAGGGTAGGCCTAAAAAATGAACATTTATTTGCCATTTCAGAAGGGGACTGAACATCTATGTCTTAACAGATTGACTTCAAGATTTACACCTGCTACCCAAGATATCTAGATTTTTAAAAAAGTACTCTTATTTAGCAGTGCTCCACTAGTAGGATTAGCAGAGGTGACCACCTTAATTCACCAGTCCTTAATGTTCAAGCCCCACACACACACATACACACAAGGAACAGCTTCAGGAAATATAAACATTTATATGTGCAGTATTCAGCAGTAGGCTACTACTTACTACTAATCATTTCTGTAGTGCTACTGGACGTACACAGCATATGCAGGTACTTACTCTGTCCCTAGAGGGCTCCAATCTAAGTTTTTGTACCTGGGGCAACAGAGAATTGAGTGGCTTACCCAAGGTCACAAAGAGCTACAGTGGGAATCAAACCCAAGTTGCCAGGAGAAAAGACCACTGCACTAACCATTAGGCCACTCCTTCACTAACCGCAGGTACTCAATGCTGGGGCATATGCAGTTTCCGGCATTGAATAGCTGGACATGTGCGCTGTCCTGGAAGGTAACCAGGCAGCAGTGAATATTCAGACCGATGCCTAGTTAATCTGGTGCATAAAGCTAAGACAACCTTTTTGCTGTCTTAACTTTATCCAAATACTTAGCTGGTTAATGAACTGAATAGTGCTAGAAAATAGCTAAGATGTGGCTGTGCCCAAACTCCGCCCCCAGACCACCCCTAACCTAGCTGGTCAGGGACTGGCCGGTTAGCACTGATATTCAGCAGCACTACCTGGTTAAGTGGTGCTGAAGATTGGCAATCAGACAGGCCAGCAGGGTCTAACCAGGCAGGAGCCTCTCCTGCCTTATTAAACCCTTTTAATATGTAGCCCTCTAGTTCTAAAATGGTTAAGATTTTTAAAATGGTCTTTTATGATTTATTGATTTGGAACTTTTAATTAATGTATATAACTTTTTGGGTTGGTCTGCTATCTTGTGTTTTCTTATCCTTTGCGGATCTTCATCTCACTTTGTCTCATGTTTGAAATATGAATGGCATCAAGTATCTGCCTCTGTTGTACTGTACATGTGATCCAGAAGTTAGTCTGTCTTAGTCCCTGATCCTATGACCTAACTTCATTACTGAAGCGGTGCTCACTGTAGGCAGAGAGAGCTAAAAAACCTCTGTGGAATTTTCCAGTCATGTGAGAGGCATGTTTCAAGCCTGTAATCTGTGGGACTGACTTCATTTCAATGACTTGTTCTCTAAATTACTCTGTCATTCTACATATGCTTCCTAACACCATTTCCTTGTTCAGGTTTCTCCCCTAGTGATTAGAGCACCAGGCTGATAACCAGCAAAGCCTGGCTCAAAGTCTGCTGCTGCTTCTTGTGATCTTGGGCAAATCACTTAACCCTCTATTGCCTCAGGTACAAACATTATTGTATGCCCTCTGAGTACAGAGATAATATCTGAATGTAACTCACCTTGAGTTACTACTGAAAAAGTGAGCTAAATCTAAAATTAAAAAATAAAAGCAAGTCCTAGATCAGGGTCCTCAAATCCAGTCCTCGAAGTCCACAACCAAGCCTGATTTGCAGGATTTCCACCATGAATATGTATGAGATCTGTTTGCATGCAGTGAAAGCACCGAAGGCAGATAGCTCTCATATATATCATTGTGGACATCCTGAAAATGAGGCCGGGTTGTGGATCTCGAGAACTGGATTCGGATTGGATTTATTAACTTGATATACCACCATATACCATTGTCTCTAGGCAGTTTACAATAAGTCATAACCATGCATCATACAAAATGCTTACATCAAATTTTAAAAAATCATGTCAACTATAATATTGTTGAAATAATAAAGTCTTCAATGTTTTACGAAAACTGTAGTAAAGAATACAGATGAGAAAAAACAGTGCAACCAAAAATAGTCCAACATATGAAAAAACTAGTTTCCGAGTCAACAGCAACATAACAATGTCCAAATCAGGTAATTGAAGTCCTTTCTATGAAGAGTGCAACTCTCATAAAAGAGAATACTTGAACAATGTCTTATATAGATATTCAGGAAGTCCTAATTTCAAAGTTTTAAAAACAAGACAGAGCATTTTAAATTCCGGCCATTTTGAGACTGGTGGTAACCAATGTAAGTCATATAAAAATTGTGTTATATGATCCAATTTTTTGACTCCAGTTATCATCCGTGCAGCTATACTTTGTACCAACTGTAACTGTTGTAAACTGGCTTTACTGGAACCAATCAATAGTGAGTTACAGTAATCTAACCTGCTAGTAATGAAAGCATGAACTAATTTAATCAAATTTTCTTTGGTATCGATTTTAATTGCTTCAACATACGCAGATAGTAGAAACACGATTTCACTACTTGACCTAGCTGTAAATTTGTCAAGTCACTTTCACAGCAAACACCCAGAATGACTATTTGGGGAAAGAGATAAAGGATGACCACCAATTTCTGGAAGAATTCTGAAAACATTATCCACCTTATAATTGAAAGAGAAAAACGCCTAGATTTCGACCCAAATCGGGAGATAGACGTTTATCTCACAAAAACGAATAAATCGGTATAATGGAAAGCCGATTTTGGATGTTTTCAACTGCACTCCATCGCGGAAGCGTACAAAGTTGACGGGGGGGTGTCGGAGGCATGGCAAAGGTGGAACTGGGGCGTGGTTTATCGGCCGAGGAGAGATGGGCACCTTTCACCGATAATGGATAAAAAGTATGCGTTTGTAGCTAGAATTTAGGGCACTTTTCCTGGACCCTGTTTTTTCACGAATAAGGCCCCAAAAAGTGCCCTAAATGACCAGATTACCACCAGAGGGAATCGGGGATGACCTCCCCTGACTCCCCCAGTGGTCACTAACCCCCTCCCACCACAAAAAATGATGTTTCACAACTTTTTATTTTCACCCTCAAATGTCATACCCACCTCCCTGGCAGCAGTATGCAGGTCCCTGGAGCAGTTGTTAGGGGGTGCAGTGGACTTCAGGCAGGTGGACCCAGGCCCACCCCCCCCTACCTGTTACAATTGTGCTGCTTAATGCTTAGTCGTCCAACCCCCCCCAAACCCACTGTATCCACATGTAGGTGCCCCCCTTCACCCCTTAGGGCTATAGTAATGGTGTAGACTTGTGGGCAGTGGGTTTTGAGGGGGATTTGGGGGGCTCAACACACAAGGGAAGGGTGCTATGCACCTGGGAGCTCTTTTACCTTTTTTTTGTTTTTGTAAAAGTGCCCCCTAGGGTGCCCGGTTGGTGTCCTGGCATGTGAGGGGGACCAGTACACTACGACTCCTGGCCCCTCCCACGAACAAATGCCTTGGATTTATTCATTTTTGAGCTGGGCGCTTTCATTTTCCATTATCACTGAAAAACAAAAACGCCCAGCTCACAAATTGTCGAATAAAACATGGACGTCTATTTTTTTCGAAAATACGGTTCGGTCCGCCCCTTCACGGACCCGTTCTCGGAGATAAACGCCCATGGAGATAGACGTTTTCGTTCAATTATGCCCCTCTATGTCTATGTGAAAGCCACATGGCTAAACACTTATCTCTCTTTAAAACTAAATCTTTGAACACATCCAGTCTTGAAGAATGCAGAGTTTATCATTAAGAGCATTAATGATCTCTTCCTGATTATTTTTCATGAAGACAATAAACTGAATATCATCTGCAAAAAGATGGAAATCAATTTGCCAGTTGTCCAATAATCTGGCCAAAGGTTCAAAGTACAACTTTAAAAGAACTGGTGACAAAAGAGAGCCTTGGGGAACTCCTGTCTGAAACAAACACTCTTTTTGATGAAAGCTCAGAGTTCCAAAACAGAGTAAATGAGTCCGATCTGAAAAATATGAATCAAACTATTGTAATACTGTTGAATCGATACCATTATCCCTGAGACACTGTAACCCCTGCCCTAGATTGTGTTACAGAGCAGTGGATTATTGGGTCACTTTTAAAAGTATGCAAGCGTGCAAGGACTTCAGATGAGGAAAATGCAAAGTGACATATACCCCTGACCTAACCCAGCCCCATGAACATCTCCACAAGAAACGTGTCTTGATGTATGCACGCTGTGGAGTGGTGTGCTTACTTTTACCCACATATAGGACGGGCAGTTTTCAAGCACTATTTATCTGTGTACATGGATATTTAACTAAGTAAAAGGGCTCCTTTGAAAATTACATTCCTGGGACTAGATGCAGTAAATGACGTTCAAATCCAGTGCTGAAAAAACATGTAGAGCGCTACTCTGAGCTGCGTGCCATTTTTACAACAGAACTTACAGCTGGTTTCCATGTCAAACTTTGGGCAAAAGGACTCACGCCATCTGAAAGCTGGTGTAAATCCTGGCACATAAGTTAGGCGCAGATCCCCGGTATTCAGTAATACTACGTGCATCTTTAGTGAACACCCTTGCCCTCACCATGCTCCTCCCATGGCCATGCCCTCTTTTGAGCTGCACACTATAAGATTTGAGCATGGATCTTTATAGATAGTGCACAAATAGCATGATGTACACACAAATCCAAAATGTTGCCAATTAACGCCAATAATTGCCTTTAGCACCCAAAATTACAAACGTAAGTTATAGAATAATGCCCAGTGATGGCCCTAACTTTAGGCCACCTTAGGCAGAGGCCTAAGATGGCACTCATTTGGAACAGCATCCACCCCCACACCCATCGAGCTCTGGCATCGCCCTTCCCTGCTCGTCCTTCCCCGAATTTACCTTCTTTTCTTGCTTCCCAAAACTCGGAGTGGCAGCAGTTCCCATATGCTGCCCTGCTGCCGACCCCTTCTCTCTTATGGCTCGCCTCTCTGGTGTACTTCCTGTTTCCTCAGAGGCAGGGCGGGCTACAGTAGAGAGAAGGGGCCGTAAGGAACCACTGCCGCCCCAACTTTTGAAAAGCCAGAAAAGAAGGTAAATTCGGGACGAAAGGAAGGAAGGGGGGAGATGTCAGACTGGGGGCAGGGCAGAGCAGAGCCGGGGGTGGCAGACCATCCCCTCGCCTCAGGCAGCAGATTGTCTTGGGCTGCCCCTGATAATGCCTACCTTGGCACTAATTGGCGTGAACTGCCAATAATGACCCTTAATTGGTGTCGATTTGCAGTTAGGTGTGTGCACACATACACCTGCTATTTAATATACACAAATTATTTTGAGCTAAAACATGCACATACACTTGGATTTTCAAAAATCGATGCATAAGTTCTAACCCCACCACAACCCCATCCTTGGACACATCTCTTCAAGCAGTGGGTAAAATTATTGTGGAGTTTACCTGCCCAAAGCTCATTTCCAATGGTAAACCATTGCTTTACCCTATGGGGCTTTCTAAACGTTTACTTTGTAATGCTAAAATATTACTTATTCTGAGATTATGTAGCATGTTTCACTGTCTGTGTGTGACGTTTTTGTTCCCTATTAAACCAGTCAACATGAGATTTAAGACTTGAATGTTGCTTTTTGTCTTTTTGATAACTAGTTTTAAATTCCATAGTGAGTCTCAAGGAATTTTCTTACTATTACCCAATGTTGTACAGCCCAAATCTACCAAATTAAAAGGCTAATTAGATCATACACATTACAGTGATACAGCCAGGACTGATCTTTTTCAACTAAAATTGTATACAGCAGGAAATACTTTTAACCAAACCATAAGGAGGTATAGCCGAGGTGAATTTAGGTCAACAGAGAGGAAATAAAACTGTACAGAGTGTATGCTCAAACCTATTTGTGTTATTTTCTATTGAAATTTCATCCTCAGAAAATGTATCTGTGGGTACTTTTTATCAATGGACAGTTTTCGAAGGGTAATTACCTGTATAATTTCCCTTTGAAATTAGACAAACGTCTGTAGGTACTTTGTACCTGTGGAGTCTGGCCCTAGGAATGAAAACTCACCCCTCAGACTCTAATTTTTAAAAAAAATGAAGGGGAGGCAGGAGAGAGATGTTATGTTGTGTTTAAATGACGTGGTCACATAAAAAGCATGTTGAACCTAACACATGAAGAATGTCAGGTTTCACGCTATAATTTTTAATTGCTGAAACGATACCTGTGAAGTAATGACTCCCTGAGCAGGAAATCTCACAGTTATCTTTAGCACCAATTGTCTCCTATATGACTTCCTCCACACATGCTCCAATAGCATCCCTGCCTTCTGGCATCTAAAAACCTGTACTGTATTTGTAGAAATGATGCCTAGTCCAAACCTGCTTATTACTGTATATGAGTCATGTAACTAATGAGTACACACATAGTAATTCACAAACTGTAAAGATGTTCATATCGCCTTGGATTCTGGTTCACATTTACAGAGTGCACTTTTTGATATTTCTGTATAGTACTGGGATGTTACTGCTTTGTATAAATTCATAGTAACTTAGGTATATTGGGATCTTGCCAGGTATTTATGACCTGGATTGGCCATGGTTAGAAACAGGATGCTGGGCTTGATGGACCTTCGGTCTGTCCCAGTATGGCCATACTTATGTACTTACATAATAAATAGAAATAAATGTAAACTTAGAAATAAAATAGATGATACCTTTTTTATTGGACTAACTGAATAAATTTTTTGATTAGCTTTCGAAGGTAAGAAATAAGCAAATGTTGACAAATATCACACATATTCATTGTGGATATCCTGAAAACCTGACTGGCTGGGGTGCCTCCAGCACCAGGTTTAGGAACCACTGTTATAGGAAACAAACAGCAAGCAACCTTCATAACAGTCATATGTCTGCAAAGAAATGGTCAAAATTCCTCTGTTTGTTTTTTAGACACATTTCATATCAAGCAATATCAGCTATTGTTGAGGCTGTGTCTGTATGTCCATTTATCTTTCTGCATTACACCCCAGTCTAATTATGTCCTGGGGATGCTGCTGTTTATAACATAAGCTGAGTTTTGATGACCTCTCTTTTCTTATTGTTTGGGAAATATTGTAATGTCCCCATACCCTCCCTTCTGGTTATTCCTTTTGTCTCTATATTGTTATGGTTGTCTGCTGCCGCACATTACAGCCCCCCTCCCAACCTCAGAGGGCCCTCCCCGGTCCTACCTTGAAAGGCCCTGATAGTCTAGTGGCCTCTGCGGGGCCGAGAAAGAATCCCACTCTTTCTTACCCACTGCCGCTACTCTGCCTGACAGTGCCACTGTGTTTTAAAATGGCTGCCAAAACCACTGCGGGAAGTCTTGGTAGCCATTTTGAAAACACAGTGGTGCTGGGCACAGTAGCAATAACAGGCAGAAAAGAGTGGGGTTCTTTCCTGTCCCTGAAAAAGCACTAGACCACCAGGGTCTTTCAAGGTAGGACCAGGGAGGACCCACTTTGGCTCAGGGGTCTGTAGCGTGTGGGAGGGGGGCGGCAACTGCGGCGGTGGGGGTGGCTGTAGTATGCGGGAGGGGAGTGGTGGTGCAGTGGTGGGGTTGTGGGCAGTGAGCAGTGACCCGTGGGGTCCCAATAAACTTTACTGCTCAGGGGTCCCGACCATTGTTAGCCCATCCCTGGGTTCGTGCATGTGGTATGATGGCAGCCCAGAATGCTGGTGTACGCTAGGGTACAACGTGTCACTGCTATACATCATAGGGAAGGGGTTCTCAACCTAGTCCTTGTACACACCCAGTCAGGTTTTCAGGATAGTCACAATGTGATTTGCATACAGTGGAGGCGTTGCATGCAAATTTATCTCATGTATATTCATTGTGGAGATCTTGAAAACCAGACTGGCTTAATGCATCCTTGAGAATTGGTTGAGAACCCTCATTTTAGGGTAATATTGGTACACGAAAGGCCATATTCAGTAAGTGACACTGAAACTTAGGCCCCGGGAAAAATTGGCACTCAGTGCTGTTCTCTAAAGGGTGTTCCAGGAGGAGCAGTCTATAGAACGTCATGTAGCACCGATTCCCATGACCAATTTTAGGTGCCAGGACTCCTGCCAACCAAAACCTGGTGTAAATCTTGGCGTGCAAGGTAAGTGCACTTCCACGGAACGCTATAACACCGTGCACTACTTTTCAGTACATCCCTGACCCAGTCATGCCCCTCCCATAGCCACACCTCCTTTTGAGGCACACCGAGTTTGTCACACAGCGTTATAGAACAGTGCCAATAATTGATTCTTAACATCCAACTATTGACTGTTAATGGTTCATTAATTGATTAAGTTGTGCACAGGTCTCAGGATTGCTTGTAAATAAAGGCACGCAGAGTCTGAGTGAGCTTTACAGAATCCAGGGGAGAAGGCTTTGTTTTGGGAGTGGAGGAGTGGCCTAGTGGTTAGGGTGGTGGACTTTGGTCCTGAGGAACTGAGTTCAATTCCCACTTCAGGCACAGGCAGCTCCTTGTGACTCTGGGCAAGTAACTTAACCCTCCATTGCCCCATATAAACCACATTGAGCCTGCCATGAGTGGGAAAGCACAGGGTACAAATGTAACAAGCAAAAAAAAAATGGAGTGTACCAAAGTTATAGTCCTGGTTTACTAAACATTTGATTTTTTTCTGTGCCTAAAGGAAAAGAAAATCCTTTTGAGACTAGAGACTTTAATATTTCTGTGTAGCCTTACCCTATATTTAAATGCAATTCATAGAGCCTTAATTGGAATCTGAATCAGAATCTCAACATTAATTTTAGCTGAATAATCCTCATTAGCAATCCTGAAATTCTTATCATAGCTATCCTCTGATGCTTCATTAATCACAGCATTTTCTGTAATTGCTTTGCAGACATTATTACAGTGATAGAAAATAAACATCTGTTTTCTCCTCTGTCGTGCCAGGCAAAATCCAGAAGGAAATTGGGCATCCTTATTGAAACAGGAAATGTGCCTGGTATCCTGCACCTTTTAGGCCACAGAAAATACAGATTTGATGACCACTGCTCTAAGTATGCCATCTTTTCAAAAAGCATCAACATTGATCACATTTATTTTATGATTTTTAGAGGGCAATATTCAACCCATAGAGGTCAGCATTTTCTTTAAATACTGGCCATCATGGGATTTTTATGCCCAGATAATCAGTGCTAGTACCAATGCTGAAGACCCAGGTATAAAGCGACTGCCACTAATTATCCAGGGACCAGTGATATTCAGACTGGTACCTGAATAACTTCCCAGATAAGATTAGGACAGCCTTTTTATTATCCTAACTGGACAGTTACCCAGTTAGAGGACTGAAAATTGCCGCTAACCTAGTAACGCCCAGCCCTGGACCTCCCTGGCTTGCCCAGATAGTCTGCCAAGATTTTCAGTAGTACTATCCAGATATGTTCTGCTGAAAATCCAGGTATGACATGGTCACTACTACCCAGAGAAGCCCCAGTGAATATCAGCCCCTTGGAGAATTTAGTGACCTATTCAAGTTATCAATTGCCAGCACAGGAAGCCAAAATCCCAGGATAGGAAAATCACAAGGTTCTCCAGCCTGCCCCTGCTCCGGAGGTCTAGAGGGTACTTTGGTCGCATTGACCTTTTCCAGTTCCATTAATCTCCAATTGAAAGGTAATGGGATTGAGGCACATAGCTCCTTTCATACAACTCACTAAACATAAGATTAATGTTATACATGCAGGAGCTAAGGGCAGAAACTGGGAAAGGGAAACTTCTCTACAGGCTGTGCCTCCTTCAGTTTGAGGCAGACTTTTGGCACCCTGTAGTATAGAAACCTAGGGCAACTTCTCTGGTTGCCACTCCTAACACTGGCCCGGAATAAACAGATGCTAAAATATAGACCAAATAGTTTTGCATCTTTTTATTCTATGCGTTAAGAGAACCCAGGTGACTTGGTTGAAGCACATGTTTTGCTGCATGTTTCGAGAGAATTGCTTACCTGTTAAGGTGCTCTTTTGGATGATCTAACCATTGAATACGTCACTATTTCTGTGATGTGTTTTGCCCCTGATGCAGCCTGAGAGTGAAATGTGGTCGCGTTGAGTATTTACTTTAATAAATCTTCAATTTGATTCCACTATTTCCAGGGTGCATAGTTTGAAGGTGGCTGTACCCATAGTTCCCCTTTTATCAAGCTGCATCAAAAAGGGCCTGGGCTGGTATTGACACATGTTTTTGATGCATGCCGAGGCCCCCCTTTTAACGCAGCGGGTAAAAGGTAGGTCTTTCTTTTTTTTTTTTTTGAGGAAATGGCCCCGCGTCAAGTACTTCACTTGCCGCGCAGCCATTTCAAGGGGGAGCCCATACCACCATCCATTGAGGTGGCGGTAAGGGCCCCCATGCTAAACCGATTACCACTGGATACACACCGGCACACTGGGGGGGTGGGAACTACCACTGGGCTGCTGAGGTAGCCTGGCAGTACTTCCTTTTTAGCGAGTGGTAAGCCCGCATTGGGCTTACTGCTGCTCTGTAAAAGGGGCACATCTACTTTATTTTATAGAAATAGGTTCCAGCTAGGTACCCAATAATAGGTGCCCCTCACTTTAGGTACCCTAGTGTTTTGTGGTAAGAATCTATTCTATAGAACAGCATTTGGGCAGTCAGATTCCACTATACAATACCAACTTAACCCAGTACCGGCGCATCTTACATGTATGTGCGCACAGTTAACTAGCATAGGCTTAGAGTAATTACAGGCACCTAGATTCATACAAGGCATGCGTAACTTACAGTATTTTGCATGCGTGAGTGGCAACACCACCCATGTGAACTTTCCCTTGCATTTACACAGTATGGGCTGGATTCAAAAAATGGCACTCAAAATTCAGTGCTAAAAAAAAACGGGTATTCTATAACAGGTGTTCCGGGATTAGCGTCCTTTATAGGATAGCGCCTATAAAGGCTCTATCTTTGGGCACAAGGCTCATCTTTGGGCACAAGGAATTACACCAACTAAAACCAGGTTTTAAATCCTGGTGTGCAAATCGGGCACAGATCTGCTCTTTTCTATAGCGCTGCATTTTAAGGGAATGTCCGTAACCCACCCACACTCCTCCCGTGGCCACGCCCCCTTTGCACTTAGCTGCTATTTTATAAATGCGTGCATAAGTGTGTTTTCATGCTGATCTGCTGTTTCCGCCCCATTTCGGTGACTCACATGCATTAGAACGCTTTTCTGCACTGAAACAATTCCCATGCAAGCCACTTGCATGTGCGAGTGTATACTTACCCATTAAAAAATGCCAATATTTTGTACACACACAGGTGGCGATAAAATGCGGACACACAGTTAGAGAACTGCCCTTCACGTGACCAAAGTTATGCATTTCCAATTTGGAAACAATTTGGGGCTTTCAGAGAACTGCTGCTAACTGGAGTTTACAGAACTAAAAGTTATATAGACAGCTGCAAAATTCACCTGCTCGCCATCTAACTTATGTGTTTAAGTCAGCCTGCAGAAAGAGCAGGAACATCTTTAATTGGGAGAGTTCTCTACATATAGCTATGCCAAAATTTTCAGTATCCACACTTGAACATATACATTAGCCAAAAATCTGCATAAAATATTTGTGGAACTTTATGCATTGGCCCTATCCATTGAATACCAACTTCTTTATTTACACATGCCAGACTTTTAATAAGTATATAAGAACATAAGTGTTGCCATACTGGGACAGACCAAAGGTCCACCGAGCCCAGTATCCTGTTTCCAACAGTAGCCAATCCATGTTACAAGTACCTGACAAGATCCCAAAACAGTAAAATAGATTTGATGCTGCTTACCCTAGAAATTAGCAGTGGATTTTCCCCAAGTCCATTTAATAATGGCTTATGGACCCTTTTTTAAACCCTGCTAAGCTAACTACTTTTACCACATTCTCTGGCAACAAATTCCAGACTACACATTGTGTGAAGAAATATTTTCTCCAATTTATTTTAAATGTACTACTTTTTACTTATTTGGATTTTAACTCACACCTTTTCAGTAGTAGCTCTTAATAGCTTCATTGCATGCCCCCTGGTCCTAGCATTTTTGGAAAGAGTAAACAAACAATTGATGTCCACCCATTCCATTCCACTCATTATTTTATAGACCTCTATCATATCTTATTTATTTATTTATTTATTTATTTATTTATTTATTTATTTATTTGTTGCATTTGCATGCCACATTTTCCTACCTCTTTGCAGGCTCAATGTGGCTTACAATACATCATGAATAGTGGAAATATATGAGAAAATATACATTTAGTAATAACAGAAGGATCTTGGGTAACTTGATAATGATAAATCATGATAGTAGTTTAGCAAATAAATATTATAAGAAATGTATAAGAACTATATAAGAAATATATAAGAAAATGTACATATAATAATAACAAAGGATCTTGGGTACATACTAATGAAAAACATGATGGTAGTTTAGCACGCAAATATTGTAAAGGCAATTCTGGATGTGTGTATAAGAATTCATATTTGTTGGTCTTTGTTGTATGCCTTATTAAAGAGATGGGTCTTCAGTAGAATTCGGAAGTTGGCTAGTTCATAGATCGTTTTTAAGTTGCGCGGCAGCGCATTCCAGAATTGTGTGCTCAGATAGGAAAAGGTTGACGCGTGCGTTAATTTGTATTTTAGACCTTTACAGTTTGGGAAGTGAAGATTAAGGAATGTGCGGGATGATTTTTTAGCATTCCTGGGTGGTAAGTCTATCAGGTCTGACATGTAGGCTGGTGCGTCTCCGTGAATAATTTTATGAACTAGGGTACATATTTTGAACATGATACATTCTTTCAGTGAGAGCCAGTGTAGCTTTTCTCGTAGGGGTTTAGCGCTTTCATATTTTGTTTTACAGAATATGAGTCTATCTGTAGTGTTCTGAGCTGTCTGAAGTTTCTTGATTATTTGCTCTTTGCAGCCAGCGTAGAGTGCATTGCAGTAATCTAGATAACTGAGTACCATTGATTGTACCAGGTTACGGAAGACGGTCCTTGGGAAGAAAGGTCTTACTCTTTTTAATTTCCACATTGAGTGGAACATCTTCTTGGTTGTGTTTTTCGCGTGACTTTCAAGTGTTAGGTGTCGATCAATGGTAACTCCAATCATTTTTAGGGTGTCCGAAATTGGAAGATTCAGTTTTGGTGTGTCAATGGTGGTAAATTTGTCCGTGTTGTGTTGCGAGGTGAGTATTAGGCATTGGGTTTTTTCTGCATTGAGTTTTAGCTTAAATGCATCCGCCCATGTGTGCATGATATGTAGGCTTTGGTTGATGTCATTGGAAATTTCCTTTAGATCTTGTTTAAATGGAATATAGATCGTTACGTCGTCTGCGTATATGTATGGGTTGAGGTTTTGGTTTGATAGTAGTTTCGCCAAGGGTATCATCATTAAGTTGAACAAAGTTGATGAGAGGGGGGATCCCTGTGGAACTCCGCATTCAGGTATCCATGTAGCTGATGTAGTTGAATTAGATGTCACTTGGTATGATTGTGTGGTTAGGAACCCCTTGAACCAATTGAGAACGTTCCCTCCAATTCCGAAATACTCGAGGATGTGTAGTAATATTCCATGATCAACCATATTGAAGGTGCTGGACATATCAAATTGTAGCAGTAGTATGTTCTTGCCAGTTGCAATCATTTGTTTAAATTTATTCATGAGAGTGACTAGTACCGTTTCCTTGCTGTGGTTAGACCGAAATCCTGACTGGGAGTCGTGTAGTATTGAGAATTTGTTTAAATAGTTTGTGAGTTGTTTGGTTACCATCCCTTCTGTTAGTTTGGTTATTAAGGGTATGGATGCTACTGGCCTTTAGTTGGTTAGATTACTAGCACTCTTCTTTGCGTCTTTGGGGATAGGGGTGAGTAGAATGTTTCCTTTCTCCTTCGGGAAGAGTCCAATTTGTAACATATAGTTTACGTGATTCGTGAGGTCTGTTATAAATTGATGAAGGGCAAATATCTAATTTGCAATGAGATTTGGCAAATCTTTTGAGCGTTTGGGAGATAAGATCCTCTGATAATATCTCGAATTTGGTCCAGATTCTGTCTGCTGGGTGTACACCAGGGTCTGGATCTAGGCAGTTGAGGAGTACGGCGTAATCTGTGGTGCTGACAGGTATTTTAAGTCGCAGTTGTATGATTTCCTCTCAGCCGTCTCTTCTTCAAGCTGAAGAATCCTAACCGCTTTAGCCTTTCCTCATAGGGAAGTCGTCCCATCCCCTTTATCATTTTCATCGCCCTTCTCTGTACCTTTTCTAAATCCACCATATCTTTCTTGAGATGCGGTGACTAGAATTGCACATGATATTTGAGGTGCAGTCACATCATGGAGAGCTACAAAGGCATTAAGACATTCACATTTTTGCTTTCCATTCTTTTCCTAATAATACCTAACATTCTATTTGCTTTCTTAGCCGCCACTGCACACGGAGCAGAGGGTTTCAAAGTCCCATCAATGATGACACCTAGATCATTTTCTTGGTCGGTGACTGCTAATATGGAACCTTGCATCACGTAGCTATAGTTTGGGTTCCTCTTTCCCACATGCATCACTTTGCACTTGCTCACATTAAATGTCATCGGCAATGTGGATGTGTTTTAATGAAACAAAAGCATTATCCTATAAATTACTGGCTGCAAATGCAGTGACAATGCGTTTTATTGCTGCCAGATTGACTAGATATAACCACTAATGTAAGCATAGGGCTTGTCTACCACCATAAGATTATTACAGGAATGTTCAGTGTTTTTTTAAAGTATATAATGTACATTTTTATTATTATTTATTGGAACATTGTGCTCTGTAAACAAGAAATGTTGCACAATCACTGCTTAGGAAAATTACATTGCTGATACAAGCATGTTAATCCACAGCAGTGTTTCATGGCCCATCTTATACTTGGCTCCTCTGAGAGCAGAAGAATGATCACATAACTGTGTAAGAAGAGTCACATAACTAGTCCTGAAGCCTTGGGCTTTTTATCTCAGAATTGATGACGGTACCGAAAGTGCAGACTGGGTTGAATGGAGCATGCATGGATTCTGTGTCCATGAATCAGGAAAAGGAAAATAGCCATTTCACATACTGCAAGAGACTGGCAGAAGACCAACACTGCTGAAGAAGCTCAAAATTTTTCCAAGTCAAGATGCACAGGCTGATCATTGGGAAATATTCGGGAACTAGAGGCTTTATTGATCAGTTCACTCCATCTGCTTCTCCTGTAACATCTTTCATAACAACCCTCTTCTGAAAACACATCTGCCCCGAGTCACAGGGACCCATCGGTGCAGCTGTACATCAGGAATCTGGAAAAAATGCCAGGCTTCCCTACACGTGGCATAAAAACTCATAATCTACAAGTGGCCGGCCTGAATACATTAATGGCCAGAATTACAACACAGCAGTCTCCCCATCATCCTTAATGTTCCTTCAGATTTTTTTTCCATGGAGCTCATGTTTATTCTCATCTTTTGCAGGCAGGTTTTAAGACCAGTCAGTAAACAATCACTGGCAACAAGGTTCAGGGAGTCACAGCAGAAAGGGAGGTTCATTCATTTGACCACATTCAGTTCATCAGAGCCCCTTCAAGAATCTTGTGCCTGCTAAATCGATTTAAAAGTTTGCTAACCTATTAATCAATATACATTTAGGGCAATTCTATAAAGTACATGTTCACTGGTTCTCGCCGATTACGTGTGTCAGCCATTAGAATAATGGAATATACACACATGTGCACATTCTCATAAATGCACAAATTCTACCTAAGCACTCATTTGTAAATACAAGCATATCTTACATGGAGGAGCATTAAAAAAATATTCAAGGCAGAATCAGGATATCTGGCTCATTAAGTCTACAAGGGGGTGTGGGTGGGACTTGATATGCCACCTCTCTATGGTTACAATCACAGCAGTTTACATATTATGTAGAGGTACTTATTTGTATGTGGTGCAATGTGGGTTACGTAGCTTGCCTAGGGTCACAAGGTGCTGCAGTGGGAACCAGCATCATAGTCAGGGCTTTTTTTGAGGGGGTACTTGGGGGTACCTAGTACCGGCACATTTTCCATTGTCTGGTAAAATTGATCCATGATCCCCAAGTTTTAATGAAAGAGCTCAGACTCAACACACCAATTCTGCCTTGTCATAGATTCTATGACTGGTTGCAGGGGGCCTGGCTATTGTGGGGTGGGTCCCTCAGTGATCACCCCACCCCTAAAGGGTGGCCTGGTATTTGAGTACTGGCACCTTTTTCGCTAAAAAAATGCACTGATCATAGTCCACTGTACTAGCCACTAGGCCACTCTTAGCTCTACTTGGACATGTAGAGAAAATACTTGTAATCCATTTAGCTTCCCTTCTATGAAAGGAAAAAAAAAAGAATGAAAACTTGGAGAGGATAGATATAGTCAGATAATTAATCACATATTTAGCTAGCTAAGGGCTCTATTTAAGCACCGTTGTAATGCATGTTAGTTACTATAATACTCAGCAAGCTGCAGCAAAGGAGTGAATAGCACGGTAGGAATTATTTCCGTGGCCAGGAATGCAAGGATAGTACCAACTGTGGCAATCTCTCCAGGTGTCTGCTTATGAGAGCCCATGTTCCCAGCCTCCTCCCTCACTGATGCTAGTTACAGGGACAGGAAACCTCAATTTACAGGTAAAACCCCATACCAAATCCACCTCCTGAACTACTTCCTTGCACCCCCCCCCCCCTCGAATAGTTATATTTCTTCCTTCACAACTCTATCCCCCACCCATAATACAAAAATGAAAGCTCCCTGTTCGCTAGCACCATCTTCCCTCCAGCTCCCCTTGACCAGAAGGAATTACCAGGTATTAAACAGGGCAAGAGTGATCTCCAGGCACCAACAGCCAAAGTGAGGTTTCATTAACTTCCACGACATAATATGATCAAAATGTTTATTACAATTCATATTAAGCCTTTTGAATATCAAAGAGCTATTTGATAAACATTTGTATGTTTATTTTATTTATTTATTTAGATTTTGCTCACACCTTTTTCAGTAGTAGCTCAAGATGAGTTACATTCAGGTACGCTGGATATTTCTCTGTCCCAGGAGGGCTCACAATCTAAGTTTGTACCTGAGGCAATGGAGGGTTAAGTGACTTGCCCAAGGGTTTAATTTCGTTTATTTGCTTATATTCTGCCTGTAACTAAGCGGAGCACAAATAAATAGATAATCAATAAAACAAGCAACCGATACACAAAACCAAACATTAAAATACATCATTTAATTGGAATACATCAAACCTCACTACCCTTTTAATAATTCCCATCACTGACTACCATAGGTGTGGATCAAACTCAACATCTGCTTGCTGCTTCAATATGTACATTCAATGATATAAACACCCTTAAGGCTGTAAAGTCAGCACAAGACCAAAGAATAATAACGTTCACAGTATATATGGGCTTGTGATGTCCTATATAATAATTCTCACCTCCAACGTTCTGACGTCTGGGACCGTGGCTCATTCCGAGTTGGTCTGCTAGGCTCCGTAGATCAGGCTGACATCACCGTAGCCATTATGATGTCAACTTCAGAACCCAGGGGGGAAAAAAACATGCCTCACAGCTGATCCATGTCCAGAGGAGGGTCACTGGACATGGGTGGCTGCAGGGGGAGAGGAGGGTCGCTGGACATGGGTGGCTGCAGGGGGAGAGGAGGGTCGCTGGACATGGGTGGCTGCAGGGGAGCCGAGGAAAACCTTGCTAGCGCCCGTTTCATTTGTGTCAGAAACGGGTCCTTTTTACTAGTTTTGAATAATTTTTGAAGACCTCAGGTCGACCGGAGTCAGGGGACCCTTTATAGTTTTAGCCGCCACTTCTCCAATCGTCACTGGTCTCTGTAATATATATATATATTTTTTTGTTCTTTTTTTTGTTTTTATGTTAGACCTATTGGTATCTCTCTATAAACTTTACATTTGTACTTATATTGAGTTTATGCTGTAAAAGCACTTAAGTAAGTCTGTTCTCTCGGGCATCTGTTGTTCGACGCAACTTTGTATTTCGCCATTGCAGCTTTTTCAAAGCTATCTCCCCTATAAAAAACATATAGGATGCATAACCTTCAGTCAATAAGCTTATATTTCAAAGAACAGTACTTAGCTTTGGAGAAATCTATGCCACCAACCGTCTCGGTATTATGCCATTCGCTCACCGATGCAAGATGGCGGCGGCGTTTTTTGACAGCTGATTTATATCTCATCACTAAATTCCCCACCAATCACAGAACACCTTAGATCAATGTCATCCATTCAATTTCAACATTCAATGATATGCCATAACAGCCAGCAACACTTAAACTGTTGAAGTATCATTTAACTGTTCTAATGTATGTTGGTAACTTACAAGTTTTTTTCAAAATGGAAACTTTGCAATGCTGGCCCACACAGCCGAAAAGAGCCCTCTAACCTGAGAGCTCCTTACGTTTTGGTACGCGTGCCCTGTGCTTGCCACATCACCCACAGAACTGGATTTCACATTACCAAGTGTACGATCGAATAATTGTAATGCTTGTCAAATGCTGAAATCTGTATTTAATGCCATATTATTGCAGCTTAGTAAATAGACCAGTGAGTGTAGCTCAGAAATTCACCCAGTTTACCTATCCCACCCTGCAGGCTTTTGAAAATCCAGATGTCATGAAAATAGCTCAATATGAAGGAAAGTTTAAAATTACATACGAAGAAACCATGACAATGATGTAACTTGCTGAAGTTACACAGAAGGAACTAGGGTATTGCCATGAAGTAATTTTGTGCATTATTTAGATTCAAAAACCCACATGCCCAATAGCTTGTTCTGGACTGGTGAGCAAAGAAAAGTGACTGTAATGGTCCCTACCGGCCAAACACTGGCATTGAGAATGCGCCTCAGAGGAGATGCCAATCCAGCCTGGAAGCTGCCAAGTTGTTCCAAGCTACCTGGGAATGTCCATGAAGGGCACTACTTAGTAGAAATTCAAAAAAACTCTTCTTGGGCCAAGCTACTCTGTCATTTCTAGAATATAGGGTGTGAGTTGCAAGACTTTAAGGTATGCCTCAAATGCACTATATGGCCTGAGACAAAGATTGAGCGTTTCTTAAGCTTTCAGAAAATATGTCAGTCAGTATAAGGAGATATGACCCCTACCAGTTGTACCATGAAACTTACATTAGGGGTCACAGTGCCATCTTGGAGGACAGCATTGGTAAGAGCAAGGGCGACTGAAGATCACTCCCGTCCAACCATAGACACTAGGACAGAAATAAGGTAAGAAGAGGAACCTTTGGGGTGGGGCTTTTATTCAGGGGGTTGGCGTATGATTAGGGGTACAGATGAGAATTGGGAAGAGATGAAATATTCATCAGAACTTGGGGGTAATCAGGGTTGGTGGGTTGACAGCACCAGCTGACCCTTTAAGCTGTAGCCTGGATACACAGGGCCACAGCATTGAGGCCCACTACTGCTGGGTGGTAAAATAAACCCATCTTTTCACCAGTTATACCGTGGCTTGTGGTATACATCTTATGCACAAGCAAAAAAACAACAAAAGTGGAAAAACTAGATCCGCTACATGGGTAAAGATAAAAGAATAGCAAAAAAGTAGTGAGATCAACACGACACGTCCAAGACACCATGGAGGTGACTAATAAATAAAAATACTTTATTAAAAAATGTCAAAAAAACCTCAAAAGACTCAACATGGAGCCGTGTTTCGGCGAAAAACGCCTGCTTCAGGAGTCTGCTTGTTGTGTAAGCCAATGAATGGAGCACAATAAGCAAGGAAGCCAAATCAAGCCTTTAGAAAGGCTAATG
Source organism: Microcaecilia unicolor (assembly GCF_901765095.1). NCBI lineage: Eukaryota > Metazoa > Chordata > Amphibia > Gymnophiona > Siphonopidae > Microcaecilia > Microcaecilia unicolor. The sequence goes on along the minus strand of NC_044038.1, from coordinate 175,457,881 downwards.
ACAGGTGAATGTACCAAGCATAAACTTAAAAAGACAATAAAGACTGAGAGAGGAGAATCAACCACAGTAATGCTTTTTTAAATAAAGTATTTTTATTTATTACTCGCCTCCACGGTGTCTTGGAAGTGCCGTGTTGAACTCGCTATTTTTTTGCTGTTCATTGCATCTCATTAGAATTTACCTCATGGTGAATTAACCACAGCTGTGTTAAAGACCTTTAATTCACATAACAGGGAAAATAGTCCCAGTTATTGCCCTAACCCAGCTAGATAACTTCTCTGCTTAATAGCCATAACATGGAGAAGCTAGAACATTGTCATTATCTACCTTAATCAGGGCATTCAGCATCAATGGAACACAAGTAGTAGGCTAGTTTAGAAAATTAAAGTTGAATTATGTCCACCTTTTCAGTGGAAAAGATCAGTCTTTAAAAGAACAGTTTGCAATAGCACCATTCAAAGTGGTCAAGGAACCAGATGTAGACAAGAGGGAGTCGAGATAATGTGATGCAGGTTGTTGTCTCCCCACTGGGACTCTGTACAAAATTGTTTCAAAGTATTTCCCCATTTTCTTTTTTTTTTTACTTGGCAGCAGCTTGTATCTTACTTAACATCACGCACTAAACAGCCACCCATAAATTTCAAGAACGTTATTCTTTTGGTATTTCCTGTTGAAGTTTCTATTTTTTAGACTTAGAGATGCCAAGGCAGAACCATCCCAAAGAGTGAGATTTTTCAAACAGTACATCCAGGATGATAGAAGTGTAGTAATGCTTTGCCAATGAATCAGGGCAGCATTAAACAATATTGGCTTTTCTTTGGAGCCTCTGAAAGAATACAGTCAGTCAAAGCGGGGAGTAATTTGGGTACATTTTTGGACCTGAAAAATTATCTTCCACCTGGTAGTTAAAAGTTCAGTGGTGTAGCCAGACCCAATATTTTGGATGGGCCCAGAGTTAACTTGGATGGACCCTTCCACACCATGCCATGCCCCCCCCCCCCCCCTCCAAGGATCTAAAAAAACAGCACGTGTACTTGAAAGGAAAAGGGACAGGGCAAGGGGATGCAGTAGGCAGGAATGTGTGCTCAGATTTTTTCCTACTGGTTGGACCACTTAGTTTACATCTAGGTCTTCTCTCTCATAAAAGCAGTGATGAAGATCAGTGCACTGGTACTGAAGCTCTGGTGAGTGAGAAATAGGACTGAAAGAGTATGAGAGTGAGAACATTTTCAAATGACTGGCATACTCCTATGAGTGAGACTTGGAGTGTCTGGACTTGCCATAGCATTGGTGAGATTGATAGATTCAACAGCTTATTTTTGCATCACACACAAAAAAAGTTAGCATCCAATAAGACAACACAGCTGATAGGGATTACTAAGTAAAGCCTAAGAAAAGGTTTGTTTTCAGTAGCAAAATAGAGGACAAATAACGGAAATGTTCTCACCCCCACAAAACCTTAAAATGTCATCCTTTACAAACAATAAGCTATAGTGTAATCTTAGACGTGACGAGTATGCAAAAACAGTGATTTACGTATTGGAATATGCCCTTCTAAAATGACCCCATCATATACACCCATAAAGGTAGATGCTAAAAAACAAAAGAGCTGCACTGGATAAAGGAATCCTGTTTAGAAGGAATGGACCCAAAGAAGCTTAGCGATAATTAGATGGCAACACCAATAATTGGGAAGCAAAGCCAGTGCAGGACAGACTTCTACGGTCTGTGCCCTGATCGTGGCTGGACAGATTCAGCTTCAGAAGTTGCAGAACAAGGCCATCGAACTGATACAGATCTGTAAAACCTCTTGAGTACATGTTGGTCTTTATCTCCCGTCACCAAATAAGTTACTGTGTAATAACTGGGGTTAACAGTAAAACGTCTTAACAGTAGCCCACGTTGATAACTTGCCCTCTAAATTGGGTAGATTTAGGGGAGTTTTCAGACACAAATCTAACAGGTTAGGTGCTGATGAAAATTTGGCTAAAGATAATAGTAGAATGATCTGTATATTTTTGCCACCATAGCTCATTAATAATTGACCTCTGTTTGTAAATGGCATTATTACATTACATGATGATTATTTCTATAATTAAGATACTAACCAGAAAACCTTATTTGTCTCATCTGAACCACATTTCTACTATGTTTTATTGTTTCCCTGCATTTTAGAAGAAGGGTAACGACTGACTAAATGGTGTAAACAGTTCATTACACAAAATGAAAAAAGAATTTCCATTATTTCAGTAAATAGCTGAAAATGAAATGTACCAGGAAAAATTAGTCTTCAATTTTGTGCCTACCTAGGTATGAAAAAAAGAAAACATTACTTCCATTAGTGTGGAGAGCTGGTTCTTAACTGACTCTGCTGAGTCTGATATATTTGAACGTCATCTGCAGTGATTGTGAGCAAGCGTAAAACACGTAGCTGATGTGCACACTTACATTGCAGTAGTTGCCTTTCCCACAGAATGACTGCACTGAAAAATGTTCTTTCCAGTCCCTCTGACAGAGGCTGGTAAGTCAATGCAGTGGTTAGAAAAGCAGGATGTGAACAAAGGAAGCCAAGGTTCAAATCCTGCTTCTCCCATGAATGAACTTGAAACAAGAGCACAGAAATTTACTCTCACTTGCAACTTACCCCCCTATTTACTATGCCACACTAGCGGCTGCCATGTGCTATGTTGGCATTGCTGCACAGTTTAGTAAACAGGGGGGGTTAGGCCCTCATTTACTAAAATGTGTAAACACAGTTTTAATTCATGCAAGCCTCACTATTCTCAGTGTGGCCTATTGACTATCATAAGAATATAAGAATAGCCATACTGGGTCAGACCATGGTCTATCTAGCCCAGTATCCTGTTTCCAACAGTGGCTAATCCAGGTCACAACAAGTACCTGGCAGAAACATTAATATGTTAATGTAGCTTAGTAAATGAGGGAGTTGCATTCAGGTACATCAGGCTTTCAATTCAACTTGCCTTGCGCTACCACTGAAAACATGTGAACAACCTCAATAAATACATTTCCTAACCTAAACTAACAAGTTGTTCAGTTGAGGGCCAAAGAAGTTCAATGGCCTGTTCACAAGATTATATCACAAAGCAAAATGGTTGGAGCATGGGAGTCTTGATGGGGGATGAAGTCCATTGCAGTGCCCCCTAGGGTGTCCTACTGCTCTGCTGGGATGTCAGTGTGAAACCACTTAGAATCTCCCTACTGAAAAAATCTTTGGTAAACGAAACTACACACTTCACAAATCCAAAGATAAGAACTACTTGTCTGCAAACAGCCTACCTATGAGATTTTTTCACACCCATACTACTATAAAACAAAAACACAATATAATATATTCCTGTACGTATGTATGTATAGGTTTGGGAACCCTCAGAAGATACCACTTTAAGGCGACATCATAAATTCTTGCCTCGTGGCATAGCATCTCTTCATTGGGCCATCCCTTGATAATTAATTTTGTAGTGCTATTGCAAACACACTGAAAAAGTGCTCAAACTACAAGTGCTCTAAGTGAAAAACTTATCTTTTCTTAAGTTCATGTCCGTGTCTCTCACTGTTGGAGTCCACTTAGGCTTCCCCTTAATTGCGCCCGACGCCGCGGGTTCAATGCTTTCGTCAGGGACTCGGGTTAAAGTTGCCCACATTAAATTCACAACAGTCTATAAACCCAGACATCGGTACTAAATGCTTGTGCTGCACTCGATTGTTCTTCATGGGCGCTATTTAAAGGCTGCCAATCGCTGTTGCTTCATAGTGACGTCTCTGTGAAAACAAAGATCTTGCGCTGATGAATATAATCCAATCAGTGCCCGTTACAAAAACCTTAGAAAGAAATATATATATATATAACGTCTAGTCCAACTGCACACTACCAATACTGCGTTGCCAAAAATTGAATTGTGAATATATAGGGAACTTAAAAAAGCACCAGTAATGATCTAAGAAAAATAAAATAAAATTAGATCATAGAATTCCATTCCACAGTTTCATTAAGTCCATGTGGGTTTATAGTTTGTAACCTATGTATCCACCACTGTTCTCTCCTGGTTAAAGCTGTAATACGGTCCCGTCCTCCATTTGACTCTGGAACCTGCTCTATTATGAACCATCTAAGGTCCATAAAAGTATGGTGATATTCTAAACAGTGGGATACTAATGGAGCCGACAACGTCTTCGTGGTTAACCTGCTTTTATGTTCTATCAACCGTATGCCGAGCGTGGTATGCCCAGCGTTCATTACTGCTACTAAACAAAGAAAAAGAACAAATGGAAAAAACTGTCTGTGTATTAGGTTTTTCCACCTTGGCTCCTGAGGTGGCACATTTAATCTATAAGCACTGGCAGGTGCTGACATTCCATCCAGTGTTTCGAGAACACCCCTGCATTGCCTACACTCGGGGTAGAAATCTCAAGGATCAGTTAGTACACACGAATTTTCCCCCGGTATTTAAAACAAGAGAACCGGGATGTCATCAACCATGTGGTCAGTGTCAATTCTGTGCACAAACTATGACGTTGACCCAGTGGACTCATGCAAGTACCCAATGTACGTACAGAATGGAACAACAGACTACCTGTCTTTCATCATATGTAGTGTATATTATATACTGCCCGTGTTCCTTATATTATGTAGGGCGTACAATCAGAATCATGAGAATACGGTTGATAGAACATAAAAGCAGGTTAACCACGAAGACGTTGTCGGCTCCATTAGTATCCCACTGTTTAGAATATCACCATACTTTTATGGACCTTAGATGGTTCATAATAGAGCAGGTTCCAGAGTCAAATGGAGGACGGGACCGTATTACAGCTTTAACCAGGAGAGAACAGTGGTGGATACATAGGTTACAAACTATAAACCCACATGGACTTAATGAAACTGTGGAATGGAATTCTATGATCTAATTTTATTTTATTTTTCTTAGATCATTACTGGTGCTGTTTTAAGTTCCCTATATATTCACAATTCAATTTTTGGCAACGCAGTATTGGTAGTGTGCAGTTGGACTAGACGTTATATATATATATATATATATATATTTCTTTCTAAGGTTTTTGTAACGGGCACTGATTGGATTATATTCATCAGCGCAAGATCTTTGTTTTCACAGAGACGTCACTATGAAGCGACAGCGATTGGCAGCCTTTAAATAGCGCCCATGAAGAACAATCGAGTGCAGCACAAGCATTTAGTACCGATGTCTGGGTTTATAGACTGTTGTGAATTTAATGTGGGCAACTTTAACCCGAGTCCCTGACGAAAGCATTGAAACCCGCGGCGTCGGGCGCAATTAAGGGGAAGCCTAAGTGGACTCCAACAGTGAGAGACACGGACATGAACTTAAGAAAAGATAAGTTTTTCACTTAGAGCACTTGTAGTTTGAGCACTTTTTCAGTGTGTTTGCAATAGCACTACAAAATTAATTATCAAGGGATGGCCCAATGAAGAGATGCTATGCCACGAGGCAAGAATTTATGATGTCGCCTTAAAGTGGTATCTTCTGAGGGTTCCCAAACCTATACATACATATGTACAGGAATATATTATATTGTGTTTTTGTTTTATAGTAGTATGGGTGTGAAAAAATCTCATAGGTAGGCTGTTTGCAGACAAGTAGTTCTTATCTTTGGATTTGTGAAGTGGGATGTCAGTGTGGCCAGTCTACTGCTAGCTCCCCCCCCCCCCCCCCCCCCCCCCAAATATCCCAGTGGCTTGTTTTTGTGCGTTTTTCCCTTGGACTTTTTTTTCCACGAAAATGGTCCTAGAAAATAGAGACATTGAGCCCAAAAGCATTTGAAAATGGCCATATTCGCTACTGACTTTTTGGACGTTTTTTGTGAAATGTCAAAAACGGATTTAGACGTTATATATCAAAAATGCTTGTCGATCTCATTAACGCTAGCCTTTACTTTCCACACAAAATCCAATCACCATACCAAAAATGTTCATTCAAACAATGGGATTCAAAGATTCTGAAGCAACGATATGCAACGCAGATTGCATTTAAAGAGACAGTGTTTGCCACAGGCATGCTAGTCTGCCAAACGCTCCCACTATTCAAACCCTATCAAGCAGAAGTCATTTTATAAACTTTGTTTAAGATTTGATTCTGTTGATCACAGTATTCAAACAAGCACTATGCAAATAGCTTGTGGTCCTGAAGGTATTTGACTGATGTGCATAGCTACTGCCAACAACTGCATTATTTATGTTAATATGAAATATATCATTATAATCACTTAACAGCAAAGATTCTTTCAAACTCCATTCCATTAATTTGCTCAGTTCATATTCCATTCTCCAAAGCTTGTGGCTCTGCAAACACACCCATATATTGAGCTGCCTAAAAAAAGAAAAAAATAGCAAATCTGTTTCAGGGTAATAAAATCCCTAGAAATGAACAAGAATGAACAAGTTGAATTCTTAGGTATAGTTCAGGATATATAATAGATTTCAGAATGTAGGATAATTCAGTCCATGAGCTAGAGTAAAATATTTGAGCCTTACTCTTTCACAACACGGTACAGCTGAACTTTTGCATTAGGGGTGAACAAGATGGAGATCCGGTTCTAATCCTAATTCAGATAAATCTGTTTTAGCTAGGGATCTGAATTCATTTGAAACAAAAAGAGAAACATCATGAAAAAGTCTGTTTAGCTCTTATTTGTTTTCAAACAGAACAAAATAAAGGAAGGTTTCATTTGACTTTCGAGTCCACGTTCTGCTGAAAGCTGCAGTTTGTGTTCAACCGATACAGATTGGAGCTAGAGGAGATGGAAAAAAGAACAAGGAACAGAGTCAGGATTAATCATTTATGGGCACGTTTCTAACCAGCCAATCACAGGTTGTCTCACAGGGAAACTAAAAACAGAAGCTACCCAATTGCAATCAGGTCACTTCTATTAAAGAGCTTTCAGAGAGACAACACGTTGGTTAAGACACTACCTTGTGGTCCGAGTTTAGAAAGAGACAAAAAAGATTTTGTTTTTAAAAAGAAGGCAGGAAAGGGCACTGAGCACTAAGTTTTAAGCTTTGACCCCTAAGTTTAACTTGTTTCTTTGTTACTTTAGGGGATCTGACCCCGCAGCCTGGCCCACAATATACTCCTCAGGCTGGTCAGTAGACTCAGTGATGAGCCTGAGAAAAATGGAGTGTGGGAAACTGGTGTTGGGCTGAGTAGGGGAATTTATTTCCCTATCTGCCAAAATGAATGAGCCCATATGATCTTTCTATGGTCATTTAGGGCCCCTTTTACTAAGGATAGGCGTCTACGCACGTCAAAAGGGACTTACCGCCTGACTACCACATGGCTCTTGTGGTAATTTCATTCTTGGTGCGTGTCCGCTATGCGTGTCTGAAAAATAATTTTTTATTTTCGGATGTGCATAGCAGACGCGCGCCAAGTGGCATCTGACATGCGTAGGTCCTTACCACCCAAATTCTTTACTGCTAGGTCTATGGCTGGTGGTAAGGTCAGAGACCCAAAATGGACGTGCGGCAATTTTGATTTTGCCGCACGTCCATTATCAGGAAAAAAAAGAGGGTTTTTTTATAAGCACACTGAAAAATAATTCTGCACACGCCCAAAACCTGTGTCTACACTACCGCAGGCCACTTTTTACCACAGCTTTGTAAAAGGATCCCTTATTGCATTACTATCAGTGGCATTTTTGAAAGAGAAGGACGCCCATCTTCCGACACAAATCGGGAGATGGGCGTCCTTCTCTCAGGGACGCCCAAATCGGCATAATCGAAAGCCGATTTTGGGCATCCTCAACTGCTTTCCATCGCGGGGACGACCAACGTTCATGGGGGCATGTTGGCAGTGTACCGAAGGCGGGATGGGGGCATGGTTAAGAGATGGGCGTCCTCGGCCGATAATGGAAAAAAGAAGGGCGTCCCTCACGAGCATTTGGCTGGCTTTACTTGGTCCCTTTTTTTCACGACCAAGCCTCGAAAAGGTGCCCGAACTGACCAGATGACCATCAAAGGGAATCGGGGATGACCTCCCCTTACTCCCCCAGTGGTCACCAACCCCCTCCCACCCTAAAAAAAATTTAAAAACAATTTTTTCCAGCCTCTATGCCAGCTTCAAATGTCATACCCAGCTCCATCACAGCAGTATGCAGGTCCCTGGAGCAGTTTTTAGTGGGTGCAGTGCACTTCAGGCAGGCAGACCCAGGCCCATCCCCCCCCCACCTGCTACACTTGTGGTGATGAATGGGAACCCTCCATAACCCACCCGAAACCCACTGTACCCACATGTAGGTGCCCCCCTTCATCCCTAAGGGCTATGGTTGTGGTGTACGGTTGTGGGGAGAGGGTTTTGGGGGGTTTAGCACCTAAAGTAAGGGAGCTATGCACCTGGAAGCACTTTGTGAAGTCCACTGCAGTGCCCCCTAGGGTGCCCGGTTGGTGTCCTGGCATGTGAGGGGGACCAGTGCACTATGAATGCTGGCTCCCCCCACGACCAAGTGCCTTGGATTTGGTCGTTTTTGAGATGGGCGTCCTTGGTTTCCATTATCGCCGAAAACCGGGGACGACCATCTCTAAGGTCGACCATCTCAACATTTAGGTCGGCCATCTCTAAGGTCGACCTAAATGTTGAGATTTGGGCGTCCCCAACCGTATTATCGAAACAAAAGATGGACGTCCATCTTGTTTCGATAATACAGGTTTCCCCGCCCCTTTGCCGGGACGTCCTTAGAGATGGATGCCCTTAGAGATGGTCGTCCCCGTTCAATTATGCCCCTCCACGTAATGCAGTCCAATAATCTAAAGAGCAGTCATTTCTCTATTAACTACTAAATGTATCCTCTACAATCAGCTTTACTCTTCTGAAATCAAAGCTTCTTTGTTATTTTTGAATTCTTGATTTGTCTTCCATTCTGCAGTCAGTTTTCCAATAACGATGCAAATCACTGATATACAAAGCTGCCTTCATACAACTACATTGCTTGCAATTACCATGAGTAAATGGGACGGATGATTATAAAATAGCTTTGGGAAACCCAATTTGATTAGCCTTGTTCTACTTTCTAGCACAACACTGAAAATTGATACTTGTTTTCCTTAACAGTTATACTTTGCCATTGAATTTATATGCAACTGACACGTAAAGTTGGTTCAATAATACACAGTGGCTGCACCCAGCAGTACTATTTTTTTATTTTTTATTTATGGTATACATTTGATATACTGCCCAAAGGCCTACACTTAAGCAAGCAGTTTACAATTAGACTAGACAATTAAAATAATATCAAAGCAGCCAAACAGCAGAACAGGTAAGAGAGACAGACTGGGTAGGTTACATAACAAAAGTAGGCAGCAGTACTAATAGTACACAGAAAAGAAAGTCAGGTGGAGGGTGGAAAGCAATTGGAAAAAAAGAGGTGTGTTTTGAGGGCTTGCTTAAAAGTTAAGAGAGAAGGCTTATTGCTAATGAAAAGGACCTGAACTAGATCAAATACAAAGCAGCTCTGGTTACACTTAATTGTGTTTGAGACTTACAAAAGTACATAAGTAATGCCACACTGGGAAAAGACCAAGGGTCCATCGAGCCCAGCATCCTGTCCACAACAGCAGCCAATCCAGGCCAAGGGCACCTGGCAAGCTTCCCAAACGTACAAACATTCTATACATGTTATTCCTGGAATTGTGGATTTTTCCCAAGTCCATTTAGTAGCGGTTTATGGACTTGTCCTTTAGGAAACCGTCTAACCCCTTTTTAAACTCTGCCAAGCTAACCGCCTTCACCACGTTCTCCGGCAATGAATTCCAGAGTTTAATTACGCGTTGGGTGAAGAAACATTTTCTCCGATTTGTTTTAAATTTACTACACTGTAGTTTCATTGCATGCGCCCTAATCCTAGTATTTTTGGAACGCGTGAACAGACGCTTCACATTCACCTGTTCCACTCCACTCATTATTTTATATACCTCTATCATGTCTCCCCTCAGCCGTCTCTTCTCCAAGCTGAAAAGCCCTAGCCTCCTTAATCTTTCTTCATAGGGAAGTCGTCCCATCCCCGCTATCATTTTAGTCGCCCTTTGCTGCACCTTTTCCAATTCCACTATATCTTTCTTGAGATGTGGCGACCAGAATTGAACACAATACTCAAGGTGCGGTCGCACCATGGAGCGATATAACAGCATTATAACATCCTCACACCTGTTTTCCATACCTTTCCTAATAATACCCATCATTCTATTCGCTTTTTGAGCCGCAGCAGCACACTGAGCAGAAGGTTTCAGAGTATTATCGACGACGACACCCAGATCCCTTTCTTGGTCCGTAACTCCTAACGTGGAACCTTGCATGACGTAGCTATAATTCTACATATGCTGTTAAAATATTTTCAGGAATTACAGCTGTCACAATGATGCCCCAGTACAAGCGCACCAAAATACGTCACATCACTGAATGTTTTTGCTGCCATTTTTGTTTAAATATGCAATGGTGCTAAAGTCAGTTTATGGATACTCGTTCTTCACAGTAAAGCATAAAAACACCACTGAAACCACATGAGAAATCCTGTATGTGTCACGTTTCCACAGCAGCAGTTGACCAGGTCACGGTGGTATATTGTATTCTACTACCAATAGCGCAAAGGGCTCCACAACCAGAGTAATATGATTATCATTATAGTTTGCTTGAAAGATGGTTCATTGAGTTCAATCTTCTCCACTCTCTCTATGCTCGGATAATCATTTGCTTCCTGGATGCAGAGTTCCATATTGTACATCCATCCACTTGTCCTTGGCTGTGTGTTTCTCTGCCCTCTGGGCCAAATATAGATGGAAAATTCTTTTCATTTCCAAACTAACCACTTTTAGGACAGCAGCAAGCAAGGGGCTGTATATTCGTTATGCAATGCTGAACATGACCCTCACTGCAAATGAACAGATGCCTTTATATTGTGCAAATTGCCTTGTAGTTACTTATCATCTTTCCCAGGTTTGCTCCTATGCTATCGGCTGTGCTGCCCCTCCTTGCTGTGTTCTTGACACAGACAGAGCATTTCAAGCCCCACCCTTGGAGGTGACATCATAGCACAACTATAAATCTGTATTTTCTTTCTAGTGGTGCATACACTGGACAACAACAACAAAAAAAAAGAGCATGATATGCTCGTTAGTGCACTTCCTCACAGGTCTTTTGGTTTAAGTCTTGGCTTCTCTTTTCTTATTCTGTAGTGATGCTGGCCTGGTTCTTCTAGTCACCAACTCTATGCATGTAGGTGGCCATATTGATATGGTTATCACCAATGACCACCCTAGCACTGCCATTTCTAACCTGTCTATGCTCCTTGTTCCCTGGTCAGATCATTATTGATCTCATTGTGCTGACTGTGTCCCCAATGCTCAGTTTCACTGCCCTCATCCCCAGCCAAAGAAGCTCAGAAATTTAGCTACTTTCAGCGCCAACATTGTTCTTTCTTATTGTGATCCCTTTCTCAATAATTTTTGGTCCTTACCTCTATCTATACGGTCTAGCATGCTTAATTACAAACTACACATTGCACTTGATAGGGAGGCTCCTGAGAGAACATTTACCAATGCCCTCTATTCAACACAGTCTTAATATCACCTGCACCTACATCTTCTTAAGCAACAACTCTGGCGAGCAGAGATTTTGGCATAAATCCACTTCATTTTTGCATATAATTCTTACCTCAGAAGGGCCAGATATTACAAATTACAGCTCACTTCTGCTAAGTAGTGTTACTTTTCTTCTCTTCGATGAGATACTAATCCTTCTAGATTAAGAGAGTTCAGCATTTAAGCTAATCCTTCTAGTGATTCTACACCCTCAGTTCTTTGTTGATCAATTAGAAATTAGCTTTTTTATATCTCTTCACTTCTTGCCCTCCTCTGCCCCTCTGCCTCCCCTGCCCTCTTCAGCAGGTGCTTCATCCTCTTCTCCTTCTGGTAAATCCTTAACTTTCATGCAGCTCCTTTGCTAACTTTGTTCTGCCTACTCAACTTGATCTACTGAAAACTGTTTCCTCAAAGCCCTCATCTTCTGACCCTATCCCTGCTTTTTTTCTTCAGATTCTTGGCCCTGTCCTTCTATTCATTCTTTCTATGCTTATTTCCAGTCTTGCAGCAAGCTTAGTGCAGTCAATCAATCATACACCTCCCACCTGAAGGTGCCCAAGTCTGATCCTCTTCTCTAACTACCATCCTATTTCTAATCTTCCCTTTTATCTCTAAAATTACTGAGAAACTGGTGACTTCTCAATTATCTACCTTTCTTGAAAAGACCAATGATCTCCACCCCAAGCAAAGAGGCTTCCACTCTAATCACTCTACTGAGTCCACTCTTGCCTGGTCTGGTTGACTTTATTAAAGCAAACCTTAACTCAGATAAAGATATCTTACTTATCTTCCTTTATTGCTCAAATGCTCAGCACTCAAAAAATTAACTTTAATCCTTATTTAAGGATCACAGTTAATCTTGTGAGTGCTGAGCATTTGAGCAATATTGGTATACTTGTGGCTCCCACTGTTGATATATTTTAAATTTACTTATCTTCCTTGACTTATCTTCTCATTCAACATGGCTAATCACACGCTTCTAGTCCAGTGCCTCTGAATTCTGCATTTCTGGTACTGTACTTTCCTAGCTCCAGCACTGAATTTTCAGGGTTTCTTGGTCTCACACACTCTTCTCTCCCATACCCCTCTCACTTGGAGTCCCGAGACTCTATCCTGAGATCGGTACCTATTTAATATTTTCCTTGCTCCTCTTGTTATTTTGCTTCCATCTCTTAGCTTTACTATTTTCTTTTCTTTTTTTAATCTATGCTGATATTCGGCTTTATTATTTTGACTCATATTGCCCCAAGTCTATATCTGCTTGATCCTCTAAATTGGACCAAATCTCCAAGTGATATTAAGCTTGATTTGAAGATGACTAAGCAGCAAATTTGAATCAGTTTTCTTTTCTTGGAGTTCCATATTTTCCCCTCTACTTAGAGCTGTTCCCATCTTTCTGGTAAGGTCCTTTTGGGTGGCCATTAATTAGCTTCATAAACAGCCCATTTTTAAAGCAAACTTAATTTGCATGCCATTATGTACTAATGGTGAAGTCCAATTGTTAATGGGGATGTTATTTCAAACTTCTTAACTACACTTTCCCTATCTGTAAAGCAGCTCTTTCCAAATTGTAGGTCTTGAGATGGACGGGTACTAGAAAGATGCACTGGGCAGGGTCATGGGCATTGCTACCGGAAAAAAGGTTTAAGCAGCACTAGTGGAATTATTTTTGCATTAATGGGAATGTGTTCTCTCCCTTCCTCTCCTCTCTGTCCCCCCTCCTTTCCAGTGCAGATAAATTATGTGCACTATTTCACAGCCTATATTCTTTTATCTGCAGGAAAAAGGAAGTTTAAAACCATGCTGAACATCGCTCCGTTTCTAAGTTTTGCAAAAAAATTTATTAAAACCTAAATGCTGCCAGTAGTGTTCCTTTTCCCCAAGGTCACATGACTTAGATGCATCTTCTCTGCTTTTACAGTACATCTGAAGTTTAAACATGCTCCTTTTGTGAAAAGTTTACAAAGAGGCTTCACAGTACCTTTTCCTTTTCTCCCCCTTTCTTTCAGAAACTCATTTGTTTTCATTTGGTTTAGCTTCCCTAATGTCCTTTCATTAGGTCTAGAAGTGTCTGCAGGTTCTCCTATTCCCTACCCAAGGCTCTCTTTTTAGTTCCTTCCTGAGAGTTATACAGTATCTCCTTGATCAGTCTTATAACTTCCCTGCTTCATCAGCTTTAAAAGTGCATTGCCCTACTCCCCACTCACACACTTATTGGTAAACATCTCTCTGCAGCTCATAAATCACCTACTCATTAAAAAAAAATGATACCACACATTTATAAATTGCTTTCCCCCTCTTTCCATATGCCGCTTTCTCTTACACCCAAAGTTTGCAAAAGTCCCTCATACTAAATCACAGGATGCGGATAATTGAAAAATGAATTTCCATGGGTAGAATGTTTTACGCAAAGAGAAACAGCATTATATTTTTAAAAAATCACTCAACTATAGGTATATGAGTGCAAAGATTAGAAATGGGAAGTCATTAATGATGGAGGTAATATCCCAGGTCTATCTCAATCCTTGGTGGTCCAGCAGGGGTCTATTGGGAAAGGAGCAATGCCCATTTGCTCCTATCCCTGGTTATACTGGATGCAGCTGAGGCCAGGGGTATCACTCCTGCCCCAATAGATCACTAGGGATTCAGGCAGGCCTGGGAGGGGCGGGGGGGGGGGGAGGAGTGCAGGAAGGAGGACTATCTTGTGTCATCTCCTGTGATAACAAAGGGGTGGGGAACCCCTAACCAAAAACAAAACATTTCTTTAAGTGACACAAAATGAAAATTTCTGGGTGCCTTTCACTAGTAAAGATGTGTGCATACAACATGTATGCATTCGAGATTCTCTGATCACAGTGGAAGCATTCCCGGGAATGACTTTTAAGAGGGTTTAGCATTTATGCACATACATGTCAAATAAGCCAGGAAACTTAAGTATACTGAATAGCAGGTGTAAATTGTGTGCACGTGCTTTTCATGGGATCTTGTTAAAGGAACTTATGTACATGCTTTCCCTTTTTAAAAAAGTGGTGTACCTTATGCACATGCTAATGACATTTCAGAACAGGAGGTTTAAGAGGAAGCTGCCAGTGTGCAGGAAAATAATGAAAATTTTACCAAGGGAAAGTTCATAATATACCTGGAAGCATAAACATATACGTGCATCTCTTGGCATGTCTGAAGATGGAAAACACTGGGTATGGAAGAGTATAGGCAAAGCTGTCCTTAGCCATCATGAAATCTTGTGTAGACCAGTTTAGTACTACCCCCCCCCCCCCCCCCCCCACACACACACACACACCTAGAATTAACAGATTAAGGTATCAGGATTTATTTAAACAGAATTATTTAATCACCAACTGCAATTGTAATCTTAGTGAAATGCCCTCTTTCCGACGCTTCCATGGGTCCAGGGTCTGAGCAGTTGGGGAGCCTCCTCGATGGGTAGATTCTTTCGGAACCTGGAACCTTCCACTTCACATTTGATGCACGGTGCCTCTGCCTGGGGAAAGAAATGGTTAGTGGGTTCGGAGACCCTCTTCTCCTCCCAGGAACTCAGTCTCTGCTCCAAATCACCTGTGAGATGCAAATTGGCAGTTAGTTAGAACGTCCCCAGAGGGTCATTGACTCCCAAACCATTTTCCAACATTAAACCACTCCACAGTCCAGAGATTTATGTGAAAAATAACTGGAATTTTTATTAACTTCTGCAACCAGCAGCTCAAACAGTTAAAACCAGTGAAATAGTTAACAGTCTAATATAAACTTGACTTGATTTTGGCAGAGTATTTACAGGAATGCAGATCAGAAATATACAAAGGCTTCTCCTTATCCATCCCTTCCAATTGGCAATCAACCCTGCATGAGCTTTGCGCCTCCAGTTCACAGATTCTGGACTCTGATGTTCAGGCTCCCCTATGAGATGGAACTCTAT
Organism: Microcaecilia unicolor; assembly: GCF_901765095.1. Classification (NCBI taxonomy): domain Eukaryota; kingdom Metazoa; phylum Chordata; class Amphibia; order Gymnophiona; family Siphonopidae; genus Microcaecilia; species Microcaecilia unicolor. The sequence goes on along the minus strand of NC_044038.1, from coordinate 175,442,321 downwards.
CCCAATTCTCATCTCCAGCTGCTGGAAGTGATCCCCTTGATCCACTCTCCAGAGCTCACCCTCAGTCTCTGTCCATGTGGACTATAACTTCTCTCCTTCTCCAAACCCACAGGTTGCCAGTTCTCAATCAGGGACTCCCCCTTACACCACATTGGTCTCCAGAATTTTGGACAGCCATAGGACCATGAAAACACATGGTAAAACTTTTATCCCCCTCTAACTCCTCCAAATATATGACTCATCCTCTTTGCTGCAATTTATTTCCGAACCCATCCCCTAAGGCTGGGCTTACTTCCCACCCAGGGACCTCCAGGATACTCCCCCCAGTGACCTTCTACCAGGGCTCTATCCTCTCAATAACCCTATACAGTAGAGGGGGGGGGGGGGGTTACATTAGTAATTTACAAGCTTTGGATATCCTGGATTGAAAAGGCAATAAATTGGCAGCATCCCTCTGAGAAGTGTGAAACCAAAGGGTGAGGGAGGAGGAGATGTGAGGGTTGACGGTAGTGCCGTGGGAGAACAGAATATCAGTGCTGAAAAATAGGAATACCAAGGGAGAGGAAGAGGGAAAGAAAAGAAGCTTTAACTTCTGGTCAGTTGCAAAGCTGACTCAGGTAAGCGTGGGGGCCCTAGGACTGTTGGACCCTGTGTGGCCACCCCTGAGTAAAGGCTAGATGTGTGAGGTATTTGAATTACTTCACCAGGACCTGCCTAGGAAAACAACCCCACTAAGAAGCTTTTGCTGTACACATAAACACCCCATGGTAGCAGCTTTATTTAAAGTGCTATAACAACAGAAACACATTATAGCAGCTGTTTGAAGGAGAAGAAAAGACTTCCAATCTCTTCTTTTAATCCATCTTACACAAACACTAAATTAGGCCATTTTCAGCATTGTAAATGTTAAAGAATCATTGCAGAATGCCAGATTTGAGAGTCTGCTAAATGATAGACTTTGCTATGGGGACTAAATAGTGCCATTTTGGAGCCTGTATACCAAGCATTTTTCTCACAGACAATTTGGGAAAAGCCATTCAGAGCATCAGGCTCGCTACATATTTAAATATAGCAGAATGCTGATAAAGGAGTAACCTTGAATCTCTCTAATAAGCAGGGAATTCATACATAATGTAATTAGTCATCTGTTCTTCTACGTCCTTTATTAATTAGGTTACTAATCATTAGAGATTTCATATTCTAAAACTTAATCCTTGACACCAGTGGATGACATGTCCTGAAGTGCAGTACAACTGTGCCTCAAACCATATATATTTCCAGTGTGTTCTCTTCTAGAAATTCAGAAATGATAATTGTCAATCATTTCTGGGGATAGGAGTCTATTCTGTAAAGCAACCTAGGCTCTGTTATAGAAAACTAGTGTAATTTGGTTAACGCCACACCTAAAATTTAGGTACCTGCTGGAATGCCAGCCATAGAGCTAGTGTAAGTGCAACTACCTAAATGTGACAGTGATGTGCATAACTTGCAGTATTCTCTAAGAAACATCTGTAAATGGGAGCCCGCCTACGTCCCGCCCATTCTCCACCCCTATGTTCCACTCCCTTGCAAATATGATTGAGGTCTACAAAATCCTGAGTGGTGCAGGCCTCTGTGCATACTGACAATGCAGAGCATACAGTTTGTCACGGTGGTGACTGTTTCCTTGTCTGTGCTCACCTCTCCCTCTGGTGGCCTGAACCGGTGGCTGCTATAAACTGTCACACGTTCCAGACTTCAGCCCAGTCCGGTCCGGATCTTCCAGGCTGCCAGACTTGCTTTTCTTGTTTGTGCCTGAACAGCACCCGTAGCTGCCTTGTGATTCCTGCAGTGAACTTCAGCTGCTGATGGGCTTTATTAGCCACCTGGAAACTTCTGTGTTTGCCTTTGCATCATCTAAGGTCCCTGGTATGTGAGTGTGCTTTGTGCACTTCTGCCTAGTTCAGTTCTAGTTTGTTTGTGTGTAGTTAGCTTTGGTTTTATTGCTTAGTTCCTAGTTTTGTTTCTGCTCTGCATTTCCTTGTCTTGTGTCTATGTTCCTTTTTAGTGGCTGCTTGGCAGCTTTCAGTCTTGACTCTCACCTATCTGTGTTTCTGTCTTAGTGGCTGCCTGGCAGCTTTTAGTCCTGACTCTGTTGTGTGTTTCCTGTTGGTATCCAGTTCCTGCCCTGTCCTGCAAGACCTGCCAGCCACCTGCACCCAGGGGCTCAACTCCTGGGGAACGGCGGTCAAACGCAGGTAAAGTCTAGTTGTCCCTGCTCTGCCTGTCCCAGCTTGTTTGCCTCTGCTGCAACTTCAGTCCGGGGTTCCAGTCCTGTTCTGCCTTGCCTCTGGTTTGGGGGTGGTTTTGCCTGCCACAAGGGCTCACAAACCCTGTGCTTCCATGAGAAGCCTGACACAGTTGTGTATGGCACATACAAAATAAGAGTCATTTCATCAAGACCAAACTTTCAGGCTAAATCAGGAATGTTTTCCCCCTGAATCAAACTCTATGCAATCAAAATTGAGGTTTACGCAAATGCAGTCACTTAGCTTCAACAACCCCCCGTTTCTTATTTAGAAAGTGGAAATGAACTGTTGTCTCTCTATAAACACCTTTTGTACTACAGTTTGTAGCACATAGAGAATGACACGGGGATGGGGACAGAGCCCGCAGGGATGGGACGGGGATGGGGACAGAGCCCGTGAGGACGGAATGAACTTTGTCCATGTGTCACTTTCTACTTTGAAGCCTGTTAATGAACTGGACTGTTATTGATGTTTGAGTGATGCAGATGACAATATTTTTATTTTTTGGAAAAACAAGCAAACATGCTGGCCATAGCTAGCAAAATTTGCATGGGGGATCCTGTACATCCTGCTACCAGCATATCTTCTAAGAAGACATCTTTCTATTGCAGGAAGGACTGTGGAAAACAGGAGAACTAGACTGAATCCTGAGATTGTTGATGACTTCTTATTCATCCACAGATTAAAAAATCATAGCAGTGCCTCTCTCCTCTAGCGCATACAGACATTTTAACATGGTGGATTAGGATTCCTTGGGGTAGTAGAAGTCAGCTATTGTTGGGGATGGAAGGGTAGAGGATGGTGGTGGTGGGTTTGTTATAGTTGCTCATTGTTATTATTGTTTTCTATTTGTAATTTATACACAACAGTTGCACAGCATATTGTTCCTTTTTATATTTTAATAAAAAGATTTAAATATAAAATCATAAGTGTTCGAGGCTTCTGCAGATGAGGACAGAGCCCATGGAAACAGGGCGGGGACAGGGACAGAGCCTGTGGGAATGGGGCGGGAACAGAGCCGGGGCCTGTGGGGATGGGAGAGGGATGGGGCAGGGTCGGGGGCAAATTTTATCCCCCTTGTCATTCTCTAGTAGCACATCCATGGAATCTATGAGGTAAGGGCTCAAGCAGTGATGTTTAGTGACTAACAGGCTTTTCAAGTCATTTGTCCACAACAGTGCAGCATCTGGCTGGTTTTTAGACTGTTCAATGTAGAGCCCCTGCAAATCCCTCAGATTTTTGACTTGAATAAAGGTCCTATGCTAGTAATTAGGAAGTATTCAAAACATTTTTTAATATGTTGAAAGCCTGAAGCCATGCGGAATTATAAAATTTCTAAGTAAAAAGCAATTAAGAATGCCATGCTGGGAAAGGTTAAGCTCAAACATAGAATGATAAAAAAAGGAAAGCACAGAGAAAATTATTGTGAGCAAGAGAGGTATCTATATACTGGAGAACTTCCTACACAGCCCATGGCTTTCATCACCTGGTTTTACAGATAACAAAATTACTATAATGCCTGTTTAAACTGGAGTTTTCTAAATCTTATGTTAAGCCCTCTCTAGTTAATATATAAACATGCTACATGAAAAAATATTCTCTTGAAACAGGCTAGTCAAAAGACAGAATGTGGCAGTTAAACCTTAATAGACTGAAGTAAACATGAAACAGATGGGCTGGAAAAACAAAATACATTTTCTTATAAGCAGAAGAATAAAATTAATTTAATATGAATCATTAAATGCACAAGGTCAGAATGACACATGCATTTGCCGAATAGAAATGCCTATAAAAGTTTACCCTTTTTGCCATCTTATCACATGACCATTCCCTGGCAGGTGCTTTTCAGGCTGAAAGAAGGATGAAGCAATGTCATACTGAGGCTTCTCCAAATATGAACTCCAGTTGCTTCCATAGGGAGCTAATGAAGCACAAGTAGCCTCATCATCCTCATCTTGATGAATTATACATCTTCATTGCTTTTTACTCAAAAGATGCAATTTGGGGTAATTGGTCTTGGTCGGTTTCCTTTTTGTCAGTAATTAACGTGCATATGGAAATATGTTTCAAATTTAGAGCTCACTCTTTGCTTTTGCTGATTTCATGTTTACCGGGTTTTTGTAAAATCTCTATAATACTTTATTTTATTTATATAAAAATCTTGCATTCCGCATAACCCAGATGTTCTTGGTGGATAACTATTAACATTCACAATGCAAACTGAGGGTAATGTTAAAGGCGTTTTCCCCTGGTAAAACAGTACTTTGCATGCTGCAAAAGTGCAAAAATACATACAGGACAAGAGGAACTAAGGGACCCTTTTACTGGGCTGCAGTAAGCACTAACGCACACTTACCCAGCAAAAAAAGGGCTTAGATGGGGCATGCTCAGGCATCCCATGATACTTTTTGCATATGCACACACGCTACCGATGCGCTAAACAGTGCGATTTCTTTTTTTTTAGCACTGGGGGTGGGTCTGGGGGAGGAGAGTAGGTGTGTTCTGAACTAGTCAATTAGCACAGCTACATTGTTGCATGCAAAGTGCGTGAGCCCCCACCACTTACAAAACAGGTATCAGTAAGTGATCACACGCTAATGGGAAAAACTTTGTGTATGGCCATTAATGCAGGGGAAAAAACAGCCATTTTAACCATTAGGGGGTGGTAATGACATGCGGAAGCATACAGTAAGGTCACTTTTTATTGCATCTTAGTAAAAGAGCTCCTCATTAAATCCAAACAAAATTCTCTTCCTAATTTTGTGAACTTTCTCAGAGAGTAAATGTTGACAAGATCAAGTACTTTGTTTATTGCGGGAAGGAAAAGCCTCAGAGAAAATATCAGATAGCTTAGTGGGTTCTGCCATGGCTAAAGTTCAATCATTAGCATGAAAACCTTCCCAGAACTATTTAATATCTTAATAACTCATCAGGTCTAAACTTTGTATGCATAACTTGAAGCGGAAATGTCTGCTGCTCCTGCTCTAGCTCCAATGGTGGCCAGCATTTCATGGTATATCCAAAATTACTGCTGTCTCTGTGAAAAGCAAGGACATTATGTGAATGGATGCACTCTTTAGTCACCCACAACATATGCAAACATGACCCCCTGGTCTAGCTTTTCCCCCTAAGGCAGTGATAATTTTGGATATACCATGAAATGCTGGCCACCGTTGGAGTTACAGCAAGACCTGGAGCAGCAGACTGCTCCACTTCCAAGTTACATCAGCTGGGGATGTTGCAAAAATTCTACCCGAGCAGAGATTAACGTAGACCACAGGACCCTGAGGCAGTTGAACGAAATGCTGGCCATCGTAGGCTGTGGTCAGAATAAGTGCTGCAAGAAAGACCCATCAGAAGAAGGACACAACTGATAAAGCTAAGTTGTTTCCTACCTATAAGAACGTGAAGGTGTTTAACTGTGATGAAGTAAATGAGTCCTATATAAAGGCTATATATCACGAGGTTTTCAGGCCAATGATGAAGCAGCCCAGCCCCCACAGCTGATAATTCAATAGCTGGGGGCTTCTTGAGGCCTTTCCTCCAACCACACGTAAAGTGAGGTTTAATTCCTTGTGATAAGGCTAGATACGCCGAATACATAGATATTAAGATCTCCCATTTTTTCTAGATTTTCAGTTCTAAAGGCATATTAGCATTTTTAGCACACACTAAACATTAGCACGCACTAACCATGTAAATGCCCATAATATTCCTATGCTAAAAATGTTATATCACCACTGTTCTCTTCAGCAAATGTTTTTCCTCCTTCAGGCTGCAGTGGAAGTATATAAATAATGCATATTATTTCATTAAATTGGTTTTAGCACACAACACCTTTTGGCCTCTGGGTGTCTTGCAGTCCATTATCAGTTATAAAAATGCCTCTTAGCAAATAAAGACAATCTAATATAAAAATAGGATGGCAAAAAAATAATTCTCGTCAATGACAACTTGTAGCTGAATTGCTTTGATAACACCCAAAAAGTGTCATTTTGTCTTTATCCACTTTCAAAGAAGACAAAAAGAAAATTCAAAGGAGAAGAGAATTGATTCCCCAGGTACAAACGAGCCATGCTGCAAATGCAGGTGATAGACCAAAGCCATTCTAGAATTTGGCAGCAAGATTTAATTTTTAAAAAGCAAGGTCATGCATTTGGGCTGTGATAATTTTGGATAAGCTCAACATGTAACTAAACTCTGGAATTTGTTGCCAGAGAATGTGGTAAAGATGGTTAGCTTAGCAGGGTTAAAAAAAGGTCTGGATGACTTCTTAAAGGAAAAGTTCATATTAAATTGACTTGGGGAAAATCCATTGCTTATTTCTGGGATAAGTAGCATAAAATGTGTTGAACTTTTTCGGGATCTTGCTAGGTATTTTTTACCTGGATTGGCCACTGTTGGAAACAGGATGCTGGGATTGATAGACCTTTGGTCTGTCCCAGTGTGGCAATACTTATGTACTTATAAAACCCAAGAGAGCAGTACAATATAGGGGGGAGGGGAAGTATCACTGTGCACAAATGAAAAGCAGGACCTGGGGGTGATTGTATCTGATGAACTTAAACTGGTCAGATAGAAAAGGCATCAGCAAAAGCCAGAAGGATGCATAGGGAGATGAACAGCCAGCAGGGAAAGAGCAGATAATGTGGATGTGTACAGATAAGTCTCTGGCAAAACCTCATTTGAAGAGCCAAGTAAAATTCTGGAGACACCTTCAAGAGGATAAACTAAGGTGGAGTCAGTCCACAGTACAGCTACTAAAATAGGCAGTGTTCATAAAGTGTATGGGAACAGACTTCTAGATCAATGTGATAATAATGGGTGACTTCAATTATCCAAATATAGACTGGGTAAATGTAACATCGGGACACGCTACAGAGATACAATTCCTTGATGAAATCAAGGACAGCTTTATGGAGCAACTGGTGCAGGAGCCGACGAGAGAAGGAAAAATTCTAGACTTGGTCCTTAGTGGAGCGCATGATCTGGTGAGGGACGTTATGGTACTGGGGCCGCTTGATAACAGTGACCATAATATGATCAGTTTTGACATCGACCTTGAAGTAACTGTACACAGAAAGTCAAATACGTTAGCGTTTAACTTTAAAAAATGAGACTATGATAAAATGAGAAGAACGGTAAAAAAAAAACTTAGGGGGGCAACTGAGAGAGTAAAAACTGTACAACAGGCGTGGACGCTGTTCAAAAATACCATCCTGGAGGCCCAGGCCATACATATTCCGCAAATTAGAAAAGAAAGAAGGAAGTCCAAAAGACACCCGGCCTGGTTGAAAAGTGAGGTGAAGGAAGCTATTAGGGCTAAAAGAAACGCCTTCAGAAAATGGAAGAAGGAACCGTCTGAAAATAACAAGAAACAGCATAAGGAGTGTCAAAGCAAATGCAAGGCGCAGATTAAGAAGGCCAAGAGGGAGTATGAAAAAAAGATAGCATTAGAGGCAAAAAAACATAGTAAAATTTTTTTTCGGTATATTAAAAGCAGGAAGCCGGCAAAAGAATCGGTTGGGCCGCTGGATGACCGAGGGGTAAAAGGGGCGATCAAGGAAGACAAAGACGTAGCGGAGAGACTGAATGAATTCTTTGCTTCAGTCTTCACCGAGGAAGATTTGGGTGGGATACCGGTGTCGGAAATGGTATTTCAAGCGGACGAGTCGGAGAAACTTACTGACTTCACGGTAAACCTGGAGGACGTAATGGGGCAGTTCGGCAAACTGAAGAGTAGCAAATCTCCTGGACCGGATGGTATTCATCCTAGAGTACTGATAGAACTGAAAAAACGAGCTTGCGGAGCTACTGCTAGTGATATGCAACTTATCCTTAAAATCGAGCGTGGTACCGGAAGATTGGAGGGTGGCCAATGTAACGCCCATTTTTAAAAAAGGCTCCAGGGGAGATCCGGGAAATTATAGACCGGTGAGACTGACGTCGGTGCCTGGGAAAATGGTAGAGGCTATTATTAAAAACAAAATTACAGAGCACATCCGAGGACATGGATTACTGAGACCAAGTCAGCATGGCTTTTGTGTGGGGAAATCTTGCCTGACCAATTTACTTCAATTCTTTGAAGGAGTGAACAAACATGTGGACAAAGGGGAGTCGGTTGATATTGTGTATCTGGATTTTCAAAAGGCGTTTGACAAGGTACCTCATGAAAGGCTACAGAGGAAATTGGAGGGTCATGGGATAGGAGGAAATGTCCTATTGTGGATTAAAAACTGGTTGAAGGATAGGAAACAGAGAGTGGGGTTAAATGGGCAGTATTCACAATGGAGAAGGGTAGTTAGTGGGGTTCCTCAGGGGTCCGTGCTAGGACCGCTGCTTTTTAATATATTTATAAATGATTTAGAGATGGGAGTAACTAGCGAGGTAATTAAATTTGCTGATGACACAAAGTTATTCAAAGTCGTTAAATCACGACAGGATTGTGAAAAATTACAAGAGGACCTTACGAGACTGGGAGACTGGGCGGCTAAGTGGCAGATGACGTTTAATGTGAGCAAGTGCAAGGTGATGCATGTGGGAAAAAAGAACCCGAATTATAGCTACGTCATGCAAGGTTCCACGTTAGGAGTTACGGACCAAGAAAGGGATCTGGGTGTCGTCGTCGATAACACACTGAAACCTTCTGCTCAGTGTGCTGCTGCGGCTAAGAAAGCGAATAGAATGCTGGGTATTATTAGGAAAGGTATGGAAAACAGGTGTGAGGATGTTATAATGCCGTTGTATCGCTCCATGGTGCGACCGCACCTTGAGTATTGTGTTCAATTCTGGTCGCCGCATCTCAAGAAAGATATAGTAGAATTGGAAAAGGTGCCGCGAAGGGCGACTAAAATGATAGCGGGGATGGGACGACTTCCCTATGAAGAAAGACTAAGGAGGCTAGGGCTATACAGCTTGGAGAAGAGACGGCTGAGGGGAGACATGATAGAGGTATATAAAATAATGAGTGGAGTGGAACAGGTGGATGTGAAGCTTCTGTTCACGCTTTCCAAAAATACTAGGACTAGGGGGCATGCGATGAAACTACAGTGTAGTAAATTTAAAACAAATCGGAGAAAATTTTTCTTCACCCAACGTGTAATTAAACTCTGGAATTCGTTGCCGGAGAAAGTGGTGAAGGCGGTTAGCTTAGCAGAGTTTAAAAAGGGGTTAGACGGTTTCCTAAAGGACAAGTCCATAAACCGCTACTAAACGGACTTGGAAAAATCCACAATTCCAGGAATAACATGTATAGAATGTTTGTACGTTTGGGAAGCTTGCCAGGTGCCCTTGGCCTGGATTGGCCGCTGTCGTGGACAGGATGCTGGGCTCGATGGACCCTTGGTCTTTTCCCAGTATGGCATTACTTATGTACTTTGGAAGAAAAGCAAGAGAGGGAAGATATGAAAATACCTCCATAGCAGGGCTTCTCAACCTAGTCTTCGTGACACACCAAGTCTGTCAGGATTCCCACAATGAATATGCATGAGATTTGCATACAGTGGAAGCAGTACATACAAATTTTTCTCATGCATATTCATTGTGGATATCATGAAAACCCAAGTGGCTTGGTGCATCCTGAGGACTGGGTTGAGAACCTCTGCTCCATAGTTTACATGGACAAGAGGCAGGACTCTCAACTCAAAGGAAGCAAAGGGTTAATAGTGGTTAGGGTGGTGGACTTTGGTCCTGGGGAACTGAGTTCGATTCCCACTTCAGGCACAGGCAGCTCCTTGTGACTCTGGGCAAGTCACTTAACCCTCCATTGCCCCATGTAAGCCGCATTGAGCCTGCCATGAGTGGGAAAGCACGGGGTACAATTAAAAAAAAAACCATGCCTATTGTGAACATCTATTGATGTGTTGTCAATGAGATTCTACTACTAGTTAGATCTCAAAATGGATTACATGATTTTTCAAAAGAAACTGAAATTTATTCAAATTTTATTGTATATTCTAGAAGTGTCTAGCCCAGTGGTTCCCAAGCCTGGTCCTGGAGACACCTCAGCCAGTCAGGTTTTTAGGGTATCCACAATGATTATTCATGAGAGAGATTTGCATGCACTGCCTCCACTGCATGCAAATATCTCTCATTAATATTCATTGTGGATATCCTGACTGGCTGGGGTGCCTCCAGGATGAGGTTTGGGACCCATCTGTATTGTATGCTCCATTAAGGGAATACACTTGGTGGGCAAAACTTTAGAATGCCAGCCTTGCCCTAAGGCAAACATGTGCCAGCTTGAACGGGCAAGTTCAAAGACCAGGAACCTACTCAGAAATCAGCACACCTTCCCCAGCTCCTAGTACCGACTCCATTATGGGAACAGACTAGGATCTGAACAGAGCAAATGGCATAGCACAGCAGCCCCCATCACCCAAAGGCAGGTAGAGTTTGGAGGGGGGGGGGGGGCTGCTAGGAAAGTAAAGTGTCCACCACAGGAGCACCCCTTCTACCCCCATATGTAAAAAGCTTAGTACATCTGGGCTGAGAGGACCTTATTTCAATAGGACTTTTCCCCATTATTTACTTATGGAAAACTTTTCACTGAATGACAAGTCCTAAATTCATTAACTCCAGGAATTCTACGCTTGAGTAAATAATTAAAGGAATATTTATCTGGTGTACTCTGTATTACATAATATGCACAACAAACAGAACAACCTGACTCATTCCTAATAACAGATAGATAACAAACCTTCATTTCTTTAATTTTGTAGCAGAAAATTGCATTAATTAACCATCACAGCTATTAAATTATATCAGGATGTCACTCTAGGGTAGCAAGGGTGGCTTCCCCATCCATAACAAGAAGCCTGGAACATTTTGCTATTTTAATATCAGCAAGACTGCAAGTCCTATAGTTCTCCAGCAGCGGCAAGAATTAACCACAGCAGTCTCTCCTGAGTTACTGTGCAACAGGTCTTACTAATGTCCCGAGACTGCTTCTTCTGCTCCCATTTGTGCATTCTCCCCCCTCCCCCCCAATGAAGTGGTAGGAGAGAAAATGAAAGACAGATAGAACATGGAAGACACTTGTCCCAGGGTGCACATGTACACACACAGGTCCCCTACTCTTTATATCCCATACCCTACACCAACCTTCCTTCATGCAAAGGACACCCACCCAACCCACTGGCACACAAATGCATACCTCACCACACAGACATCTCATATACACCACCCCTTACCACACAGATTCAACTCTGGCCACCTTTTTTGGGTACAGCGGACAGACCGTGAAGGTCTTTATCTGCCAACATTTACTATGTGCACCTTCCACTCACATAACTCCACTCCCCAATGAGTCTCTCACAGATTAGGGAAATGTGGTGCTGTCACATTAAGAGGGTAATTCTATAAAGAGCCACATGGATGTAGACACAAGTTTGCACATAAATGCCAGTGCTCTAGTGATTTACATGTAAGTGACATTTGACTATGCACTGTTCTGTAAGTACACTCTGAGGCATATTTTCAAAGCACTTAGCCTTCCAAAGTTCCATAGGTTTCTATGGAACTTTGGAAGGCTAAGTGCTTTGAAAATATGCCTCACCATCTTTTATGGCATGAACATTGCTGGTGTGTGTTCACGTGGGCAGACTGAGTAGGGCACACACTTACGTATGTAAATTATAGAATATTATAATTTATGCATGTACCTCCCCAATCTAGGTGTGTGCATTTACATCAACTCTGTGGTTGGCGCAAGTGCTCATGCTTAATACACACATATATACTCAATTAGGGTAGCATTTTATTAACAAAAATTGGGCACCCCTTTATAGAGCTGCCCTCTAACAGTGAGACCAACTTGGCAGCTTCATGCCAGTTCTGTAACAGCTTCAGGGTGCACCTGTTATAGAATACTAGTGTAAAAGCCACGTTGCCACACCAAAATGTAGGCACAGGTCAATGGCTTGTGCACGTTGACATGCCTAAGTGTGTCATGCAACACATGCAACTAATAGTAGTCTATAAGTTGTGCGCCTCGCTTGACAAAACACCCATGCTCCATCCACATGTATGCCTTCCTCACCATTACACGTATGCACCAGTTACTTAGCATACAACAGTGCCTAGCACTTGCATGTGACGGTCCATTATTGACACCTGAGTGCTATTCTATTATAACAGACATGCACTTGGCTCATAACATTACACACAAGTTGCAGAATTGCCATATAAACGTCAACTTGTTTCTGTGTGTTACAATGTTATATCTACTTTTGTAAGCCGCTTTGGGGCCGCAAAACTGCGGCAAAAGGCGGGGTATAAATGACCGGAAATAAATAATAAATAAATAAATATCTACTTTTTGTGTACACTTTGTCACGTTGCGACAGCTTTGTTTTGAATTATTGTGACTAACTTCATAAGCTATGCTCCTTTCATCATATTTTATTTATTTATTACATTTGTACCCCACATTTTCCCACCTATTTGCAGGCTCAATGTGGCTTACATGGTACTGGAGAGGTGTTGGTAGATTCCGGACTAAACAAATATCATGCATTACTTTAAAATTCAGGTTTCTGTAAAGCAAATACTATCTTAAAGAGATCCAGGGCACAAGAAAGGGTTCCAGGTGTGAACTGAAATAAAAGTGATTTGGTTTTGGATCACTTTGACTTTTCCCCATGATTTTTACGCTTTGTGTCCATTTGAATAATAAAAAAAATTGACACACATTGACAATGAATATTAACTTATATGCTAGTTCAGTTTACTGCACGAGTTCTCAACCCAGTCCTTGGGACACACCCAGCCAGTCAGGTTTTCAGGATAACCCAGAGTGAATATACACGAAACAGATATGCATAGAATAGGAGGTACTGCATGCAAATTTCTCATGAATATTCATTTGTGGATATCCTGAAAACCTGACTGGCTAGGTGTATCCTGAGGACTGGGTTGAGAACCCCTGGCATATACTAATGCATATCCCTAATAGGCTCTCTCTTCTACTTAAGATGGAGCCAAGTTCCCCACAGAAAAGGCAATGCTGCCGTGCCATGGGACAGAGGGAAGATTTTGCCCTTCCAACAACCAGTTATGCCTGTCTGCCCTTGAAACTGGGAGATCCCAGGGAAATTTTTATCCCATTCTATGTCGGGGGGGGGGGGGGGGGGGGGGGGGGGGGAGGGGACACCCTTAAAGAAGAACGGCCTTAGGATACCTTAGCCACTGAAAGGTTCTTCATGTACCCACAGAATTTGTTTCCTCATACACAAATATTTATTTATTTAGATTTGCTCACACCTTTTTCAGTAGTAGCTCAAATAGATGAACATGCAGTGTGCAGAGACTCTCAAAACTTACCTAAAGACTTAAGGACAATAAGAGCTACATATAAAAGTCTCCATGATGTACTTACACAACCTTAAACACACAACCATATGTCTAACCATTTCATATAACAAGCAACACAACTGTCACAGAAATGCAGATGTAACAGGATGTCATATTTCAGAGATGAACAAATGCTACTTTAATTGAAAGAGTATGTTTGTTACATAAACAGATATACAGTAACAGAATCATGGTAGATGGCAATTGTAAAGACTGCTATGGACCATCAAGTCTTCCCACCAAGTTTTCTTTCAAGTGCAAAAAGTAATTTTACTGCTTTGAGCTAAAGCACTCTTCTAGGGAGAAAAGGATTCCAAATAAGTTATACCACACACATCAGCCACAGACCCATCAGGGCAGAAGGGATAAGGATTCAACACCAAGGAAACAACCAGAGGAATCCAAGACATTCCAGTCCAGCTGCAGTAACCTTTGTTTTCTAACCCTTTCCCCCTCTGGGTGAAATTCAAATCCAGAACAAACATCAGGTATAAGCAACATGTCACACACTCTTTATGCAGCTGGCCTGGAGCCTTCCCTCTGATGTATTCCACCTACCTTTGACACAACTTCCTGTTTCCAGTGGGGTGGGATATGTCAGCAGGCCGGTCTTTGCAATTGCAGGGCCCTATGAAGACCATTTCAGTGGAACGCTCTTCCCCTGCCCCCCCCCCCCATATAGCCCCTCCCTTACTTAGTCCCACCCCCATTAACAAGGTTTCTAAAATGTATAAAAAAAAAAAAAAATCCACTCATTCCATACCTTAACGTGCATCCACTACGTTTCAGTAGAGTGGCAGGCAGCTTCAATGATTTTCATATCCCATCAGCCAGCGAGCCCAGAGCCTCCTTGTTGCTGCATCCTGCCCTTGCGGAAGCAGGAAGTGACATCAAAAGAGGCAAGACGCAGCAATGAGGAGGCTTTGAGTTCAGTGGCCAATGGGATATGAAAATCGATGCCGCTCTCCACTGAAAAGCAGATGCAGATTAAGGCATGGAGCAGAAAGATGTTCCAACATAAGGAGACAGACATGCTAGGGATGTGGGACCCCTAGGAGTGCGAGGCCCTGAGCGACCGCCCCTTGCCTAAGACCAGGCCTGTATGTCAGAGAAAAGGTTCCAATGCTGGTTTCAGGCAGTGTGTGTAAATCACTGCTGCTACCAATGACCTCTGGTGTTAAACACTAGCTTGAAAGTAGGATGCGGTGAGGGTGGAGGTCGAGAAAGAAAGAGAGAGACATCAGACCATGGCGGGGGAGGGGGGTTGGGAAGGAAGGGACAGAGAAATGTTGGACATATAGTGTTTAGATATTTTTTTATTTTATGTTTTGTTATTACTCTTTTTATTACACTGTTGTATTATATTATTTAATTTTATGTATGTTTTTAGATTCCTGAAGCAGGCCACAGGCCAAAACACAGTACCAGGGCTGGTCTTAGGCAGAGGCGACCAAGGCGGCCGGATAGGGCCCCGCGCTTAGGGGGGGGCCCGCGCAGCGCGCCTCAACTCTGCCTCACTCTGACCGACCCCTGCTCGGATGACCGCATCATGACCCCGCTCGGCCGCCGCCGCTCTGCTCCCGCCACGTTGCGGCACGGTGCCCACCCCCCGCTGAGCCCGCCGTCAGCAGCCTCCCACCTCCCCAGACCCCGACAGTTGCACCAACGGCCCCGACAGTTGCAGCGCCAGCATGACAGCCCCGGCTCCCGACAGAGAGCTGCAGCAACGGCTCACCCCAGCGTTTCACTTCCCGCTCAATGTCCCTCCTTCTGATGAGGTATTTCCTATTTGGCGGGCGGGAGTCACTGAGCGGGAAAGCTGCCTGGAGCCTGGTCGGAGGTGAGCCGGTGTGCGAGTGAGTGTGACTTAAAAATAAATAAAGACAGTCAAGTGGAGCTCGAGCTGGAGCAAGTTTGTGCCACTGCCATTCAAAGGCAAGCCAGGTATGATGATAACTTTTCTTATAAGGAAGAAGGAAGTTTCAAACCCCTTTTGTGCCATTTTAAAGGTAAATACTATTGCAGTAGTCTATTATTCTCCCATCAGTGATTAAGTCAAAATTCAGTGTTTTATGAAGGGCAGTGACAGGAAAAGATCAAGAGGTTAGCTAAAGTGGTGCGTGAATGTGACGGGTGGGGACAGGGGCAAGTGGAGAGGGCTAGTAGTGTCAGACTTTACTGTTAATTTGCCCAAAGTTATTGAAAACCTAAAGAATCCCAAGTGGGCAGACTAAAAATTGTCCATCTAAAGGTACTTATCTTGCTAAGCTGGCCAGATCATGTGTATTTAGGAGAATTTGAGTTTCCAAAGCAAATAGCATTGTAGCCTCAAGAAAGAGGGGCATTTCTCTAAGCATGTTCAGCTTAGGAGAGGAAAAGAGCACATATAAAATCCATTTCCAATGAACCTTTTTAAATTAAAAAATATGGGAATTTGAAAGTACTGGATCTTTTCTTAGTATTTTTCCTTTATTCTCCTTTGTTATGAGAATTGGAACTACTAATTGTAGTGGACGAACTGAATTTCTGGGGAGGGGGGGTTCATGATAGCATTGTGCTTATTATTTCAATCAGTTTTTTTGTACAAGTTTAGCTTCATTTGTCTTTATTGGAAATTGCATAAATAAAATATTTTCTAAAAATGGAATAATCTTATCAATGGGGTGGAGCTAGGTGGGGCGGGGCTAGGGTGGGGAGGGGTTAGGATGTGGCCCCACCAAATTGGTCTGCACAGGGCCCCGCACTTGCTAAGACCGGCCCTGGCACCCGCCCTACGCGCCCCCCTCCTGCGTGCATTTTAATTGTTTTACTCTGTTTGGGTGTTGCGCCCGCCCTACCTGCCCCCCTCGCGCATGCATTTTAATTGTTTTACTTCCATGGCAGCCCTGCACAGTACTGTGTCAAGTCTTTGAATAATAAATCTTCCTAGAGTATCAAGGTTGTCTCTGGAGTCCATGGTCATCTTCCCACGTTTCTTCTCCTTCTGCCACTTTCTATGGGATTTCAGAGTTCTCTTCCTCAGTGGATTTTTGCAGCAAATAAGAGAGGAGACCCTGGAAAGGCAGGAAAAACAGAGAAAAGCAGACCAAATTGAATGGAAAAATAAAATGCCCAGAACTACAAAAGTTGAAAAATATTTTATCAATTGGACCATGTCAGCTTTGGGAAATGTGCATCTCTTGACATCTTTTTTTTTTTTTGTTACATTTGTACCCTGCGCTTTCCCACTCATGGCAGGCTCAATGCGGCTTACATGGGGCAATGGAGGGTTAAGTGACTTGCCCAGAGTCACAAGGAGCTGCCTGTGCTGGGAATTGAACTCAGTTCCCCAGGACCAAAGTCCACCACCCTAACCACTAGGCTACTCCTCCACATTTGCATTTCTATTTCTTTAGTATTGCTGACGGTGGAGGGAATGGGAACTGGGTGTCTGTGCTGCTGGAGGGAGAGGGAGGAGGGGGGGAGGAGTGTGAACTGGTGTAAGTGTGCTGGGATGCAGAAATTGAGGAGGTATGTGCAGATGGGGAAGATAAAAATCTGGAGAACAATATTGAGAATTCAGTTTGGGGATGGGGGGAGGTCATCATTGGGAGACAACTACTGGGGGAGGAGGGAATATACACCACAGGAGGGTATATGGGGAGGTAGCTGACAGATTTCTGTGTGTGCTGGGGGAAGGCAGAGCGCTATTGGGGGAGGGGTGTGCATGTGCGTAAGTGCCAGCTCTGTGGATGCTTGAGCACCCTCAATATTGAGCAAATGTCTTCACTTTGTCAAAGGAGGGATAAATTGTGATGGGCTTAATGACTCTGATCATTCTGAAAAGTTAGCTGCTATGTGTGTGTGCGGGGGGGGGGGGGGGGGGGGGAGGCAGAGAGAAAGAGAGCTATGGGTGTGAGTGTCCACACACTGGGCGCAGGCAGAGAGCGCGAGCGAATTATGAGTGTGCTGTGGGAAGGCAGAGCTATGGTTGGATAGATGGAGATGTGTGTGTGTGCGCCCTGGAGGGAGGCAGAGAGAGCGAGCAATGGAAATGGGGGTGGATGTTTGCGTGTGTGCTGGGGGGGGGGGGAGGCATTCAGAGACCTACCAGCAGTGGTGTGCTGGAGCCGGCTCGCACCGGCTCGAAAGAGCTGCTTGTTAAATTTTGACAGCTCTTGCGAGCCAGTTGTTGTACGGGGCGAGCCGGCTCCATTGCATGAGGTAAGCATGGCAGGAGGGCGCCATGCTTACCTCCCCTCCCGCTCCCATCCATTTGTAGCGATGTCCTTCGCCCCCCTATCCTCCCCTGCCGCTCCCATCCATCAGTTTCAATTACCTGTCTCGAAGCGCCGCATTATTTAAGGCCTGCCTGCTGCCTTCCCTGCTTGCTTCTCAGTTCGGTTCGCGCCCTTAGTCCCACCTTCTGACGTCATTTCCTTTTCCCGCGGCGGGACTAAGGGCGCGATGCGAACCGAACTCCTGAGAAGCAAGCAGGGAAGGCAGCTGGAGACGGGCAACAGGCAGACCTTAAATAATGCGGCGCTTCGAGGCAGGTAATTGAAACTGACGGATGGGAGTGGCAGGGGAGGGTG
Source organism: Microcaecilia unicolor (assembly GCF_901765095.1). Lineage (NCBI taxonomy): Eukaryota > Metazoa > Chordata > Amphibia > Gymnophiona > Siphonopidae > Microcaecilia > Microcaecilia unicolor. The sequence continues at coordinate 175,424,107 of NC_044038.1, read as the reverse complement.
GGGGCGAAAGACATCGCTACACGTGGATGGAAGCGGGAGGGCAGGGGAGGGAGAACTGCTGGGCATGGATGGGCAGAGGGGGCAGGGGAGAGAATTGCTGGGCATGGATGGGCAAAGGGAGGCAGGGGAGAGAACTGCTGGGCATGGATGGGCAGAGGGAGGCAGGGGAGAGAACTGCTGGGCATGGATGGGCAGAGGAGAGAATTGCTGGGCATGGATGGGCAGAGTGGGGCAGGGGAGAGAACTGCTGGGCATGGATGGGCAGAGGGAAGCAGGGGAGAGAATTGCTGGGCCTGGATGGGCAGAGGAGAGAATTGCTGGGCATGGATGGGCAGAGGGGGCAGGGGAGAGAAGAGAATTGCTGGGTATGGATGGATAGAGAGGGGCAGGAGAGAGAGGAGAGTTTCAGGACATGGATGGCGGTGAGAGCAAGAGAAATTCTGGACATGGATGGAGGGGAGAGAAAAGAAATGCTGGACATGGAGGGAAGATAGAGGAAGGAGATTAGATGAGGGAAAAGGAAGTGAGGAGAGAAACTGCACATGGATGGAGAAAATAGGCAGAAGCTGGATCCACTGGACAGTCAAGTCTGCGGAGGACCAGAAATGAAGAAGAAAGGAGGAAAGAAAAGAAATAAATGGAAAGGAAGCCCTGGAAACGGAGTCAAGGGAACAGATAGAGAGCAGCAGAATCAGATACTGGACCAGCATGATCAGAGAAACAAAGTCACCAGACAACAAAGGTAGAAAAAAAATAATTTTATTTTCATTATAGTGTTTGGAATATGTCCACTTTGAGAATCAGGTGCTGAACGTTAAAAGTTTATGTTTATTTACTTATATATGGCATTTTATCCCATATTAAACATGAATTAGATTGGAACCTGGGATCATTTAATTTTTTTTTCCTGGAGAGAGTAATGTGTTGGCCGCTGCCCCCCTCCCCCCCCCCGGTATAGCCAGCTCTGCAATTTTTTTTGGGGGGGGCACAGAGGGGGGTGTGGGGCGCAGTGGTGGACGGGGGGGGGGGGGGGGGGGGCGCAGAGGTGGACCGGGGAGACAGCCTGTTGTTAAAAATTTACCAGCACACCACTGCCTACCAGTGTGTGTGTGTGTTTGTGTACTGGGGTGGGGGGGAGAAGAAGAAAAAGAGAAATCTGGGGGTATTGCCTCTGGAGAGGCAGCCCACATGAAGCCACTTTGATCAGGAAGATACTTGGAGCGCTAGTAACCGCAGAAGCAGCCCTTAAGGAGTATTGTTGCTGAGCAGGTGATTCTTCAGCAGCCCTGTTAGTAGGATACATTTTAATTTTTGTAAGAATTTTTTTTTTTGGGGGGTGGGGATTGAGAGAAGTCACTGTTTTGGTGAGTAGAAGAGAGATTCCGAGGCTACTGCTGTGGATGGTGATGTGAGCGAAAGCTGCTGCTGGAGTAGCAAGGTAGGTGAAGAATGGCTGTGTTTGCTGGGAATGATGGGACTAGCAGTGTGGAGGGGTTAAGGCTGCAGTTGCTGGGAGAAGATGGGCAATGAAGAGAGGCTAAGGTTGCAGCTTTTGGAGGGTGGGTGCATCCTTAGTAGCTGCAGCTTTGGTTTCTCTCCCATTGCTCCACCAACCCTAACCTAAAACTTCTCTCCATTGCCAGATAAGCTGTGGGTGGGTGGATGGGTGAGTGAAGGTGCTCCTTCCGGGTTAAGAACTTGCTGCCCATCATCTTGAGCATTATGAATCTACAATTTATAAATGTACATAAATGAATAAAAACTCCTACATGAATAAAAACTCCTACATTTTCGGGTTGGCTCCTAGATCCTTAAAAAACTTTATTTTCATATTTATATCCCACTTTTAATCCAAAGCAGGCTACAATAAAAACATACATACAAATCGATAAAACATACGAAACATACAGTTTTATGTGGTACATGGAGCCCTGACATAAAACATTGAAAGGTCTTGCATTTACTGATGCAAAGGCAGTAGGTGTGGGGATGCTGCAGCGCCCGTGCAAGTAAACGAGTGCAATGCAGGAATGTGGGAGGCTCGCGCTGCCCCTTTACTGGACACACGCGATGCCTATCCCAAAATGCGGTTCTGCTGGATCTTGCGAAACGGGGGCTCTGTCAGGGATTTCCAAGGCCAGGTGTTGCGACTTTCTTCCACTCCAGGCAGCTCCCGAACAGCCCGGGTACGGGGACCTCAACCGGGCCGATGCATTAATATGTCTCCAAATGTGATGAGAGGGGAAAACGGAAGGTACAGACCACGTGCGCCCCCCCCCCCAATTTCCATCGGGTATTTCTTCCTCTACCTAAAGCCCAAACCGCCATCCTATCGCTCATCCTCAAGCTCCCTCTTCCACCGTACCTTCAAACTTGTATTTGCGGTCGCACCCGCGACCGGCCCCCTTCGCTCCCTCGAGGCTCTGACGCAACTTCCCTCTTTCAACCACCTCCCGCCTTGCCGGAAACAGGAAGTGGCCTGGAAGGGGGCGGGGCGCGAGATAATTTGCGTCATAGGGGGCGGGGCGATGTAGAAGGGAAGCTCCGGGGCCTCTCGCGGGCGACCTCAAAGACAAGTTTGAAGGTAGGACGGAGGGGTGGAGAGTTGGAGGATGAGGGACAGTTGCCGGAGCGGGGAAGACACACTGGACCGGGGAGAGTGGTAGACAGAAGGAGAGCTGCCAGCCCGCAGGGGAGAGGGTGGGGGGGTGTCTGATCCGGTGTGAAGAGACGGGGTGCTCGATGTGTGTCAGATGTATGACTTGTAGGGTTCCCTCCGGTCTGGGCCCAGGATCGCTGCGCACTGGGTACGGGGAGTGAGTTGCTGTCACATTGGGCCACATGGACTGAAGGACTTTTCCCCTATGTGACTGCCTGGGAAAAGGTTCACAAAATCTGAGCTCCCCCCACCCCTTCAGAAAATAAAGGGAAAAAAACTCATCCCATCCCCTAGTCTTTTCTCAGTATCCCTTAGAATTTCTCGTTCACTATTACCCTTTTTGGATTATTTCTCCATGGCCTTTTTTTTAAGTCCTGTCATGCCCACTTACTGTTTTTTTCCGCTCCTATCCTGAGTTACTTTCTCACGGGCGGGGGGTGCAGAGGAACGTGTTGTAATTCTGACTGACCCCTGCAATCCTTACAAATAAGCTAAAAAGCAGACGCCGAGTTTGCTTTAAGAAAAATAACATAATCAGACATCACATAAGTGCTTTTATTTTTTTATCACCCCTTTGGAATGTCGTAAACAAACAATGCATACATCAAACTCCTATTATCGGGGGGGGGGGCCCTAAAAATTAAATTAAGGGCCGCCAAAGGGAATGCTGTCGAGGTCTGTTTGTTTTGACATGTCTTTTTTTTTTTTTAAGAAGGGAAAGAGGGTTATAGGATGCAGTCAAGGCATTGGAAATGCATTAGTGAGGAGATGGTAATGAGGGGTGGGTCATTCCCTCCTTCAACAAGTTATCAGCACTTTTACACTCCCCCAGACCCAGGGAGGGAGACAGTCAAGGGGCGGTGCAGAGTCTGAGCTGCAATTGCCCACTGTAGCCAACAGGTTGCAGCCTTCCCTGCACACTGCCCGTCGCCTCCCCTCGTATGGGCTTGTGCTCTCACTCCCCTACCCGTGTGCGCCACAGTACACGGTCTGCGCCGTTTGCAATAGGTCCTATTGGGGGGCGGAGGGGGGGAGATATCCCAGGCTCTACCAAGGAGCCAAGCCACACGTCCTAGATCGTGCCAAATTGAGTGTGGGGAAGAGGAGGAAGAAGCTTCCTGGCTCTTTTAGAAGGGGGCAGGGTGGGGGAGGTGGAAGAGGGGGGCTCATCTCTCGCCCCCCCAAGCTAACTGGGGTAAGTAGAGAAGGAGTAGTGGGAAAAAGTGTGGGGGGGGGGGGGGAGTGACGCGTCTGTTGCAGTTATGAGGGGCAGAAGGGGGTGAGGTGGGGTGGAGTGGGGGGAAGATCTGTCAGCTGCTTCTTGAACTATAAAACGAGGCGCCTGTTTACTTCCTTTCGCAGCTCTTTTTCACACGCCAACTTGTTTATTTCTCCTCCGCCGGCGCTGGAACTTGGAGCCTGTCAAATGAAAGCGCCCCACTAACAGCTCCGACCCGCGGGCTGGCGCTGTTCCTAGGTAAGGAGGCCCGTGCCCGGAGCGACAAAGTTGGGTGGGTGGGTGAGAGGAAGGGGGGAGTCTTAATTCCACCAACTTCTATAGAATCAGTATCCTGCATTAGAAATATATGCGTGAACAGGGGAGAGTAGGAGGTAAAGCCCAACAAATCCCCCCAATGATAAGAGGCGCGTACCCAAATGTCCTGGGTGCATGGGCGCTATATCTTGATATTACTGGGAAGATCTGCCCCTATTTACGTACGGTATTGACGTACAGAGAGCTTGTGTGTTTCTTTTGTCATTTGCCATTTTGTGTAGCGCAGAACATTTTTTTTTTAAACTCATGACAGGGAAAAACTGAATCGGAGCGGTTTCACCTCCTCTGTTTTGATGGCTTGGGAGGTGGTGGGAGCAGCTAAGTTTTTTCTGCTTTTGGGGAAAGGGAAAAGATGGATGTTGATTTCCAGTTCGTTTCTTGAAGATTTCACCTCCCCCCCCCCCCCCCCCAGATATCCCTTTAATGCCTATTTAAAAGCAAGTAGCAGGCTTCCCGACTGCACCGAGGCTGGTATTTTTCAGAAGTGGGCGTGTCATCCGGATCAACAGGTCTCGACATTTTTGTTATTTTTCTAACATACGCTGCGTCTGTTTTATTCGTAAACAGTGAAATGGTTTTGCGCTGGAGCGATTTCGGGCATTAAATGCAGGGTTTTTTTTGTTGTTTTTGTTTTTTTTGCTGCTAAACTTATTTCCGATCGTGTATTGCTTTTATGTTTCGGATCTGGATTTCCAAACTTATCGGTGGATTTTGAACCAGCAGCATAGAAACTCTCGATTTTATTTTTATTGTGTCTACATATGGAGGATTTGTTGCAACTTTTAAACACACCGTTCATATTTTTCCCCTAAATCTGGTGTGCGTGTGTGTTAGTTTCCGATCTGCAGCCAGCTGTCAAGCAGTAGCCGCAGAAGTTTGTGACAGGAGCACTTTCCTGTGTATCGTTACAGTATGTATTGCAGGTATTGACGTCAGCTTGCATGAAACGCGTCCACCTTCACCCATTTTTGTACAGTGTTTGGTGTTGATGAAGTTTATCTTTTTTAGTTATTTGTTTAGCAAGGTTTGAGCGGACGCATGCCAAGACCGGATTTAACCAGCATGACGCTAGTGAAACCATATATTTTAGCGCTCTGCTTTTTATATTACTGCGCAGTTTTTTTTCTTTGAAATCTGCTTTTTTTTATTTTTTTGCTGCTGCACAGACTTATTACGTCCTGGTAGACTAGGTATTTTTTGTTGCTTGTAATTCCCTATAAGGTTTGAGAAATATACTGGAAGTAGTGCAGTTGATATAAAATACAGTCTGGCTTCTCTTTAATACTCTTGCTAAGGCAGACTTAATATTGACACGTCTGGGGGAAATGATGTTAGAAACGTCTACAAAGGATTTTACTGGGGGGGGGGGGGGGTTGCTGTTGAAAGTTCTGACTCACAACTACAGAGAAGAAGCATTTAGCTTTTATTCCTTCAGTTTATAAAACAGGAAGGCATAAACTGGATATCCATAGCAAAAAATATGTTTAAAAAAAGTTAGGCGTGTTTAAAAGGAGTGCATTTCTCTTCCACTTAAATGTAAACCAGATTTCTTTATTAATGTAAAACGTGTGTGTATAGATATATGTATGATTTGAGTGTGGAGATTTTTAAGGGTGGCTAGTCTGTCTCTTTGAAACTTTTTTTCTTTTAATGTCTGGTAAAAATGTGAGAGTAACTGATGTTATGATGATAGGTGAGTCCGCTATATCATGCCTTAGTAAGAATACCTGGAAGTTGCCGTATGTCCAAGGTTTAAAAAAAAAAAAACAGAGGGGGCGGGGGGGGGGGGTTGAAAAGAGGTGCTAGAACTCATTTCAGGGATAACTCCTTTGAAACAAACTTTGAGTTGAACTTGTTTTGGGGCTGAACCCATGAAAGCATTTAGTTGATGGAAGATAACCACTGTGCATAGTTGAGTTTAAAACGAAGAAAACGTGTTGATTTTGCTTCAGTCCTCTGAAGGGATACGTTTATAATTTGGGGAAGGGGAGGGGGGGAATGTGCATGGTAGTGCCAGTGCCTTAACCGTGCCTGTGTTTCTTTTTAGCCAGCGTTGTCCAATGGACCCCAAAGAAACGTTGAATCCTCCGTGCGGACCGCAGCCGGTGAAAAACGTGCACTATGGCGAGAAGGCAGGGAACGTGATTGACTTCTTGTTAGCCTGCAGGGGCGGAGCCACTGTAAGCGTTTCTACTCCGGCTGCTTTAGCCGCTTCTCAGTCCGACTCCAAACAGCGAGCTGCCTTCGGGGACTTTTCCAATGGCTTAAGTAAGGTGCCTCAGCCGGACCTTTCCAAGGCGGGTTTTCTCTGTCCATGGGACCTTTATATGGCGAACCCGACCCGAAAGTAATGGGAAATGAGCTGGGCTTCCCACAGCAGGCTCAGATCAACGCTCCGCCGAAAGAAACCGACTTACAGACTTCTAGAAGAGAGTATTGCCAGCCTACAAGCCAAGTCTGGCAGCCCGGGGGAGGTGGCAAGGGCTCCCGACTTGCCAGCCCTGGAGAAATGTGACTCCCTGCAGCCGGAGACCTCGGGCCAAGAGCGGCCAGACAGCGACCTGAAAATGTTCTCGGAGGAAGAGGGCGCTTTCGATATCCTGGACGACTTGGATTTGCCACCAGAATCCCCCTTGAAAGGGGTGAACGGGAGCCCCTGGCGATGCCCCCTCTTTGAGGAAGAGGGGAGCGGTGGCTTACTCTCCCCCCTGGGAGAGGAGGCTTGACTCTGGAGGGCGATGACTGCAAGCCCAGACTTGACGAGCACGGGGGGCTCCTGCTCAGTGGGGGGCTCCTGCCGATTTCTCAAGTCAAAGTGGAAAAAGAGGAATATATTGAACTCTCCACTCCAGGGGTGATAAAAACAAGAAAACACGGGCCCGGCTTACTGTGCCGCACATTTTCTGGCTCCACTCTGCTTGGTAACAAACCGTCTGCAATCTCTGTGCATGGTGTCAGTACTTCGGGGGGCCAGATTTACCACTATGGATTGAATACCCCCCTCGCACTCGGAAGCAGCAGGATCAGAAACCGATTTTCAATCTCATTCCGTCTCTTCCTGTTATTGCAAAAGCTTGGAATACCTGCCCCAGCTCCGAGGACGGCGGCGGGACTTCCATGGGGGCTTTAAACTTTGGCAGATCGATTTTCTCCAATGGCTACTCGAGGTAAGGAATGCTGTTGACTTCTGTAAAGCAGATTTGCACGATGATTTTCACACCTTTTATAAGTGCTAGGACGTGTGCACTCAATTCTGATCGCTTTTCTCCTGGCTCTGGCACGCAGGAGCCAGTTTACAGAGCAGTTTTACTAGTCTGTTGGCCATGTGTATATGCACCACTGTGATCGGTCAATGGGATTTGGCAGGGGAAGGGGCATTGTTTCTTATGTTCGCTGCAGGGGGCTGGTAAGGGAAGGTGTGGGATTTCAGATAACCTTGTCGAAACTGTTTCGGATTAGCCTGTTGGGAAGATCTAGGCAGGGGGTGTGGGATTGCCAAGGCAATGACAGGGTTTTTGGTGTAACAGGTGCCAGGCTATTTGTATGGCTTGTCAGCCACTGAGCTGGGGGGGGGGGGGGGGGGAGCCTTCACTGCCCTGTCCTGCCAGACCCCTCTCAATGAAGGCTCTACCCCCCCCCCCTATTTATAGAACTTAAGTTCTCGTGGTTTTGCTGTTTCCAGTACTGTCAGGATCGGAGTAATACGCCTTGAGGTAAACCCAATGAACCCGTTTAGTCTTGCTGCCTAATTAAGGATGACGTATGGGGTCAAAAGGTCTGACCTGCCTCTGTAAGGAGCCGAAAACCTTGCTAAGGGTTGCCCGCCCTGTGCATACCAAATGTTTGCCTGGAGGCCGGGAGGGGAAATTCAGCAGATTTGACTTTATATCGTGTAATCTTATTAATATATATACACCAGAGGCTGTTGGTTTGTATTGTGAGGTAACATTTTGTGGTATGTTTTTAGTGTTAGATCTCACAAGGCTGTGTTTTGTCTACTTTTGATCTCTCTTCTCTCTCTCACTCCCTGTGTTTAAGGCATAACTAACGATGTGTTAGTTACAGTGTAAGTTGCCTTTTTAAAAATTTATGGAACAATTTATTTTGTAATGTATCTTTTCAGCCCTACAATAGTTTTTAGCTGACCTTGACATGCATTTGAAAATACTTTAACCTCTTAAATCAGCATCCCCAGTCTTGAACTAAATAAAAAGAAGAAAACAACTCTGCCTGAGTTACATAGGAGAGAAACAGGTTTCCTGCTATGTGGCCATTCTTTTGAATCTCTTTGCTTTACAGTATTTTGTGTTAGAAGCCAGTAATGGTATTGTAACGTCTAAATTAGTTTGATTATAAGCTACTTGCAGACATCAAATTTTCCTGAATCCTATTGGGCAATGAATCATATATAACCAGCAGAGAATTAAAGAGTCCCTGTGAAGACAGGTGTTCTCAGTGGAAATCCTATGTAAAACAATAAAGGGGGGGGGGGGTGTTTTTTTTATTTATTGTTCTTTGTGCATTTTGTTGGCTTCCTTATGCATTGCTACATTTTATGCCTTCTAGCACAGAAAGCCCTTAGTGTGGCAGGCGTTTTCCTTGTTTGTGGATTGTTATAAAAAAAAAAAACAACAACCCGCACAACTATTACAGACCACAATAATGTGTTGTACAGCTTTAGCTTTTGCACAGATAGACAGTATATTTACCCCACAAAGTCAGTGTGAAAGAAGGAAGACCCCCCCCCCCCCCCCGACTCCAATGAGAGTTTACCTCTCAGAAGAATTAGTCTGCTTTTTGTGTACGTCTAATACAAGTTTTGAAACTATTAAATCCTTCGGCACTGTAAGGTAATTGTTGATTTTCCAGAATTGTGCATTTGTGATTTATGTCTGGGTACCTCAGAGGAAGCCCTGGTGCTGTGTACTGTGTGTCTGATTTGTTTGGGCTTAATTAACCCAGTGTACAAGGTGTTCCATTGAATTCATTTATTAGCTCTGACCATAAACTGCTTCCTGTTTCCCCCCCCCCCCCCTCCACCTGAGCAGCATGGCAACATATCTTCGAGGTGACTTTTACACCTTTTTCAGGACATTTGAAATAGCATCAGCTCATTTCCAGATAAGAGTTGAAATGATTCACATCCTGCATTACACAATGATAATATTATTTACTCTTTCCACTGCACATGCCCAACATTATTTATTTCCATCTTTTGTGCTATAGTCTGTGGTGGATCACAAAGTAAGTGATCATATACAAAGCATACAAAGAGAAAATTAGATGGTTAACTTTTTTATTGGACTAAATACATTTCTTGATTGATTAGCTTCAAACATAACTCCAGATCAGAAATGAGCAAATGTTGACAATGTCAGAATATATAAGTGAAATATAAAAGCATTCCAATGAGAAGTCTAGCAGGAAGAGGGAAGGGGTGAGTAAGGTGAGATTCAGGGAGAGATGGATGGATGGGTGATAAGGGGGTGACAAAGGCAGCATAATTTAAGGTTTATAACGGGCTAGAAACCCAGATCTTGAAGTCCTGTCTGGTAGTTGTCTATTTCATCATTTTGATTTCAAAGGTCTTGTTTTCCTTGATGTTCTTAAAATTTCAAAATAAGTGAAATTATTGCAATGCATTCATTCAAACATAGCAAACAAAATCACACAGGTGTGATTCAGTTTTCACCTAGAGTTTTAAAGATAGAATAACCAGCCCTCACGGGCACTTTATGATGCTCTTTAGGTTATATCAGACTTTTAATAAACAGTATAGGTTATTTTCCTTAAATACTCAAAGCCAGAATCATTTAACGTAAAAATTCTGCAACGTTTGCTATGCACAAAAGTAATTGCCATTTTCTAATGCCCAGTGAGGGCCCCGATGCATAAAGCTATCACGGCCTACCATACAGGTACCGTGAGTTGAACGCCAGTTGTACGCGTCAGCAATGCAGAGAGGGATTGAGCGTGGGCGTTAAACTCGCACAGAATACATAACCCTATTACCGCTTATTTTACTACAGCGTGAGGATATTTTCCATGGCAATGCAGACACAGTTATTGCAAGTCATGAAATTTTCCATCAGATCCAAGGCAACGTACAAGGATTCGCAGGCAGGATTTCATGCACGTTTTTTTCTCTTTTTGCAACCAGAAGGAAGCACCGCAAGGGTCAAAGGTAGACAGGGAGGTAACGGACCTTGTGCGTGTGTCTGAACAAAACTGAAAGTGAAAGCGCATATCGGCGCCTGTCCTTCCACGTCTAAACCTGTGCTTCCCAAAAATGTATGTGCAGGAAAAACAGGCTGCTGATGTGTGGTAACAACTTTCAATTTTGTTTGGACATGTGCACAAGAAACCGAGCTGCTGTGAAACCTTTGTGTGCATTTGTCTGGCACGCTCCCCCCTCCCCTCCAACCCCGATCAACTGCAAGTTTTCAGTGTTTAACATTTTCTTGTCATTGGCTTTTTGCGTGGCATGTATCATGCTCACTGTAGAAGCCAGATGCTCAGATCTCTATGGATACCATGAGCCTTCTTGCATTAGCCCCCGAATGCTTCTAGGTCCATTGTAGTTGGGTAAAAATGTATCCTGTTCTTCTGCACTTCCCACATTATTAGTCTACAGTTTACCAATATATATTGGTGTTTTTAATATTGGGATGGTCCAGTGTCGCTGAATGGGATAACTTTGCACATACCATGACAGTAATGAATCTCACTCCTAAACCCAGGTATGCTGAATAACCTATTTGTCTCAAATTTAGTGCTAATCTTAAGAGCGGAATAGCATGGGATACTTTGTTTAATACGTTGTCTTGTATTTTGTTTATATATTGATGAATCCCATCCATTAGTTGAGAAGTAGATTACAGAGTGAGGGATGAGTGCCTTAGTGGTAGAACCATGAGCTGCAAAGAAGGGAAGCCAAGATTCAAATACTTTCTACCACTGACTTACCTTGCAATCCTGTCTAAGTACTGTTGCTTCGGGTATCTACTGAGACTGTCTACCTTTTGGGAGAGGGACTTACCCTACCTGCAAAGAAAAAAAAAGCTGTAAAATAGGCTTGAACTAAAATGAATTAGAAGGCTAGTCTAGACATAACTCATCACAGTCAACATTTTCTGTGACGCTCCTGAATGTGCTGCTGTTCTCCCAGAGGTTTCATCCTCCTTCCCAGATGATCCCTTCTCCTCCTACTTGTGACATCACTGTGGTGTCTTGTACTAAAGCTTAGCTTGAGTGTTATCTGCAGCAGGGCCCATTTTATTCCTCTGGGCCCTGCTGCAAGATAAGTCGAGCAAGCTTTAGTAAAAGACCCCCTGTGCATTTTAGTTCCATGTCCAGTCAGAAAATATAGAACATAGTAGAAGGTGCTCCGTGGAAGCCAAGGTATAAATCAGACCTAGATAAAACCTATTTACCTGCAAAAGTGATAACATTGTATCTAACCAACTAGGTTGTATTCACCAATGCCCTGCTTATTATAATGTACCAACCTCTGTCCCACTGATGATGTAAACGCACTGAACCCTAAACAGGGATATTAGAGGTATATAAGACCTGAATTGAATTGAATGGTGATGGCACTGCCCCAGGGAATCGCTGCAAAAATGACCTGACAGTCAATGTTTTATTTAAGGAAACCAAATCTTTGGTAGCTGAGAAGGCAGAAAACTAAGCTATAACAAAAAAAATGCAGGAACACATTCAGCAGACGTGCGGATGCAGGGATGGCAACATGTTCTAGGTACATCTGGGAAATACTTTCCTTGATTGATTTCTCATGCAGAAGCCCACGTGACTATGTTTATTGTTTGAGATCTTGCTATACCGCCTTTCTGGGGTACATCCAAAGTGATTGATTTATATACTACTTACAAGTATTTTTTTCTGTCCCTAGTGAGCTCACAAGTTTTTTTTTGGTTTTGTTTTGTACCTTCTTATCACAGGGATCAGCATAGGTCTTTACGGCATTGTAGATGTATACTTTTTTATTATTTTGAGGGGAGTAAAGTAAGAAATTCATATTGCCAGGGAAGGGAGACAATTCAGCCTTAACACCCACAGTATCCATGCTCCCCCCCTAGATAGGCTTATGCACAGGATAATGGAATAGCAAAAAAGCAGAAAAACTGGTTTGGACATAGCCCTCAGGTCTCTTCCTCCAAAGATTTACAACTTAGGTGCAATGTGTTGTTAGCAAACAATATCTGGGAATGAGGTTGAAGGTCTGTGGAAGGTCTAAGGTTAGCAGCCCCATTCAACTCTGTTTACATCGGTCTCTTTAGTCCAAACTGTGAAGATATTGGGGGCCCTTGTGGGCTCTTGCTCTCATTCCTCCCACAAATCTCCACCTTGGTTCAGCGTTCATTTTTTAAGCATCATCTGATCCGTCCCATTAAACTCTACTTCATCTATCAGCTATGAACATCCTCATCCATTCTCTAGTAATTGGTGAGCTTGATTACTGTAGCGCTCTGTATAAAGGCCTTTGTTTTAAGGATTTACATGACTCACAAGTAGTCCAAAATACAGCTATCGAACTAATCACAGGCCACTGTAAATTTGACCACGTTACCCCACTTGTGAAAGCCGCACGCTGGCTCCCAATAGCCCATTGTATAACTTACAAGTTGCTGTTCTTGTCTATAAGATTCGTATGGCTGGCTGGTTTTTGTCTCACTTCCTCAGTCCCTACTGTCCTTCATGTACACTCTGGGCTTCTCAGCAGCATCAACTCATCGTTCCAGCTTTTCGTGAAATTAGGCACATCACTACATGGCAATCCATATTCTCTGTACAAGCCCTCCCGCTCGTTGGGATGGACTACTGATCTCCTTACGATTGTCCGTCTTCCCTGCAGTCTTTTAAGACTGCCCTGAAGACTTCCTATTTGTAGATGCCTATAATCAATCTATACCTTCCATGCGGCCCGTGAGTGGTGGTGCTCTGGAGGACGCAATACCCCCCCCCCCCCCCTTGTGCTTTCCTGTTTATATTGTATTTCATCCCCTCCTTCCCCTTGCTCTGCTGTCATTTCTCATTGGCAAAAGACTAAGATGAAACTGAATTTTAAATGCTGAAGAAGGAAGGTTGAGCTTTTTGTTAAAATGAACTTGCCACGAGCCACATTATTCCAGAGAAGACACAGCTCTGTGTTCAGAATCTTCCACACTGACTAGGAGACTACAGGACTCATTTTCAAAGCCACATAGGTGTCTATATGTGCCCATGCGCACCAAATTGGAGTTCCCGTCAAGTGGCATTTGACACACGTAGACCATTACTGCCCAGTTACCGCGTGAGACCTTACCGCTAAGGTCAATGGTGGTAAGGTCTCAGACCCAAAATGGATGCGTCAATTTTCATTTTGCCACACGTCCGTTGCGGCAAAAAAAAAGTCATGTTTTTTGTAGGTTGCTAAAAATATAATTCTGCTCGCGCCCAAAACACGCATGTACACTACCGCAGGCCATTTTTTCAGCGTACCTTAGTAAAATAAAGGACCCCTTAGACTTTAAAAAGTTTCCATAGGTTCCTATATAACTTTGTAAATCTAAGTTCTTTGAAAATATGCCATCAGTTTAGAGGGTCGTGAAAGTAGCCAATAGGTGGTTTTCTCTACCAAATCAGCGTTAGATTTCAAAAGTAGACATTGCTGCAGTTTTAGCAACCCGTTTATGTTCTTGTTACCCAGAAATTTTCGTGGGAAGAAAGAGCCAAAATGTAGTGTTGCAAGGGTCTCCCTGGTTATTTAAGGATGGCCTTGTAATTCTAGCACACAAAACTACATATGACAGGGGAAGAGTAAACTATTTCCACACTCTGTGGACGTACAGATGCAACCACAGCGTTCAGTTAATTAACTTGTGTGTGAAAAACTAAAAGTGAAGCAAAACCTGAAATACCCTTCACATGAAATCTTCAAAATGCATGTTTGTATCTTCTGAATCGTACAGCTGAATTTTATGAAAGTTTTTTTACGGTATAGTCAGTAACAATTTGGTTTAAATTACAGTCGTGAAGCCTGTTCCCAATGGAAAACTATACTGAGATGTCCATTTTAAAATTACAGGAGCTTTTGTGGCAATGTACGAAGCATGAAACGGCAAACAGTAAAGAAAGTTAAGTTGCTAGAATACTTACTGTACTAGGATAAAAAGTCTGTACGGTAGTCGAGAGATTCATAAACGTATCGAAGGCATTTCATCTCCCTGATATGATTTTATTCTGGACACCTGTAATTGGGGATATAGATTGGAACTGAAAAATGTAATTGATTTCCTGTTATTTTAAAACACATGAGAACAACCCAAAAGTAAAGGTAAGAACCCCTACATGTAGTCCAAGTAAAAATCCACCCCTACTTCTTGGATTTTTATATTAAATCAAATCACATGCCATAATGAGGCCAGGATAAGGACCTTTCTTACCAAATGCAGGGGCCATTTTACAAAGGCACACTGAAAAATGGCCTGTGGTAGTTTAGACGCGTGTTTTGGGCGCGAGCAGAATCATTTTTCAGCGCACCTGTAAAAAAAATGCATTTTTAAAATTTTTGCCAGAAACGGACGTGCGGCAACATGAAAATTGCTGCACATCCATTTTGGGTCTGGGACCTTACCGCCAGCCATTGACCTAGCGGTAAAGTCTCACGCGATAATGACCTACGCACGTCAAACACCACTTGGCATGCGTCCAATGCGCATGTCCAAAAATAGAAATTATTTTTCGGACTCATGCCAAAAATGAAATTCCCGCAAGAGCCAATTGGTAACTGCATTTTGGTGTGTGTTGGGTGCGCATAGATGCTTACGTGGCTTAGTAAAAGGGCCCCGTAGAGATTTAACTGTCTCCGTAGGCAAGATTTGCTTATGTTAACCTTAGGATACCCTCCATCACTACCCAAACAGTCAAATCAAGTCAAGCGTCCTTGTGCACTATAAAATGTGTTACACCATTTAAACATAAAAAAAAAAAATCCAAAGTATAATCCAGTAGAACCAGAAAAGACCAGTTAACCTCTGCTTCCTAGCATTGGAAATAAATGAGGTCTGAGGAGATCCTTATCCAGAAAGCTTTTTAAGTTAGTGAGCTGTTCTTCTCAGTAGGCTTTATTTTTTTCCTCTCCCATTTCCACACCGAACTCCTTGTTTGAAATCCCCGATAGAACCAGAATTTGCAATTGTTTTTAGTATGTTTCAAAAATCATCTCAAAAGTGCTTAGAAGCTGGTTACAATCATCCATCTGGAGACCCTGCTAACTCCAGCTTGAATGTATCAGTGGGAGTGAGATTTGGGAAGGGGCGGAGAAGACGAATATGAAGTCCACCACATTAAATAGCTGGTGCCTGATTGGGTTCATGTGATTTTTTTTTATACATATATAAGGTACTTAGAACGTACATAAGAATTGTCCACTGGGTCAGACCAAAGGTCCATCTAAGCCCAGTATCCTGCTTCCAACAATGGCACGATTCCAATTCCATGCTACTTAACCCCACGGACAAGGAGTACCCTTCCCTGAGTCTACCACTTTTCCTCCAGGAATTTGTCTAAACCTTTTTAAACACAGCTGCACTAATGTCTTTTAGCACATTCCTCTGGCAGTGAGATCGGAGGTTAATGTGTGTTGAATGAAAAAATATTTTCTCTTTATCTTTTATAAATGCATTTAATGTGTAACTTTGAAGTGTGGCTAGGTCTTTATACTTTTTTGAAAGAATAACCAATTGATTTGCATTTACTAAACAATAGGTTTAGTAGCTCAGTTGGTAGAGCAAGAGAGGACTGAAGAGAAAACTGAGAAATCCTTAGGTTGCTAATTCAAGGGCTAGAAGATCTTTACACCATTTCATTTTCTTGTTTTTATACAAAATCCAATTTCTTCTGTTTTGGGATTTTGTAGGCAAAGCCTTGAAAACCCTATGTTTCATTGGACAGACGGTGCTTAAGTCGCAATTAAATACTGTGGCTGAGTTCTTTAGCTTTCCGTGGCTTTGCGTGCTATGGCTGTAACTGATGGCAGTGCTTCAGAATGGTTTCAACATTTACATATTTGGAGGCCTTACGTTTTGAAGAAAAGACCTCTTTTGAGGAAATTGAAACCACATGACACACTGAATTACTTTTAAGTGATTTACGTTGCTTAGAGGTGAAAGCAGCGGAGACTTTGGAAGGAAAGGGATCCCACACTGTATCAATGCGTGAAATCGTGGCACAAGTGTACATTTACACGTGAAGAAAAGTCAACTTAATGTGAGATTCTTGTTTCCTATTTTTATTTCAGAGGTTGGTGCTTGCTGCCTGCTTTTTTAAGGGATTCTATAGATGGTGTCCAAACTTGGGCACACCTTACGAGCTGTAACCATCATAAGTAGATGCTGACATTCAGTTATTCATGTTAATTAGCACCAGTTAGGATTGCTGGACTTCCTAAATTCCATAGCGTACAACCCAGAAGGAGGTGTGGCCATGGGAGGGCCATGGAGTGTTCCAAAAGGTTGCTCACAGTGTTGTACAATATGGGTCTCTGCACCCAACCTGGACGGCAGGATTTACACCAGATTTTCAGGAGCCGTAGGCTGGTGCGAGAAATGGCGTTAAGAGCTGTTCTGTAACGGGCAGACATCCTTTATACAATAGTGCTTAGCACCAGTCTTTTCCGGCGTCCATTTTTGAGTACAATTTACAGAATTCCTCCCTTTGTGCAATGCAGCCGCTGGAGGTGTTGTGAAGGGGAGGATAAGGGTTTTGAAACAGATGAAGTGGAGGGGGGAGAAGGAAGGAGGCTCAAGAGCCGAGGGAACAGAGCAGAACCTTACCTTTAATCATTCTCAGGGAGAGAGAGAGAGAAGGGAAAAGGTAGTGCCCCCTAGAAAATGGAGGTGGGAGAAGGACTACATTTCCCAGCATCCCCGGGGAAAACCCTGGTATAGGGATTATTGGCCCCCAGCATTCCCCTGGAGGAGGCTCTGACAAGGCAAGGGAGGGGCACCTGGAACATAATCCAGTAAGAAAGGAACAGCCGTCCAGAGTGGAGGAGAATGAGCCCATGACTGGCAAGCTGCTGGAGAAAAAGAGCAGGAGGCAGGCTCTGAGGAACCCATGGACCTTTCTGCTGGGCTCATGCCTTGAAAGCCAAACTGAAAAACCAGGTGAACTCTTGGTGTCACAGCTGGGCTGAAAGGGGAAGGTCATGCGGGAAGAGGGTCAGTGAAGTAATAGAGTGACCCAGAAGGGTGGGATCTTTTCCTCTTTCCCACAAGAGTTCAGGCTGTGTTCCTTGAAGAGACTGTGTGTCTGAGCTGAGTGCTAAGGCACTAAGCACTGTGGATTTTGAACTGTTGGGAAAACAAACCTCTTTTGTGTGGGGGAGGGGAAAGTAAGCTATAGTGTTTTTTTCCCCTTTTTTTGGGCTGTGGCCCACAGAACTGTGTGTTTGAACTGTTTGCAGAAACCCAGTGGGGTGGACAAGATACAGGGATTCTTTTTGGGGTGTTGAAGTTGGACTACAGAGGAACCTATCTGTGGGGACTGTTAATTTGGCTCCAACTGATTTGTGCAGCAGCTGGAAGGGACCGTGTTTGTGTTTCTGCTGTACCTGGGCCCTGAGAGGAAAACAGGAGCAACTGTTTTGAAGGGCTGCAGGATTCCTTTTGAAAGGTACTGGATGTGGAATCCTGACAATAAAGGAGCTTGGTGACTTTACCTTTTTGGAGTTTATTTTCTTTGAGCCCTGCCTGTGGACTGCAGTGGGCCGGGAGGCGAGTGGCCAGGGTGGAGGCAAGATCCCGAAGACCCTCGGGCGGAGGGAAGGATCTTTCACAGTGTGTGTTAGAATTTTGGCCTGAAAAACATCCAAACGATTGCCGAAGACTGAAACATCGCTCTGCATTGATACTCCTTTAGTTATAATATGTTCCTCTTGCTCTACTTACCGAGGCATTGCATAAATAATGCAAGCAGAATTGACTTATTTTGTGACTAGTTGCCTTGGGTTAGTAATCAGAATAGACCCTGCTGCCCTTTTAGTAATTGAGAGAGTGGAGTGGCCTAGTGGTTAGGGTGGTGGACTTTGGTCTTGGGGAACTGAGTCAATTCCACTTCAGGCACAGGCAGCTCCTTGTGGACTCTGGGCAAGTCACTTAACCCTCCATTGCCCCATGTAAGCCGCATTGAGCCTGCCACGAGTGGGAAAGCGCGGGGGTACAAATGTAACAAAAATAAAAGTGATGAAGAAATGGTGTATCTCTCTTATTGTTCTAGTGTGGTACAGTGGTTTGCAACCCAGTCCTTGGGATACACCAAGCCAATCAGATTTTCAGAATCTCTGCAATGAATATGCATGAGGTAGGTTTGCATACAGTTGAGGCAATGCATGGAAACGTATCTCTTGCTTGTTCATTGTGGATATCTTGAAAATCTGATTGGCTTGGTGTCTGAGGACTGGATTGAGAACCCTAGGTGTGTTCCTGTGTGTTTAAGTGTTATGAATGGGCTGCACAGTGTAAACCGCCTGCATGACAAAGGTATTCTAGGCTGTTTGGACTAGATCAAAGTGGAGAGGTGGGGGTAGGACTGGAACCCAAGTCTCTAGATTTCACAATACGTCATCTTATCAAGTAGGCTAGGTACAGGGGCCTGTTTTGGGGAGAATCCTTGCATGATAGGTGTATGGTAGAGACACTTTTGTTGCCTGCACTTGCATCCCTCAACTTTCAGTTTTGTAGAACACAGCAGATTGGAAAATGTATTTGTCTGCAGGGCAACCGCTGCATCCGTGATGGTTTATGTCTATGCAGAAGAGCAAAAATATTTCATATTACACTGTTTTCTTTTTGCAGAGGGCAGCAGTTTAATGCGCATTAGTTCTTTTAAACCAGAGTTTATTTCAGGACATAGGACCTTGTGGTTCGGATTATGGCATCATCTGTTACTGGTTTTGTTCCTGGGGGAACTTTTGGATCCTGCGATGTTTCAGATTCTTTCCAGTCGTTCCTCAAGAGTGAGGAAGTTTTGTGTGAAATTTGAATTGTTAAAGTACCCTCGGGTAACTCTGGCAGTCAGACTCCCTGTCCCTACTCTCGAAGACACTCCCTTCAGAATACTCTGTTGAATATCATGGAAACATTTTAAATTTTTTGTCTTGATTGGAATTTGAAATATTTTCACAAGTAACACAGGATCAGAGTTTTATTATAATACATGTATCATCCTGGTGTATACCTAAGCCATTCTAACAGAGCATATCTCATTCTTGATCTAAGTTATTGCCAGGGCTTAATTTCTGGGGGATTGGTCTGCAACTACAGTCCTGCTGCATCTGTTCAGACTTTAGAGCAGCAGGGCTGCTTTGCTGCAGCTCCTCCCATCCAGGCAGCCTGCAGGGAAGTGTGCGTGGAGGGGGGGGGGGGGGGTGAGTCCTGGAAGAGTGCATAACAGTTGTACCCTCTAATCCAATCCCCTTTCTCTGTTGCTCTTGGCCCGCCAACCCCCTTGCTGGGCTCTGCCTTTCCACTTCTCTTTTTTTTTCCTACAAATTAAGCCCATCTTCCTCCCCTACCCTGCATCCCCTTCCAGCAGGTGGCCTCCTGCGGTCTGTCTACAATGACATCTTCCGTAGTTATCTGTGGCTGAGAGTATGACCTATTGCCCTAACATCTTGGTGCGAACTCACCATCATGAGGAATCTCACTGTTCTGTGGAGTCATGATAGTTTCATACCTCAACCACCACGTATGTAACATCCCCTGCTCCCAACCCTGGTGCCAGGATACGGAAAAATACTAGAACCATCAAGGGAAGAGTGATCTGCCAGACTCCTCCCCCTCCCCCCAAAAATACAGCCTAGCCAGTCCTCCAAAAACTCATAGTAACATAGTAAATGACGGCAGATAAAGACCTGTACGGTCCATCCAGTTTGCCCACAAGATCAACAAACTCATTTTACATGGTTTGTGTTACTTTATACCCGAGTCTGATTTGTCCCTGCCTTTTTCAGGGCACAGACCATAGAAGTCTGCCCAGCATTCTATTTGTACTAAGTTCTGAAGCTAACGTCGAAGCCCCTTAAAATTTACACTCCAACCCATCTCTATCCAGTCACGATCAGGGCGTAGACCGTAGAAGTCTGCCCAGCTCCCGTTTTGCTTCCCAGTTACTGGCGTCGCCACCCAATCTCCGCTAAGATTCCATGGAACCGTTCCTTCTAATTAAGCCTGAATGTTTTCCTGTCACAAATTGCAGCATTCGACATGCCAGGAGCAACAGCGGGGTGCTGGTGCTATGTTAAGTGCATTCTTACATTTCCTTAACTTTAATCCTGCAATTAGCGGTGCATAAGTGTTTGTGTGTGTGTATCCACATAATCTCAACACCAACTGTGCAGTAGAAAGGTTACATTCTCATTTAGGAACTGGGCATTTAAATAGCTGGTGTCAAAAATGTAATTCCGTAGTACCACATCATTCTCGTTACAGAGGGCTTAAAAGCCAAGCATGCATTTTTAAGTCCTTCTGCACTATGTGCATATTTTCTGATTTACTGTATGTCGATTGCTCAACCACATACGTGCGTTCTCGTAGGAAAACGGGAAAGACGGTGATGATGCATTTTGGATGCAGTAAGTTACATCTGGCCTGATCTACTGAGCCTGAATACCAGGAGAGCTGTTCCCAGGATATCTAGCTTCTCTGGCCCTCTGACATTCCTTGCCTTCTCCAGGTTTTCTTTCTACTTGGTATCTGGATAAATCATGCCCAAATTAGCTCTTGATCCTTGAAATTCTATTGCTAATCGGTTTCCTGGTTGTTGGTGATGTCCCTTTCCTTTTGCAGCACTCCCATTTCGTGATTGGTAATTGTACCCCCGGCTGGGTGGACTCTTAAGGGGTAATGCTATAACGGTGCACCTGTATTTAGGTACCCATTCTATAGAGGAAGGTACGCACCTTCTTTCCTTTATAGAATCGTAGTTTCCCAGGTTTATATGCACATACATGCTTGAGTGTGAACACTTACACCAGCCGTACAGCCTGTGTTCAGAGAGACATATACAGGGGAATTCTCTAAATGGCACTCAAAATTCGATGCTGGAAAAAGTGGTGCTAATTCTATAAAGGGCTAAAGGGAGCGCTTGGGGGGGGAGGGTGTTTGCCCGGGCCAAGCTTTGTCTCTCGGCCGCCCTGCCATATACTGTTGACGGCCAACTGACTATGACACCATAGCAGGTTAAAAAAAAACAAAGCAAACAGCACAGTTTCTTCCTCAAAGTTAGTGCTCTCCAGAAGATAGAGGCGAGCTACCACACCCTTCAGTATCGCTGCACTGCCTCCACTGCATGCAGATGTCTCTCATGAATATTCATTGTGGGCATCCTGAAAACCTGACTGGCTGGGGTGCTCCAGGACCAGGGTTTGGGAACTACTGCTATAAGGGTCGTGTGCTCCTTATAGAATCGATCTTTTCTAGTACCCATTATTGAGCGTCGCTTATAGAATCCAGTCCTATCTTCACTTACGTAACCCTAATGCTACGTAATTGCAACTGCATTCCAGAATCAGATTTAGCAACAGATGTGAGAGCTTTTTCTTCATGACAGAGGCATTGTATATGTTGGGTTACAGATGTAGATGATGGGCATATATCTGAATCATGGTGATAGTAGATTTAATCTGGAGCTTCTAAGCTGTTTTCCCTTAGGAGCAATCTACCATCCAATCATTTCACACTTGTGGACTTGAGATTGTAAAACTGTTTTTAAAAGGTACAGCATAGCATTCAGTTTATGGCTTAAAAGCCATCTGTCTCCTGAAATTCTAGGTTGTGATGAAACTGTTGATAATTCTTTGTTTTACTTTCTGAAGCTTACAAAATGTCCATTGAGTTTCCTCTGTCTGTAAGTTGACTATGGTACAGAATGGTCACAACAGCTTTTCAGCTGTTGTGTCTGGCTGCAGTAATTGTTGATAGTAAATAAAGACCTCCAGACCTGTCTAGTGATCCCATTTTTTTCCTACCCAATACATAGTATTGGTGATCTTCAATGACTTTTTGTTTTTTTATATGTGACCCACATGCAATTATGAGTTTTCTTTTCTTTTTTTTTTGGGGGGGGGGGGGGGGGAATTACTACTTCCTTCTTCAGGGCCGGTCTTAGGGCGAGGCGACCGCACAGGGCCCCGCGCCTGAAGTCGCCCCGCCCCGACCGCTAAGCTCCAGTCCCCCTCCCTCGGAATTGTAAAAGTTACCTCGTTGAAGTCGGGTTACAGCGGCCGCAGGTAGCAGCAGCAGTGAAAAGCGTGCGAGCTGCTGGGCGGCGCTTCGGGAGCCTTCCTTTCCCTCGTTCAGCTCTGGTCCCACGCTTTTCACTGCTGCTGCTACCTGCGGCCGCTGTAACCCGACGTCGACGAGGTAACTTTTACAATTCCGAGGCAGGGGGGCCTTGGAGCTGGGTGGGAGGCCTTGGGGCTGGTGGGAGGGAGAGAGAGAGAGAGAGAGGCAGGCAGGCCTGGGAGCTGAGGTGGGAGGCCTTGGAGCTGGGAGGGGGGCCTTGGAGCTGGTGGGAGGGAGGGAGAGAGAGAAAGACTGGCCTTGGAGCTGGGTGGGAGGCAGGCCTTGGAGCTGGGTGGGAGCTGGGAGGGGGGCCTTGGAGCTGGTGGGTGGGAGGGAGAGAGAGAGAGACCGGCCTTGGAGCTGGGAGGGAGGGAGCTGGGGAGCCCTGGGGATGGCCCGGGAGCTCGGAGGGAGGGGTGGCCGGCTCGGGAGCTAGGGTGGGGACGGGGCTAGGATGGGGCCCCATCAAATTGGTCTGCATAGGGCTCCGCACTTGCTAAGACCAGCCCTGGCCTTCTTTACCTTCCAGACCACTTGAGCCCTACAAAGGTGGTTGTGTTTCAGATTCTTCCATGGGCTCAGTGTAGGCTTTTGAAAGCCTTTCTTGCATTTTTCAGTTTTTCTGTGAATTAATCTGCCTATGAAATGCTTTTATTGGCATACATAGGGATAAATGTCCCTAGGATTGTCAGGAATTTCAGCTTCAGCTATTAGTGTTTTTTTTAGGTTTTACTGTTTGCATGGCTTTGATTTGTTATGGCTTTTTATTTGTTTTCGTTTTGTTACCATTGATGATATGATTAATTTTAAGCTTATACTTCCTTGGGCTGTTTCTGCTAAGGCAACAAAGATATAAACTCCATCCACTCAGTTTTACCCCTATCCTGTGTTATGACTCCTTGTTGACTCTGCTTTACTGCACCAATATGAACTCTGTTGACTGCAGCATTTCAA